>NC_091988.1:39769467-40093896 GCF_044704955.1 Pristiophorus japonicus | reverse complement strand
AGAATAATGAGGAGGAGGATGAGGAAGAGGAGAATGGGAGGAGGAGGAAGAATAATGAGGAGAAGTAGGAGGAAGAATAATGAGGAGGAGGAGGTGGAAGAATAATGAGGAGGAGGAATAATGAGGAGGAGGAGTAGGAGGAGGAATAATGAGGAGGAGGATGAGGAGGAGGAGGAATACTGAGGAGGAGGAGGAATAATGAGGAGGAGGAATAATGAGGAGAGGGGAATAATGAGGAGGAGGAATAATGAGGAGGTGGAGGAATAATGAGGAGGAGGAGGAGGAGGAATAATGAGGAGGAGGAAGGAGGAATGAGGAGGAGGAGGAATAATGAGGAGGAGGAAGAGGAGGAATAATGAGGAGGAATAATGAGGTAGAGGAGGAGGAGGAATAATGAGGAGGAGGAGGAATAATGAGGATGAGGAGGAGGAGGAAAATAATGAGGAGGAGGAGGAGGAATAATGAGGAGGAGGAGGAGGAATAATGAGGAGGAGGAGGAGGAGGAATAATGAGGAGGAGGAGGAGGAATATGAGGAGGAATAATGAGGAGGAGGAGGAATAATGAGGAGGAGGAATAATGAGGAGGAGGAGGAGGAATAATGAGGAGGAGGAGGAGGAATAATGAGGAGGAGGAATAATGAGGAGGAGGAATAATGAGGAGGAGGAGGAATAATGAGGAGGAGGATGAGGAGGAATAAGGAGGAGGAGGAGGAATAATGAGGAGGAGGAGGAATAATGAGGAGGAGGAGGAATAATGAGGAGGAGGAGGAATAATGAGGAGGAGGAGGAATAATGAGGAGGAGGAGGAATAATGAGGAGGAGGAGGAATAATATGAGGAGGAATAATGAGGCGGAGGAGGAGGAATAATGAGGAGGATTACGAGGAGGAATATGAGGAGGAGGAGGAATAATGAGGAGGAGGAGGATGAATAATGAGGAGGAGGAGGAGGAATAATGAGGAGGAGGAGGAGGAATAAAGAGGAGGAGGAGGAATAATGAGGAGGATGAATACTGAGGAGGAGGAATAATGAGGAGGAGGAATAATGAGGAGGAGGAGAATAATGAGGAGGAGGAGGAATAATGAGGAGGAGGAATAATGAGGAGGGAGGAATAATGAGGAGGAGGAGGAGACTACTGAGGCGAGGAGGAATAATGAGGAGGAATAATGAGGAGGAGGAGGAATAATGAGGAGGAGGAGGAATAATGATGAGGAGGAGGAGGAGTAATAATGAGGAGGAGGAGGAGGAGGAGGAGGAAAGAATGAGGAGGAGGAATAATGAGGAGGAGCAGAAGGAATAATGAGGAGGAGGAAGAGGAATGATGAGGAGGAGGAAGAATAATGAGGAGGAGGAGGAGGAGGAAGAATAATGAGGAGGAGGAGGAAGAATAATGATGAGGAGGGAGGAAGAAGAATAATGAGGAGGAGGAGGAGGAAGAATAATGAGGAGGAGGAGGAGGAGGAGGAGAAGAATAATGAGGAGGAGGAGGAGGAAAAAATAATGAGAATGAGGAGGAGGAGGAGGAAGAATAATGAGAATGAGGAGGAGGAGGAGGAGGAATAATGAGGAGGAGGAGGAGGAGGAGGATAAGAGGAGGAGGAGGAGGAGAATAATGAGGAGGAGGAATAATAATGAGGAGGAGGAGGAGGAGGAATAATAATGATGAGGAGGAGGAATAATGAGGAGTAGGAGGAATAATGAGGAGGAGGAGGAGGAATAATGAGGAGGAGGAGGAGGATAATGAGGAGGAGGAGGGAGGAATAATGAGGAGGAGGAGGAGGAATAATGAGGAGGAGGAGGAGGAGGAATAATGATGAGGAGGAGGAGGAATAATGTTGAGGAGGGAGGAGGAATACTGAGGAGGAGGAGAAGGTGGAGGAGGAATAATGAGGAGGAGGAGGAGGAGGAATAAATTTGAGGAGGAGAATAATGAGGAGGAGGAGGAGGAGGAATAATGAGGAGGAGGAGGAGGAGGAATAATGAGGAGGAGGAGGAGGAGGAGGAGGAATAATGAGGAGGAGGAGAAAAGGAGGAGGAATAATAATGATGAGGAGGAGGAATAATGAGGAGTAGGAGGAATATGAGGAATAATGGAGGAGGAGGAGGAGGAAAATGAGGAGGAGGAGGAGGAATAATGAGGAGGAGGAGGAGGAATAATGAGGAGGAGGAGGAGAATAATGAGGAGGAGGAATAATGAGGAGGAATAATGAGGAGGAGGAGGAGGAATAATGAGGAGGAGGAGGAGGAATAATGAGGAGGAGGAGGAGGAATAATGAGGAGGAGGAGGATGAATAATGAGGAGGAGGAGGAGGAGGAATAATGAGGAGGAGGAGGAATAATGAGGAGGAGGAGGAGGAATAATGAGGACAAGGAGGAATAATGACGAAGAATAATGAGGAGGAGGAAGAGGAAGAATGAGGAGGAGGGAGAATGAAGAGGAGGAAGAATGAGGAGGAGGAAGAATGAGGAGGAGGAGGAGGAATAATAATGAGGAGGAGGAGGAGGAGGAGGAATAATAATGATGAGGAGGAGGAATAATGAGGAGTAGGAGGAATAATGAGGAATAATGAGGAGGAGGAGGAGGAATAATGAGGAGGAGGAGGAGGAATAATGAGGAGGAGGAGGAGGAATAATGAGGAGGAGGAGGAGGAATAATGAGGAGGAGGAATAATGAGGAGGAGGAATAATGAGGAGGAGGAATAATGAGGAGGAATAATGAGGAGGAGGAGGAGGAATAATGAGGAGGAGGAGGAGGAATAATGAGGAGGAGGAGGATGAATAATGAGGAGGAGGAGGAGGAGGAATAATGAGGAGGAGGAGGAATAATGAGGAGGAGGAGGAGGAATAATGAGGACAAGGAGGAATAATGACGAAGAATAATGAGGAGGAGGAAGAGGAAGAATGAGGAGGAGGGAGAATGAAGAGGAGGAAGAATGAGGAGGAGGAAGAATGAGGAATAATAATCATGAGGAGGAGGAAGAATGAGGAATAATAATCATGAGGAGGAGGAGGAGGAATAACGAGGAGGAGGAGGAGGAGGAATGAGGAGGAGGAGGAATTAGAAGACATAAACATAGTGAGAGCGGAAGTATTAAGGGGTTTAGCAGCTTTGAAAGTGGATAAATCCCCAGGCCCAGATGAAGTGTATCCCAGGCTGGTAAGAGAAGCAATGCAAGAAATAGCAGGGGCTCTGACCATCTTTTTCCAATCCTCTCTGCCTACAGGAATAGTGCTGGAGGACTGCGAATGTTGCATCTTTGTTTAAAAAGGGAGAAAGGGAGAAAGGGATAGACCGAGTAATTACAGGCCAGTCAGCTTAACCTCAGTGGTGGGAAAATGTTTTGAAAAAATTTTGAGGGACAGGATAAATCTTCATTTGGAAAGACATGGATTAATCAAGGACAGTCAGCATGGATTTGTTAGGGGAAGGTCTTGTCTGACTAACTTGATTGAATTTTTCAAGGAGGTAACCAGGAGGATCGATGAGAGCAGTATGTATGGACTAAAGGCAGATAAATCCCCTGGACCTGATTGATTGCATCCTAGGGTCTTAAGAGAAGTAGTGGCAGGGATTGTGGATGCATTGGTTGTAATTTACCAAAATTCCCTGGATTCTGGGGAGGTACCAGCAGTTTGGAAAACTGCAAGTATAACGCCCCTATTTAAAAAAAGAGGCAGACAAAAAACAGGAAACTATAGACCAGTTAGCCTAACATCTATAGTTGGGAAATTGTTGGAGTCCATTATTAAAGAAGCAGTAGCAGGACATTTGGAAAAGCAAAATTTGGTCAGGTAGAGTCAGCATGGATTTATGAAGGGGAAGTCATGTTTGACAAATTTGCTGGGATTCTTTGAGGATGTAACGAACAGGGTGGATAAAGGGGAACCAGTGGATGTGGTGTATTTAGTTTTATCAGAAGGCATTTGACAAGGTGCCACAAAAGGTTACTGCACAAGATAAAAATTCATGGGGTTGGGGGTAATATATTAGCATGGATAGAGGATTGGCTAACTAACAGAAAACAGAGTTGAGATAAATGGTTCATTCTCTGGTTGGCGAATGGTAACTAGTGGGGTGCCGCAGGCATTGGTGCTGGGGCCTCAACTATTTACAATCTATATTAATGACTTGGAAGAAGGGACAGAGTGTAATGTAGCCAAGTTTGCTGATGATACAAAGATGGGTGAGAAAGCAAATTGTGAGGAGGACACACACAATCTGCAAAGGGATGTAGACAGTTAAATGAGTGGGCAAAAATTTGGCAGATGGAATAATAAAGTGTGAAAATGGCAGAAAAAAATAGAAAAGTAAATGATGATTTGAATGGAGAAAAATATATTACTTCCAACCCTGTGAACTTTTATCTTGCAAAGTGCTGCAGTACAGAGGGACCTAGGAGTCCTTGTGCATGAAACACAAAAAGTTAGTATTCAGGTACAGCAAGTAATCAGGAAGGCAAATGGATTATTGGCCTTTACTGCAAGGGGGATAGAGTATAAAAGCAGAGAAGTCCTGCTACAACTGTACAAGGTATTGGTGAGGCCACACCTTGAGTACTGCATACAGTTTTGGTTTCTGTATTTAATGAAGGATATACTTGCATTGGAGGCTGTTCAGAGAAGGTTCACTAGGTTGATAGAGGAGTGGCTAACTAACCGAAAACAGAGAGTCGGGATAAATGGTTCATTCTCTGGTTGGCAATCAGTAAATAGTAGGGTGCTGCAGGGATCAGTGCTGGGACCCCAACTATTTGCAATCTATATTAACGACTTAAAAGAAGGGACTGAGTGTAACATAGCCAAGTTTGCTGATGATGGGAGGAAAAGCAATGTGTGAGGAGGACACAAAAAATCTGCAAAAGGACATAGACAGGCTAAGTGAGTGGGCAAAAATTTGGCAGATGGAGAATAATGTTGGAAAGTGTGAGGCATGCACTTTGGCAGAAAAAAAATCAAAGAGCAAATTATTATTTAAATGGAGAAAAATTGCAAAGTGCTGCAGCACAGCAGGACCTGGGGGTACTTGTGCATGAAACACAAGGTTAGTATGCAGGTACATCAAGTGATCAGGAAGGTCAATGGAATTTTCCCCTTTATTGCAAAGGGGATGGAGTATAAAAGCAGGGAAGTCTTGCTGCAGTTAGACAGGGTATTGGTGAGGCCACACCTGGAATACTGCATGCAGTTTTGGTTTCCATAGTTACGAAAGAATATACTTGCTTTGGAGGCAGTTCAGAAAAAGTTCACCTAGGTTGATTCTGGAGATGGAGGGGGGGTTGACTTATGAGGAAAGGTTGAGTAGGTTAGGCCTCTACTCATTGGAATTCAGAAGAATGAGAGGTGATCTTATCAAAATGGATAAGATTATGAGAGGGCTTGACAAGGTGGATGCAGAGAGGATGTATGTAAACCTGTAAATACCTTGTTTAACCACCAGAGGGCTTATCCCCTGGAATCCCAAGGGATCCCACAATCCCTTGGGAGCAGCTGTATATAAGGAGGCCTCACAGGCTGGAGAGGCATTCTGGAGATCTGTAATTAAGGACTACAGTCACATTACTTTGAGCTTACAGTATCTGGTCAGATTCTTTATTTAAGACATAACAGTGGAGACTTGAACTAGAGAGCATAATCTTAGAATAAGTGGCTGCCTATTTAATACTGAGATGAGGAGAAATTTCTTCTCTCATAGGGTTGTAAATCTGTGGAATTCGCTGTCTGAGAGCTGTGGAAGCTGGGACATTGAATAAATTTAAGACAGAAATAGACAGTTAAACAATAAGGGAATAAGGGGTTTTGGGGAGCAGGCAGGGAAGTGGACCTGAGTCCATGATCGGATCAGCCATGATCGTGTTAAATGGTGGAGCAGGCTCGAGGGACTGTATGGCCTACTCCTGCTCCTATTTCTTATACTCTTGAGTTCTTATGTAGTGTATATGGAAGTTAGCAAAGCTTTTAATAAGATCCCACATGGCAGACTGGTCATGAAGGTAAAAGCACATGGGATCTAGGGCAAAGTTGAAAGTTGGATCCAAAATTGGCTCAGAGACATGAAGCAAAGGGTAATGGTTGATGGGTGTTTTTGTGACTGGAAGGCTGTATTCAGTGGGTCAGTGCTGGGTCCCTTGCTTTTTGTGGTATATATCAATGACATGGATTTGAATGTTGGGGGTATAATGAAGAAGTTTGCAGATGACACTAAAATAGGCTGTGTGATTGATGATAATGAAGAATGCTGTGGACTGCAGGAAGATATCGATGTACTGGTCAGGTGGGTGGAACAGTGGCAAATGGCATTCAATCCGGATAAGTGTGAGGTAATGCATTTGGGGAGGTCTAACAAGTCAAGGGAATACACATTAAATGGTATGACACTGAAAAATGTAGAGGAACAAAGGGACCTCGGAGAGCAGGTCCACAGAGCCCTAAATGTAGCAAGACAGATAGATAAGGTGGTTAAGAAGGCATATGGAATACTTGCCTTTAGTCGAGGCATGGAATACGAGAGCAAGGAGGTTATACTTTATAAAACATTGGTTAGGCCGCAGCTGGAGTACTGTGTGCAGTTCTGGTCACCACATTACAGGAAAGATGTGATTGCACTGGAAAGGATGCAGAGGAGATTTACAAGAATGTTGCCTGGACTGGAGAATTTTGGCTATGAGGAATGATTGGAGATGCTGGGTATGTTTTCTTTGGAACAGAAGAGGCTGAGGAGAGACCTAATTGAGGTGTATAAAATTATGAGGGGCCTGGATAGAGTGGATAGGAAGGACCTGTTTCCCGTGGCAAAGGGGTCAACAACCAGGGGACATAGATTTAAAGTAATTGGGGGGAGGTTTAGAGGAGATATGAGGGGAAATGTCTTCACCCAGAGGGTAGTGGGGTTCTGGAACTCACTGCCTGAAAGGGTGGTAGAGGCAGAAATCCTCACCACATTTAAAAAAATAATTCGATGTGTACTTAAAGTGCCGTAACCTACAGGGCTACGGACCAAGAGCTGGAAAGTGGGATTAGGCTGGAAAACTCTTTGTCAGCTGGGCCAAAATGGCCTCCTTCCGTGTTGTAAATTTCTAGGATTCTATGAATTTAAATTCCACAGCTGTTGTGGTAGGATTTGTACTCATGTTTCTGGAGAATTAGTCCAGATTTCTGGATTACTAGCTCAGCATCATAACCACTATGCTACCGTTTTACTATGTTAAAGGTACTATATAATTGCAAGTTGTTGTTGATAACTCCTCTACAACACTCATTGTCAAATTTATTTTTTTGCCTTTGAACTTTCCTGTGTAGTGCCTTGGGCTGTTTTACTACGTTAAAGGTGCTATTGTTGTATGTGGTAATTTTCCCTGTTGATCTAGTTTGCAAGCAGTTATGTGCTGAAATTATAATAAAGCTTTTTACATCAGTTTTTTAAAATGCTCATAACTGTTATTTTGTGACTAGCTGATGGTCTGCTATATGTGTGTACCTGGCTGATTGGTTGGTATGGATTTCACCATCCTGGATGTAGTAACGGGAATGTAGCCACCTCCTGCTGGATATGTGGCTATGTGGAAATATGTTCTTCCATCCTGTTTCACGTCTTCCAACTTTGAGCTTAAGATAGTGGCCCAGAATTTGCAGTCAGAGAATTTGCGGTGGATGCCTGCGACCGCAAAAATTTCTACGAAAGTTCCTGGTGGTCTGAGGTTTGGAAGCTTGCATTCCTGGGCCTCTATGCGAAGGCCTTCATAGGGGCACACGTATCCCAGGAGCGTATGGGTTTCGTACGCATCACTGGGAGGTTGGGTCGGCCCATATGATATCAGAGTACGGGGATCGCCATTCATACTTGTGTGAGTTCAGTGTATACGGAACCACCATAAATATGAATGGGAATACCCCCAAAAACACAAACACTGAAAATAACTTTTTTTTAAAAACCATGTATTTCAAATTTTACAAAATGGAATTTAATTATTTAAAACAAAATTAATTTGGATCTATCCAGCAAATTCTTGTGCTTCGCATACCTAAACCCTGAACTTGCAGGGGCCTTGAGGGCGCGTGTGCACCTTGTACACGCCCGTGGGAGCGTGAATTCAGTCCCAATTTTTTTTACCTACTGTAAAGTCTAGAGAGATAGCTTTCACCTGAGTATTTGTTTTTCACCCCAATTACATGTGTCGCTGGATGCAAATACACAGGAAATTCCACCTCGCCTTGCCTCAGTTTAATGTCTCATACAAAGGACAGCATCTCAGCCAATGAAGTATTCTTTCAGAACTTTACCAACTGACAGCTTAGCTAAGGTGCTCATCCTGCCGTGGCAACTGAAACCACAACCTTCGGACTCAGTACACGATGACATTAGGCACAACCACTGGGGGATTGAAGGAGGGTCAAACGTCACTCTGTCCCAATTTTATGCTGTGAGTTATGTCTGCCCCCACCCCCACTCCAGATATTGGAATTGCCCCTTCTGTGTCATAGTTATAATACTGTGGTTTATATTTGCTTTTACTATTTGTTTATCTTTGTTTTCATAATTTTGTTGAATTCCTGATGGAAATACATATCTCTTTTGCAATTAGTTCATACAATGGAATGTAGATGTGAAATGTTATTGATCAAAGGTTACAATACCAATAAAAATGTACGTTACCTGTGGCCACAAAGCATTTTATTCAAATTCAAATATACATTCAGTGTGACTGAGTGATGAGTAATTAACCTCAAGCATTTATTGATTTTCCATCAGATCTTTATTCTATAAGTAGTATGACTTTGCGTTAATTCTGCCCTATGTTCTATTCAAAATATATTACAATTCTGTTTCAATAAAAGTAAGTATATTAGGTAAAACATCTAAGAATGTGTATTGAACTTTTGGAAATGCAGTAATTTAGCAAAATGAGTGCAATAGTGATCAGAAATAATAAAAACACAAATTATGATTTCATTGCAGTGATAATGCAGAGCACTCTGATCCCAAGCAAAGTATGAGAATAACCAGAACTCGTACATCTTTTACATTTTTAAATTACTTTAGTCTTTAAATCCTAATGTAAGAAAGTCTTAAAGTATAGTAAAAATCATAATCCATTCCATAGAGTTGAAGTGTCATTAAAATGATGTGTTGCTGTACCTGCATTCTGCATAGTCCCTCAAACCAGCTCACTGATGCATGAACTGCATTATGTTTTCACAAAGTAGTATACAACAGCGATTGTTTGAAAAGTCTATAATGGATGTTGGAATGTAGCTATTTTGACCTATGCTTAGATTATGAACCCTGTGGTTGAGTTTGTTGCACCTAACCCTACCTTACAGTCAAAAAAGCACATTCTTGAAAGTCTTGCTGCGTTAGAACACTGAACTGGAGCCAGAACCGACTGAATGTGGCTCTAGTGGCCATCAGCAACTGGTGGTCCTACTAAGCATTTGCTGAAAGATCTGTAAAACCATAACTTCTTGAAAGCATGAGTTGTGTGGTATGATTGTAATTTGTTTGTACTTTGCTGTTGTACTCCAAGAACACACTTTTTATAGGTCAGAATTAGTTCTTGCCATTGTTCAGGTTTTGGACCAATTAAACTGATATTTTGTTAATTGTAACTATAAATTGCATATTGACTATTGCATTTTCCAAGATCCACTTCCTACACATTGTCAGCATTAGGCATTATCAGGGCAGGTACAGCACCGGTTTGATTATCACTGGCTCAAGAATATGCCTTAACCCCAGCCTCAAGGAAACATTTTCAAGACTGGCATAGGCCTCTTTATAGCTTCTGTGAGTGAGATTGTAAGTTTTGTCCCAGTAAATATTAAATTACTTCAATGCCAAAGACCCATTTCCACTAGAAACTGAGTTCAGGCTGCCCGAACTGATCCTGCACAGTATCAGTTTCCAGGTGGAGTACAAACTCTGCTCTGACAGCTGACTGTTTTGTCTACTGACCCAGTGTACCAACCAGTTTATATAGTGAGCAACTTTCCTTTTCTCCTGGAATTCTGTTATTTTGGGTTAACACATCTGCTGTACAATTGTCTGTTAACTTTAATTCTAATAATTTTTTTTCATTTACTGGATGTGGGCATCAGTGGCAAGGCCAGCATTTATTGCCCATCCCTACTTGCCCTTCAGAAGGTGGTGATGAGCCACCTTCTTGAACCGCTACAGTCCACGAGGGGAAGGTAATCCCACAGTGCTGTTGGGGAGGGAGTTTCAGAATTTTGACCCAGCGACAATGAAGGAACAACGATATACTTCCAGATCAGGATGGTGTGTTACAACACATAAATAGCAAGTCACAAGAAAAAGAATGTACTCCATTATCAGCTTGCATTCTTCAGTAGTTTCATTTTCTAACTTAAATATCATTTCATTTACTTGGGTATAACAAAATTCTGCAAGAAATTAATTGCTATCATTCATTACATTAGTTTGCTGAACACATACTAAGGAAATAAATCCCCTGGTTGGGATGTATTAATGAACAAATGGCCGCACAATTCCAGGAGAAAAAGAACAAACTAGCTTGTATATCCTTTGCAGCGCATAAGTTATGATATAACATCATATGAGAAGTAAATTTCACAATTAGGTGCCATCGATCTATTCTATGGAAGTTCTTTATTGAATTATGTATTTCTCATAATCCTTTTGAAGAGATCATTTCCATACTTCATTTAAATCAAAGTTTAAACTCTTTGGAATTGAAAGTCTTGTAACAAACTCAACTGGTGCTCTGTAGTTGATTTTGAGCTCCTGATACCAGGAAGCTGAAGTGTAGCAGTCTTAAACAATGGTGCATTTCTTTCTTAAAGTTTTGCTGTTAAAGTTTAACATGGAACATTTTTCTAACATGCTGATCGCTGCTGACAAATTTGACAGTTAATAGATATGTACAATGAGAAGCATTTGTACAAAATGTGAGCTTAGCCTTTGATTGTGATTGCTTTTGGGGAGATATGCTGTCCCCTTCCATTACCAAGGTTAACTATCACAAGATAAGTTGCACTTTCTAATTTTAAATAGGTTTATCACATCAAAAACCTGTGTTCTTTTAAGAAAATATCCTTTCATTGGTGAAATTAATGGAGTGTTAATGCAAGCTAGCCAAAAAAATAATTCTGTAGAAGCTGCAATAGTTGGCAAGGAAAATCAAGCTGACAGCAAGACAATGCCATTGTAATAGGTTTTTGTCTTAATTTATGGCCAAGCATTATCTGATTAACGAATTTAATTAGTGGTGTGATGTGGCTTTGGGTTTTGCCTTGAACTTTGAAATAGTGTAAGTGCTTTGGATTTTGTATGTTCGAACAGAACTTTAACTAAACAGCCCAAGTAATTCTGCGATGGAAATAATTAAATCTATAAGCAGTAAGAAAGAAAGTTTAATAAAACAAGTATTCTACATCAATGCTAAAAGCATGGAATGATCGTTGTTACATTTTTAATGTGACAGTTCTTCACTCCATGTTGTCAGGTCTGAAGAATGTGTCACTCATTCCCCATGAAGTCATGTGAATCTCCCTATTTAAATCTCATCAATCATTTTGTCAAGTCTGGCAGAAACTTCGGTGTAAGTGAAAGGGAGAAAGTTTACAATCAGCCCTTTTGTACCCAAGGTATTGGCAATGTCTTGAAACCTATTTGGGGGGGGGGGCGGGGAGGGGATGGGGGCTATTCTTTAAGTGGTTTTAAATAAATTATCAAATATATTCACCAGCAGATCATATGGTCATCTTGTGACAGATATAAAGCAACTGATAAGCTGATATAAATCACCCTTCTCTGCATCACTGGCAGTGGTTAATTCAATGTTTTTTGAAATGTGACCTGAATTGAATATGCATAATCGCACAATTTTTAAATTTAAGAACATGACCATGACATAGCATTGTTTATAATACTGCAACCTTTTTCCATTGAAATATTCTAGTTTTGTCCCCGCACTTATATACTTGAAAGTAAAATGAAAGGAATTTTACAACAACTAAAATTGATAATTTAAATTCTTTTCTGCCCCCATTTTTACAGTGTTACAGTCCTTGTCTCCCCATAATTACTTGTTTTGCATTCTCTTCCTGCAGCAGTAGAGGATAAGAACTGGAATGGCAATGCCCAGCTGAGGTAATTAAAGAGAAGCACCTAAATAGAAGAATTAAAGAAAACAAGGTTACCTGCATTAGATGTTACAATAGAAAAATATCAATCTGTAGCTAATACCTGGGAACCCAGAATAGAACAATATAAGTACAAAATGGAATACGAGAATGAAACTCTGAGTTGTGTCACACAAACTTAAAAATGTTCTCATTCATAAGTATTGATATCCATAAGGATAATTAGCTCTTGATTATAACAATGAGTTATAATAAGGCTTCTACTATAAGCACGAAAGTGAGTATCCTTGTAACACATTACAAAGCATTCCCTTGTTTCACTGTCATGGGATTGTGATACATTAGTGGTTTTATATTTTTTTTAAATCTGGCTCCTCCACTCATGTGCCTTAACCTAAATGGTCATATTAAATTGCCCAGCTAGTGGGAGCAGAAAATCCAGCTGTGATATAGGTCACTGGTCGGATGACATGAGAAGAAGCTGTGAACCTGAAGGTGAAGACTGAGCGACAGAAATGCAAAACTTGGATCCAAATCCTAAAATTCAATATTAGTATTTTAAAGTATAAATAAATAAATACAATAAATCAGCAACTGGCTGACAGTCTGTCAGTTTTTCAAATGTGCTTTATTGGCCGTATAAGAATACCTCCAATGAGATAATAAAACCTCATGCAAAGAACTGATAGAATTTGGGCTTCTAATAGTCAAGGTCTGGACCTGTTAAGTGAAGTTAAAACTGAGAGCTTGGTAATGTCTGTTACATTCAGAATGCTGCACCACATTCAAAATAGTATGATCACAACTGTAAAATGGAGATCTCTGCATAAAGGTACAGTTTTCATGTGGCTCCATATTGTGTCACCCACAAAGACCCATGCAAAGTGACAGTGGAGCAGTGTTTGTGTTGTCGCCAAAGTAGCAAAGCCTCACAATCCATTGTGGATTTTGAGACACTTCAGTGTTGCCACTTACACTTGGCAACTGATTTGGGATTTGTTATGTCTTTAATACATATATAAAAACTCCACAAGGCTCTGTACTGTGCATAAACTGGTGTGACCTTAGCCCATTTATTTCAACTCGAGTGAGGCTGCAGCATGGTGGGCGCTCTTTTATACGGCCATGCACATCTGGGCAGGTAACCCCTGGGGCCTCCAACAGTAGCGCCCTCTGGTAGTACATCATGCCTGTTTACATAGTTAATACAGTATACAAAACAGGGTTAACAGATGATACTCTGGTAGGTAACTTTGTGCGACAAGTGGGTGAAACTGGTTGCATAGAGTGGGTACTAAAGGCTCTCCTCTGAGAAAGATGATGGATGTGTCTATGCCTGCCTGTGTGAGATGGGGATCCTTTTTACAGGAAGCCAGTGTGTCCAGTATAACCTGGCTGGCACAACTGAAGCGTGTTTAATAATGGTCCAGAAATTGCGGTTGGATGCCTCTGACCACAAACATTACGGAAATACCTGGTGGTCCCTGAGGAATGAACACTTGCGCTCTGAGGCCTAGATGCACAGCCCAGCGCAGAGGCCCACGTAAGCGCATCCTGGGATCACGTGGGCTGGACCACCAATCGAAATGAAGTATTTTTTCATTGATAGTAATGGGAGCTCTGTTTGTACAGAGCTCCCATTATTTTAATTGGGAATACCATCAAAAACAAAGAACACAATACATACACTAAAAAAAAACACATCACTTACTTATTTAAAATTAATAGAAATTAAATTAAATTTGTTAGAAATGTTTTTAAATGTTTTAATAGCGTTAAAACTAAACTTGCATAACAAAAACTCTGTCCAGTAAGGTATGTAATACTTGCCACCAGAGGATGCAACTGTTGGAGTCCTAATGGTCACCTGCATACATGTGCAGAGCCAGTATACAAGGTTGGCTGCCATGTTGTTTAGGCACTCTGGAGTTGTAATAAAGAAGACTAAGGTCAGACTAAGTTTTTAGCTCACAGTACTCAGCCTCGTGGAGTTCTTCTATACACAACAGTTTTTAAGATACAAATTAGTCCTAAAATTGATTTTTTTTTTCTATCTTTTTAAACTCTTATGTTGCTTTTACCTGGCATAAGAGTTTTAAGCAAATACCCCAACTCTCCGCCCATGGAGGTCCTTCTCCGGGGATGCATGCAAAGAAATTTTGACATCGCAAATGCCGGGTTTGGCGCATGCACAGTGCACGCCTAAACCTTGTGGAGCCTCTTTGGGCTCGTGCGCACATCGTACGCACCCAAAGAGGATGCAATATATGGTCCAATGCCACTTTGAGGGTAAAAATGTTGGGCGTTCTGAAAAATATACATTGAATGTTAAAAATTTGAAAAAATTCAGTGTTACTGCAATGGTCTCTGGTTCAATTCCTGGCCTGTGATGAATTGGTCAATCTCAATGGACTGGTAGAAGAGTGCTACAATCCGTGTCATTGCCTCTGATTTAGGGAGGCTAAAATACACCAGGGTTTCTGCTTGTACTTGCTAGTCTGCAGTCATTGCTGGTTCAGTGTGTGCATGTATGTGTACATGTTCTGAGGAGGACAGAAATGCTGCCTTCAGCGGCCCAAACTTCAAAAGAAAACTCCATTCGGCACGATACCACAATCCATTATGCTCTCTATTGAATATACAGGTGAGCCCCTCCCAACCTATCCAGGCACTTAAACCGTTGTTGCTGGAGCACAATTGGTGGTCCCATGGCTCTAGTTTAACCTCAGTTGTGCAAGAGGGCTAGAGTTATAGAGGGGTGTCATAAGAACATAAGAAATAGGAACAGGATAGGCCATACGGCCCCTCGAGCCTGCTCTGCCATTCAATCAGATCATGGCTGATCTGATCATGGACTCAGCTCCACTTCCCTACCCGCTCCCCATAACCCGTTATCATTTAAGAAACTGTCTATTTCTGTCTTAAATTTATTCAATGTCCCAGCTTCTACAGCTCTCTGAGGCAGTGAATTCCATAGATTTACAACCATCTGAGAAGAAATTTATCCTCATCTCTGTTTTAAATGGGCGGCCCCTTATTCTAAGATCATGTCCTCTAGTTGTAGTCCCCCCATCAGTGAAAACATTCTCTCTGCATCCATCTTGTCAAGCCCCCTCATAATCTTATACGTTTCGATAAGATCACCTCTCATTCTTCTGAATTCCAATGAGTAGAGGTCCAACCTACTCAACCTTTCCTCGTAAGTCAACCCCCTCATCTCCGGAATCAACCTAGTGAACCTTCTCTGAGCTGCCTCCAAAGCAAGTATATCCTTTCGTAAATATGGAAACCAAAATTGCACGCAGTATTCCAGGTGTGGCCTTCCAATACCCTGTATAACTGTAGCAAGACTTCCCTGCTTTTATACTCAATCCCCTTTGCAATAAAGGGCTAGGTTCCATTGGCCTTCCTGATCACTTGCTGTACCTGCATACTATCCTTTTGTGTTTCATGCAGAAGTACCCCCAGGTCCTATTGTACTGCAGCACTTTGCAATCTTTCTCCATTTAAATAATAACTTGATCTTTGATTTTTTTTCTGCCAAAGTGCATGACCTCACACTTTCCAACATTATACTCCATCGGCCAAAATTTTGCCCACTCATCAGCAATGTGTGGAGGGGGTAGCCCAGGAAGCCATCCTCTGGCTTTCCTGGATGGGTAGAATAGTGGGGGACTGAGTGACTGGTGTAGGATGAAAGCATTGTTGCCTGGAAACCTGGCGCACACCTGTGTGATTGTGTTGCTGATCATTGACCACCTGCACATTCATGAAATGAAATGCCTTTCTGTTAACAAATGCTGCTGACCGGTTTTCTGGTGCCTTGTGCAATTTATGTTTCTGGCAACTGGCTCAGACACAAAAAATAAACTGCATGTTTAATATGACAGCGACAGGAATCAAGCAGAAATAGAACGATAAGTCCGCCCATGGAATTTTAACTCCGCTACCACCCATTCCTGCCGGGCGGAGAAGTTAACATTCCCTCTTAATAGCCACTGGATGAGACAGTGTAGGGTATCCATTGTCCATGGGACCATACCCAGCAAAAAGGAACATTTTCAGGAGAGGGCAGTAGAAGAAAGTAGGGGAAAGGGAAAAAAAAATTAAACAAAAACAAAATCAAGTATAGTATCTTGTTTTTCTACTTAATATGAAGAAGTACCTTGATTTAAAGCCCCATAAAAAGGGCCGAACTGTGACCGTGTAGTTAATTGTTCTCAGACTTTTTATATCGCTAAAAAGAAGCAGCAGCAGAAACTGATTTTAGGACCTTGAGCATATCAATATCGATCAGGCACAAACATGTTTAAATTTGTAAAGTATATGTCTATTGTACAATATAAATTTTGGAGTTTGTTTAGACTTAATGAAAGCCTTTAACATTTAATTTACTGCAATAGTGTTTTAAAAGTATTAGAATAATCTTAGCCCAGGGGCACATGCTGTGAACCAATTATAATGTATGATTAAAAGCTTCAAGTGCTGACACAGTAATGTAATAAATATGTACGTTGGAAGTGTCAGTGCCAAGGGGGCTTTTAAAGGAATTTACAATTGGTTTTGTAAATGAGCTGTTGGCAATGGAGCAGGGTAGGTTAAAGTTCAGTAGCAGGTAATGCTACCGCAAAACTGCTCAATTGTCTGTTTAGCAGAACGAAAAATTCGGTAAGACTGGATAGTATATATCTAAATAGTAAATATAAAATAAGAATTATTCAAGAAAAGTCCTCAAAACATTAACAGTAGCACATATCTAGGCTCCACCAAATTGAAAATTGGGAACGATAAAAGTATCTCTGTGGACTATTGTATGAGTCCAACTCGCCTTTATCCTTTTATTGGATACCTCCTATTGTCTGATCATATTTTGTTGCAACTCTGTTTCTGAGCCTTGCTCAACCACACCAAGCTCCTCTTGCTGATCAGAGACCTGCTCTTACATCTTTGAGACCACGAAAGCTTCCTCCTAGTTCTAATTCTGAGCATCAAGATATAGATGATCTGGGGAGATATAAAAATATGGCTTTGTTTAATTTGCAATGGATTATATGTGGACTGAAACACTCGCAGTTAACACTCTCTCCTCTGAGTTAGGAAATTGTGGGATCACAGGAATTCAGCACAAAATCTAAGCCAAGGTTGTCCAACCTGTGGGTCTAAGCCTGCATGCAACCTTCAAGCCACAGCAATCCAATCCTTGAAGCTGAGTCAATTCAATGCGATTTTGTATTTATTTCTTTGCTGGTTTGACTCGGAGGTTTGAAAAGAGTTGTTTATACCAATATTGCCTTATTGGTCGCTAAATTCTAAATCAGTATACCAAGAGTGGTTAGTAACAGTTAATTGACATATATTCAATCTTATGGGAAGACTAACATAAAGTTTCTGTGGGACCCACAAAGCTCCATGATACTTAACGATGTGGCCCATGAACAAAGTGTTGTGTGGAAAAAGAGTCAGACTGAGCTCAAAGTAAAGTGTGACCTTAGTCTTTTATTGCAGGTCTCCAGAGTGCCTCTCCAACCTGTGAGGCCTCCTTAAATACCTGTGCTCCCAAGGGATTTTGGGATTCCAGGGGATGAGCCCTCTGGTGGCTGTACAGAGTAAATACAAGTTTACATAAATAACAACACCTGCGCACCGCCCCCCACAAAGTCAATAGTGTAACTATTTACAATGTGAGTCAATCTGGGGCCCTTCTTGCCCAGGTTGATTGTCTCGGTGTGAAAGCTGGTATTGTTGAATCCATTGCTGGGCCCTCGCTGGGCTGCTGTGCAGCTGGCTTTACTGGGCTGCCTGGTGTGTTGGGCCCTGCAGGGCTGCTGTGGATGATAGATTCTGCTTCGTGGTCAACCGTGGTGCCAGTTGCCACTGGTGTGTATGTTGGGGGGTCAATGAAGGTAGGGTCCAAGGTGGGTTGCTCAGGATAGTCCTTGAATCTGAGTTTGATTTAGTCCAAGTGTTTCTGGTGAATGAGTCCATTTGAAAGTTTGACCCGAAGCACCCTGCTCCCTTCTTTGCCCACGACAGTGCCGGGAAGCCACTTGGGACCTTGTCCATAATTCAATACAAATACAGGATCATTGAATTAAATCTCACGTGACACATTTATGCTATCATGGTATGTACTTTGTTGAAACTGCCTGCTCTCTACGTGTTCATGTAGATCAGGGTGAACTAATGAGAGCCTTGTCTTAAGTGCTCTTTTCATGAGCAGTTCAGCAGGTGGGATCCCAGTGAGCGAGTGGGGTCTCGTGCGGTAGCTAAGCAGGACTCTGGATAGGCGAGTCTGCAGTGAGCCTTCTGTTCAAGCCCTGTTTGATGATTTGCACTGCTCTCTGCCTGACCATTAGACATTGGTTTAAATGGGGCAGATGTGACATGTTTGATCCCGTTGCGTGTCATAAATTCTTTGAACTCCGCACTGGTAAAACATGGCCCGTTATCCCTCACCAGGACATCGGGTAGGCAGTGTGTGACAAACATGGCCAGAAGGCTTTCAGTGGTGGCAGCGGACGTGCTCGTCGACATTATCTCACATTCAATCCATTTGGAGTACGCATCTACAACCACAAGGAACATTTTACCCAAGAACAGGCCTGCATAGTCAACGTGTACCCTAGACCACGGTTTAGAGGGCCAAGACCATAAACTTTGCAGCGCCTGCCTGGGTACATTGCTTAACTGCGAACATGTATTACATCTGTGAACGCAGGACTCTAAGTCTGCATCGATACTGGGCCACCACACGTGGGATCTAGCTATCGCTTTCATCATTACGATGCCTGGGTGGGTACTGTGGAGGTCACTGATGAAGTTGTCTCTGCCCTTCTTGGGAACCACTACTCGATTGCCCCACAGAAGGCAGTCTGCCTGTATAGACATTTCATCTTTGCGCCGCTGGAACGGCTTTATCTCTTCCTGCATTTCCACTGGGACACTGGACCAACTCCCGTGAAGCACACAGTTTTTGACTAGGGACAATAAGAGGTCCTGGTTCATCCAGGTTTTGATCTGCCGGGCAGTGACGGGTGATTGCTCACACTCAAATGCTTCCATAACCATGGCTAAAACTGCAGGCTGCACCATTTCCATCCCCATGGTGGGCAATGGCAGCCCACAGAGCATCGGCACAGTTTTCTGTGCCTGGCCTGTGGCGGATGCCGTAGCTGTATGCGGACAACGTGAGCGCTCATCTCCTGGATGCGGGCCGATGCATTGGTATTTATCCCTTTACCTTTGGAAAACCGTGATTATGAGTGGCTTATGGTCAGTTTCCAATTAGAATTTTAGCCCAAACAGATACTGATGCATTTTCCTTGCCCCATAGACACATGCTAATGCTTCTTTCTCAATCATGCTGTAGGCTCTCTCAGGCTTAGACTCCTGGACGTGTAAGCAACCGGTTGCAGTTTCCCGAAATCATTAGCTTGTTGCAATACACACCCGACGCCATATGACGACGCATCACATGCTAGTACCAAATGCTTACATGGATCATACAACACAAGCAATTTGTTTGAGCATAACAATTTCTAGCTTTTACAAAGACATTTTCTTGGCTTTTGAACCAAACCCATTCATCCCCTTTATGCAGTAAGACATGCAATGATTCAAGCAGTGTGCTGAGACCCAGTAAGTTACCAAAGTACTTCAGGAGTCTTAGAAACATCTGCAGCTCCGTCACGTTCTGTGGCCTCGGTGCATTCTCGATTGCCTCCATCTTCGAATTGGTGGGCCTGATGCCATCCGCCGCAATCCTCCTCCCCAAGAGCTCCACTTCAGGCGCCAGGAAAATGCACTTCGAGCGTTTTAACCTGAGCCCAACGCGGTTGAGTCGACTAAACCTACTCCAAGTTCTGCAGGTGCTCGATTGTGTCCCGACCTGTGACCAAGATGTCGTCCTGGAAGACCACGGTGTGCGGGAGCGACATCAGTAAGCTTTCCATGTTTCTCTGGAATATCGCCACCACTGATCGAATTCCAAACAGGCACCTGTTATAAATGAAAAGACCTTTGTGTGTTGGGGCAGGTGAGGCCCTTCGATGATTCCTCCAGTTCCTGCTTCATGTAGGCTGAAGTCAAATCCAGCTTTGTGAACGTCTTTCCTCCCGCCAGTGTTGCAAAGAGGTCATCAGTCTTTTGTAGTGGGTATTGGTCTGCAGGGAGAAACGATTGATAGTTACTTTATAATCGCCACAGATTCTGATGATGCTGTCTCCCTTGAGGACAGGAACGATCGGGCTGGCCCACTCGTTGAACTCGATCTGTGAAATGATGCCTCTCATTGCAGCCGGTCTAGCTCGATCTCTATCCTTTCTCTCGCCTTGTGATAGATGGGTTGCGCCCCCGGAATTAGGTGGATCTGCACTTTTGCTCCTTGGAATTTCCCAATGCCTGATTCGAACAGCAAAGGGAACTTGTTTAAGACCTGGACACAGTGTCGTCAGCGGGTGATAGTGCTCGGACGTCGTCCCAATTCCAGCGTATCTTTTCCAGCTAGTTCCTGCTGAGCAGCGTGGGACCATCGCCCGGTACCACCCATAGTGGTAGCTTGTGCACCACTCCATCGTAGCAGACCTTTTACGGTGGCACTGCTGATTTACGGGAATTAGTTCTTTTGTGTAAGTTCTTAGTTTCATACGAATTGGAGTTAAGACTGGCCTTGAGGCCTTGCTGCACCACAATCTTTCAAAAGTCTTTTTGCCCATGATGGACTGGCTCGATTGACACCGGAAGTCCATTTAGTTCAACATTCAGCATTATCGGGGGACAATTCGTGGTGAATGTGTGCACCCCATGTAACTCTGCCTCCTCAGTCTGAGGCTCTCATTCGTCGTGATCCTCCGTGGATCTGTCCTCCTCTGCAACATGGTGGTTTGCAGGTTTAACAGGATTTGCAGCTCGCCTGCACATACGTTGGAGGTATCTCATTGTTCCACAGCCCTTGCAAACGTACCCTTTGAATCGGCATGAATGGAGATGATGATCATCCCGCAGCACCAACAAGGTGTTAGTGGCCTAGCATTCATCACCCTTGATAGTGGACTCTCAGACATCTGTGAACGTGCAGTTGCAGGCATGTGTGACCTGCCCTGTACGTTGCAATTTGAAAATATCACTTTGTTCACAGTACTTGTAGCAGCACTTGTGTGCTGAGATTTGCTTAGTATTGCCACTGGTGGCAATGAACGCCTGGGCTATTGCTATGGCCTTACTCAAGGTTGGGGTCTCTACAGTCAAAAGTTTGCGAAGTATGGTTTTGTGGCCAATGCCAAGTACGAAAAAGTCTCTGAGCATGTGCTCCAAATGTCTTCAAATTCGCAAGGTCCTGCAAAGCGTCTTAGCTTTGCGACATAACTCACCACTTCCTGGCCTTCAGACCTTTTTTGTAGGTGTAGAACTGGTATCTCGCCATCAGAACGCTTTCCTTCGGGTTCAAATGCTCTCGGACCAGTGTGCACAAATCATCGTATGATTTCTCCGTGGGTTTCACTGGAGTAAGCAGATTCTTGAGGCCATACATTGGTGCCCCACAGGCAGTGAGGAGGATCGCCCTTTTTTGGCAGCGTCCTCTTCCCCATCTAGCTCATTGGCCACGAAGTATTGGTTGAACCGCTCCACAAAAGTTTCCCAGTTATCTCCCTCCGAGAATTTCTCCAGGGTGCACACTGTTCTCTGTATCTTTGGGTTCGCTATCGGTATCTCATCACCAGTTGTTATGCATGGAGATAGTGTCAGACTGAACACTGAGCTCAAAGTAAAGTGTGACTTTAGTCTTTTGTTGCAGGTCTCCAGAGTGCCTCTTCAACCTATGAGGCCTCCTTAAATACCTGTGCTCCCAAGGGATTATGGGATCCCTTGGGACTCCAGGGGATGAGCCCACTGGTGGCTGTACAAAGTATATACAAGTTTACAAATATAACACAAAGAATGAGTGGATATTTCTAATCCAGGCTTGACAATTCAATGCAGTACTGAAGGAGTGCTGCACTGTTGGAGGTGACATCCTTCGAAATGATGTTCAACCACTGGTTCAGGTGGATGTGCAAGATCTCATGGAAGGAACAATTCTAAGAACAAAAGGATGTTCTCTTGGTATTCTGACCAGCATTCCTTCCTTTAATCAAAAATAATAACGATTAGTTGCTCATTTATCTCATTTGATGTGTGAAATTTGTGCATAAATTTACTGCTGCATTTACACACACAACCACAGTGACTACTCTTCAAAATTAATTCATTTGATCTGAAGAACTTTTTATCATTGAATCTGTTTCCATCACTTTTTCAAGCAGTACATTCTAGATCACAACAACTTTTTTTGTTTTTTTAAAAAAAGCCTCCTCGTTACCTCTGGTTCTTTTGCCAATAACTTTAAATCAGTATCTTCTGGCTATCGACCCATCTGCCACTGGAAACAGTCTCTCTCTATTTACTCTATCAAAATTATTCATGATTTTGAACATCTCTATCCTTCTCTTAACCTTACCTGCTGATGGAGAACAATCCCAGCTTCTTCAGTCTCTCCACATAACTGAAGTTCCTCATCCCTGCTACCATTCTAGTAAAACTCTTCTGCTCCATCTCCAAGATCTTGACATTCTTCCTAAACTGTCATCATCATAGGCAGTCTCTCGAAATCGAGGAAGACTTACTTCCATTCCAAAAGTGAGTTCCCAGGTGACTGAACAGTCCAATACGGGAATTACAGTCTCTGTCACAGGTGGGACAGACAGACAATCGTTGGAGGAAAGGGTAGGTGGGGAGTCTGGTTTGCCGCACGCTCCTTCCGTTGCCTGCGCTTGTTTTCTGCATGCTCTTGGTGATAAGACTCGGTGCTCAGCGCCTTCCCAGATGCTCTTCCTCCACTTAGGGCGGTCTTTGGCCAGGGACTCTCAGGTGTCGATGGGGATGTTGCACTGAATATAAGCCTAGTCGATCCAGGCTTTCTTCTTATGTCAGTCCTGCCATCCTGGGAATCAGTCTGGTGAACCTTCGCTACACTCCCTCAATAGCAAGAATGTCCTTCCTCAGATTAGGAGACCACAACTGTACACAATATTCAAGGTGTGGCCTCACCAAGGCCCTGTACAACTGCAGCAAGACTTCCCTGCTCCTATACTTAAATCCTCTCGCTATGAAGGCCAACATGCCATTTGCCGCCTTCACTGCCTGCTGTACCTGCATGCCAACTTTCAATGACTGATGTACCATGACACTCCGGTCTCGTTGCACCTCCCCTTTTACTAATCTGTCACCATTCAGATAATTTTCCGTCTTCCTTCCAACAAAATGGATAACCTCACATTTATCTACATTATACTGCATCTGCTATGTATTTGCCCACCCTCTTAACCTGTCGAAGTCACCCTGCAGCCTCTTGGCATCCTCCTCACAACTCACACTACCACCTAGCTTAGTGTCATCTGCAAACTTGGAGATATTACATTCAATTCCTTCGTCTAAATCATTAATGTATATTGTAAAGAGCTGGGGTCCCAGCACTGAACCTTGTGGTACCCCACTAGTCACTGCCTGCCATTCTGATAAGGACCTGTTTATTCCTACTCTTTGCTTCCTGTCTGCCAACCAGTTCTCTATCCACGTCAATACAGTTCCCCCAAAATCATGTGCTTTAATTTTGCACACTAATCTCTTGTGTGAGAACCATGCATCCATACGCAACATCGTCGAACAGACAATTGGAGTGCTGAAGCACCGCTTTCGGTGCCTGGACCACTCTGGAGGATGCCTGTAATACTCCCCTCAGCAGGTCGCTGAGTTCATTGTGGTGTGCTGCATGCTACACAACTTGGCCATCATGAGGGAACAGGAATTGCCAATGGTGATTGCAGAACCACCTCAGGAGAAAGAGGAGGAGGAGGAGGAGGAAGAGGAACCTGGTGAGGAACCTATGCCACTAGCACCACAGGGGAGGCATCGTGGAGATTTCACTGCTGCAAAAGCCTTACTTCGGCAGCTCATAATTGAACATTTGCTTGTAGAGGAAATGGCAGGTTTGAGTGTTGCCTGGCCACTCTATCCCACCGTGTTGACTATTCCCTCTCTTAATCTGCAAATGAGACACAACACACGAATGGTTAAGGTGAAGAAAAAATGTATTTAACATTGTAACATTGTAACCTTTTTAACCTTCATTGTGATACATAAATAAAATAATGAGCTGCATCCAACTGTGTGATAATTCAAGAACATAATCCAGCAGTGCGATAATTAAATCAAGTCCTGTCCCACCTTTTTTTCCCCACAGTCTTTTGCCGCCCCCCCTCCCCCTCCCTTGCCTGCTGCTCCTCATCAAAGTGGCACCAGGGCGTGCAGTAAGGCTGCCAGAGCACTGCTGTGTTGGGGGGAGAGACAATGGAGACGGTATCTGGGGACGCACTGGACCAGCTCGTGGTGTGGAAGGCCCGGCTCCTGACTGGCTAGCCTCTTCATCGGTGTCGCCAGTCACAGGTGCTTTGGGTGACGACCGTCGCTGATGCTTGGTTAGCGATTGAGTGGGGAGAGATGGAATGCTGTCATCCGGAGGAATGAAACCACCTCCCATATCCCTAGAGCCACTCAGTCACCGACAGGGCTGGCCCCTAGCAACCGCAGCATGATGTAAACTAACACCTTGCTGACCTGCTTCGGAACTGTCACTTCCCCATGTGACAGTGGGGAACGCAGAGGGTATGGAGGCAGGCATGGACTGCATCACCTGCCCAAGCTGAAACAGAACTTGTGCCTGTGATGCGCCATATTCTGCAAGGGCTCGCGCCACACTCTCCTGGACTCCACTGTCACCAGCCTCATGTGGGCATTGATGGCCTCGCTGGTACCATGGCTCGCACCGACAATCTGCGACCCTACCTCCGTAATCATCACTTTCAGACTATCTATGCTCGCGGGAATCCTTCCCAAAATATCAAGGAGCTGTCGGCTGATTTAGGATGCTCTCCCTGGACATTCCCACCACTTCCAGTTCCACGTCTGCCTGTCTGTCAGCAGACCGACTTTGCTGACTCACCCTCCGGAGAGATGGCCTGCGGGATTCAACCTTAGCACTGTGTTGCTGCACGGCACGGGTCCCAGGAGCCTCACAATCCTCGAATGCCGAGAACGTCACGTTGTCCCCAGAGGAGTTGAGTGCCGATGGTGGAGCAGGGGTCATGGGATGCTGCGCCGGAGTCGGCTCATCCGTATCCTCCTCTTCCTCCTCCTCCAGACGTGGAGGGATCCCTTGATGGATGCAGCGCCTGTGGCTGGTCATCTGGAAGTAGAAAGCAACAGATGAGTGGTTAGCAGCAAGGGAGGGGGCAGCGTGACATGAAGGTCACATAGCACAGGCTCATTTGAAGGATCGCCACTACAACATTATATCTAGTCCAGAGGCACTGCAGGACGTTGCCCCAACCTGGTCCAGAGGCACTGCAGGACATTGCCCCAACCTGGTCCAGAGGCACTGCAGGACATTACCCCAACTCTAGTCCAGTGACACTGCAGGATGTTGCCCCAACCTAACCCAAGGAGTGTGCAGGACTTACCCTCCGTATCCGAGGGCGTTCAGTGCCCCCAGTGGCATCTGCCTGACTTGTGGCGCCGATGAGGCCTGCCAATCTCTCCTTGATGTCGGTGAGTGGTAAGGTCTGAGACGGTCTGCATCTGCTCACGGCGTTTGAGATTTCTTTGCCTGCAAAGATGAAAGTGGGCATGGTTACAAGAAGGTTCATCTGCTCTTGTGGCACAGATAGCCACCAAAGCACGTATGCCATACTGCCTGAATGTAATAGAGTCCTCTGTTTAGAAACAGAGAAACATAAAAATTTACAGCGCTGAAGGAGGCCATTTTGGCCCATCGTGTCCGCGCCGGCCGACAAAGAGCTGCACAGTCCTTGGTCAGCAGCCCTGAAGGTTATATATAAATCTATGAACAATAACAGGCAAAGAGCACCCAGCCCAACCAGTTCACCTCACATAACTGCGACACCCCTTATACTGAAACATTTTACACTCCACCCCAACCGGAGCCATGTGATCTCCTGGGAGAGGCAAAAACCAGATTAAAAACCCAGGCCAATTTAGGGAGAAAAAATCTGGGAAAATTCCTCTCCGACCCATCCAACCATCTCTTAAAGTGGTGAGGGTTTCTGCATCCATCACTCTTCCAGGCAATGAGTTCCAGATCGCCACAACCCTGTGCGTAAAGAAGCTCCCCCTCAAATGCCCTCTAAACCTTCCACCAATCACCTTTAAAATTATGCCCCTCATAATAGACCCCTCCAGCAATGGAAATAGGCCCTTACTATCCACTATGTCCAGGCCCCTCAATATTTTGTACACCTCAATGAGGTCTCCTCTCAACCTCCTCTGTTCCAAGGAGAACAAACCCAGCCTATCCCATCTGTCCTCATAACTAAGATTCTCCATTCCAGGCAGCATCCTAGTAAATCTCCTCTGAACCTTCTCTAGTGCAATCATGTCCTTCCTATAATACGGCGACTAGAACTGCACGCAGTACTCCAGCTGTGGCCTAACCAAACCAATTTCAGCATAACCTCCCTGCTCTTATATTCTAGGCCTCGGCCAATAAAGGCAAGCATTCCGTATGCCACCTTATCCACCTGGCCTGCTACTTTCAAGGATCTGTGGACAAGCACTCCAGCACTTTGTTCATCTACACTATTACATGGCCTACTGCTTAATGTGTATACCCTTTCCTTATTAGCCCTCCCAAAGTGCATCACCTCACACTTCTCTGAATTAAATTCCATTTGCCACTGCTCTGCCCACCTGACCAGTAGATTGATATCCTCCTCCAGCCCATGACTTTCCTCTTCATTATCAATCACACAGTCAATTTTAGTGTTGTCTGCAAACTTCTTAATCATACTCCCTATATTCAAATCTAAATCGTTGATATATACCAAAAAAAGCAAGGGACCCAGTACTGAACCCTGTGGAACCCCTCTGGAAACATCCTTCCAGTCACACAAACATCTATCAATCATTACCCTTTGCTTCTGACCTCCAAGCTAATTTTCGATCCAACTTGCCACTTTGCCCTGTATCTCATGGGCTTTAACCTTCATGACCAGTCTACCATGTGGGACCTTATCAAAAGCCTTGCTTATGTCCACGTATACTACATCGTACGCACTACCCTCATCGACCCTCTTGGTTACCTCTTCAAAAAATTCAATCAGGTTAGTCAAACATGATCTTCCCTTAACAAATCTGTGCTGACTGTCCCCAATTAATCCTTGCCTTTCCAAATGCAGATTAATCCTGTCTTTCAGAAATTTTTCCAATAATTTTCCCACCACTGTGGTTAGGCTGACAGGCCTGTAATTACTCGGCCTATCCCTTTCTCTCTTCTTAGACAAGGGTACTACATTAGCAGTCCTCCAATAGTCCGGCACCATGCCCAGATACAAAGAGGACTGGAAAAGACATCCAGGGGGCTCTAGAATTATTTTACCCAGTCTTTTTCTTTAGGGGTCATGTTTGGCCTGAGCCTTCTGGATCTCCTCCTTGAATGCCTCCCACTGTTCCGACACTGATTTACCCACAAGTAGCTATTTGAAGTCCACTATGGCCAAATCACTCCTTAACTTAGCAAAATTAGCTTTAATGGCCTTGGAAGTTGCACGTCATTCATCAGGAGGACATCGAAGTGGGGAGCCATCTTATGAGATCTCAGAAAGCAATCTTAATAATGTGTAAAGATCATTCATGGCAAATAGGGCGCTGAACTAAACCTACCTATGTGTAGCGGGATGTGATCAGGGCCCAGGAGAGGCTTGAGTTCAGGGCCAGGAGCCCAGGGGCAGCACGGGCTAGCCCACACTGCGATATGTGTGTGCACTAGGTCCGTGCAGCAGAGCAGGTCTCCAGTCGTCTTGGATAACCCTTGCCATTGGACCAAGACCGAGCTCTGTCAAGTCCGTGTGGTGGCTGGTGTGAACGGCCACCACACGTTTAAAAAAAAAATCCACACTCTGGCATCTTCCACCCTCCAAGATGTAGTTCTGGACCTGGAATATTCGGTCCTTCGTTGAAACACCTGTGAACTCATCCTTTTTTGGCATGCAAGCAAGTCATCCTCATTTCGAGGGACTGCCTATGATGATGACCTGTGTGTCATGCATCTTAGGAGGCATCCCACAGTGTTGAGAGGCACCAACAGCATGAGAACAAATAGTGTCAAATTTATCCTTGAAGTAATGGAGTCCATGAATGAAAATGGTACTCGCTCTGATGATCCTGGTGAGATCGCTAAATTTTTTTCAGCATTGTGTGCCAGTCCTGACCACAGTGTCTAAGGCAGAGACCCTCTCAGCAATGTTGCTCCAAATTGAATATGGCGGGCAGTGATCTAGAACCACCCCGAAGATGCAACTCCTGCCATCTCCGTTCCACAGCCCCCACTAAAGCCTCATTTGCCTCGTGGCATGCTGTCTTCCCTCGTCCTCCTCCATCATCGAATTCAAAATCAGAAATGGCTGATTCAGCCCCGGTTGTACTGTGCATGTGCGCGCAGGATGTGGCCACATCCTGCATTAGCATTTGCAGCAGGAAACCAGAAGTTAGAAACACGGAGAAAAAAAAAGGCGCATGCACAAAACGGCAGATTGTGTCAACGCCGGAACGTTCAGCTCTGGCGTTAACGTTATCCCGGCGCTAAATTTTCCGCTCCGACGTGAATTGCGCCCAGAAAGGCTTAAATGCAAAAAAAATGAAAATTCAGCCCATTGTCTCTAAGTTTCCCCATTACCGATGTTCAGCTGACTTGCCTGAGGTTTCCTGATTTATCCCTCTCCACTTTTTTTAAACGGAGGTGTAAGATTTGCAAAGCTCCAGTTCTCTGGCACCAACCCATATCCAATGAGGTTTGAAAGGTTACAGTCAGAGCCTCCACAATTTCCACCCTTGCTTCTCTACGTAACCTAGGATGCAACCCATCCAGACCGGGTGACTTTTCTACTTTTGAGGACTGCCAGCCTTTTAAGTGCATCCTCTTTTTATCTATTTTTATCTTATCCAATATCACTACTGCCACCTCTATTGCTACGTTGGCTGTGTCCTCTCTACTGAAAGAAGATGCAAAGTACTCATTCAATACCTCAACCATGCCCTCTGCTTTCACAAGATTGCCTTGTTGGTGTCTAATTAGCCCCACCCTTCCTTTGACGAACCTTTTACTGTTTGTTTGTTTATAAAAGACTTTTAGGTTCCCTTTTATGTTAACCGCTAACTTATTCTCATACTCTTTGCCCCCTCTTATTCCCTTTTTAGATCTCCTCTGTACTTTCTGTATTCAGCTTGGTTCTCTACTGTACCCTTACAATTGTCAGAAGCCTCCTTTTTCTGTCTAATTTTAACCCATCTTTAGTCTTCTAGGGAGCTCTAGCTTTGGCTGCCCTTCCTTTCCCCCTCATAGGAATGTGTCTCCTCTATACCCGAACCATCTCCTCTTTGAAGGCCCCCCATTGTTCAATTACTGTTTTGCCTCCCAATTTTTGATTCCAAACCACATGGGCCAGATTCCTTTTACAACTCACTAAAGTCAGCCCTTCTCCACTTAAGTATTTTTATGCTTGATTGTACCTTGTCTTTTTCCATAAGTATTCTAAACCTGATGATACAATGATCAGTGTTCTCCAAATACACTTGTACTGAAACATGCTCCACTCACCCCATTTCATTCCCCAGAACTAGATCCAGCATTGCTCCCTTTCTCATTGTGCTGGAAACATACAGATCAAGTAAGTTCTCTTGTAGACATTTCAGGAATGTATTCCCCTCTTTGCCCTTTACACTGTTACTATCCCAGTCTTTATTAGGATAATTGAAATCCCCCATTATTACTGCTCTGTAGTTCTTGCAGTTTTCTGTAATATGTATGCTAATTTGCTCCTCTAGCTCCTTCTCAATATTTGGTGGCCTATGGTATACACCCAGTCGCATGAGCTCCTCTTCCGTTCCTTAATTCTAACCAAATAAACACTGCCTTTGACCTCAACAACTTCATTCCTCTCCAGTGCTATAATAGTTTATTTGATCACTGCCATCCTCTCTTTTTCATTCCCTATCTTTTTTGAATACTTGTAACCAGGAATATTAAGTTCTCAATCCTTGCCTTTTTTGAGCCAGGTCTCTGTTATTGCCACTGTATCATAGTCCCGTGTAGTGACATGCCTGCAGCTCACCAACCTTATTTACCACGCTCTGTGTATTTACATACATACACTCCAAACCTATCAGACTGCTTCACATTTGCCCCTGTCTGATCCCTCCTATTTATGAACTATTTTTTACTCTACTGCTATTTACTTCTCCCGGGATTGTTATAAGATCCAGTTCACTGGGGTGTCCTTCAGGGAAGGGAGCTTTCTGCTCCTACCTGCTATGTCCAACATGTGACTCCAGTCTCATACTACCTGGTTGACCCCTAAAACCTTCTGACATGGCCTGGCAAGGTACTCAATTGAAGTAAAGAATAATTTAAAAAAATCAGACAGACCTATTGGAAGGACGTGAATGCACCAGAGAGGCTGCAGAGGAGATTTACTAGGATGCTGCCTAGAATGGGGAATCTTAGCTATGAGGACAGATCGGATAGGCTGGGTTTGTTCTCATTGAAACAGAGGAGGTTGAGAGGAGACCTCATTGAGGTGTACACAATTTTGAGGGGCCTGGATATAGTGGATAGCATGGACCTATTTCCATTGGTGGAGGGGTCAATTACGAGGGGGCATAATTTTAAGGTGGTTGGTGGATTTGAGGGTGGGGCTTCTTCACGCAGAGGGTTGTGGGGATCTGGAACTCACTGCCTGGAAGGTTGGTGGATGCAGAAACCCTCACTACATTTATAAGGTACTTGGATGGGCACTTAAAGTACCGTAACCTGCAGGGTTATGGACCTAGAGCTGGTCATTGGGATTAGACTGGATAACCTCTTGTTGGCTGGTGCAGATACAATGGTAAATACGGTAGCAAATCGAATATGACCAGAGTGATCTCCTGGACTAGTTTCGATCACCTGGATGGGTTGGAGAGGACTTTTCCCAGATTTTTTATTTCCCCAATTGGCCTGGGTTTTTATCTGGTCTTTGCCTCTCCCAGGAGATCACATGGCTTCAGTTGGGGTGGAGTGCAGAATGTTTTAGTATAAGGGGTGTCACAGTTATGTGGGGCAGACTGGTTGGGCTGGGTGCTCTTTACCTTTCTGCCATTGTTCATTGTTCATAGGTTTATGTGTAACCTTCAGGGCTGCTGACCGAGGGCCATGCGGCTCTTTGTCGGTCGGCGTAGACACAATGGGCCGAAATGGCCTCCTTCTGCACTGTAGATTTCTATGTTTCTATTGGCAACCTCCTACCCATCATATCAGGATGAGACTAGGGCTATCTCAGCCCAGTCAACCCTGCAAATTCCTCCTCTCAAATGTTTGATGGATGGTGCTCACAATGGTGACCAGAAGCTCAAATAGACCTAGCTATGAGAGCATGACAGAAGCTGGGAATTTTGTGATGAATGGTTCACCTCAAACCTTCTCTACAAGCCTCAAGTCAGGAGTGTGATGGAAGACTCACCATTCGCCTCGATGGGTACAGTCGCAACAGCATTCGAGGAGCTTGACCCCATCCAGGACACAATAGTTCACTTGATCGGTGCCCAGGCTGCTCAATTCAATGTCTAACCCATCCATCACCGGTACACTGGGACTGCAGTATGTACAATCTACAGATACACCACAGCAACTCCTTTCACCTGTGGCCTCTACCACTGAGAACATAAGAAATAGGAGTAGGCCATTTGGCCCCTTGAGCCTGAAGGACAAGAGCAGCAAATAGAACACCATCACCTCTAGTTGCCCGTCCGAGGTGCACACTGTCCTGACCTGCTCTTCCTGGGCCACAAAGATCCTTAAGAAAATATAAAACCAAAAACATTTACTTGGATCTCTTCTGGCCCAATAGTGAGTTTTATCAGCTTTTGCTGGTGGGTTTGGCACTGTATGGGCCTCACAATCCTAGGAGTTAAAATTGCGTTGCGGCGCTGATGTCAGCAGCTGCGACTTCTGCAGCTTATGGCAGCCCCTGTCTGGCTGGGGTGGGCTGCCCTCCAGACTTCGTTGTGCATGGAGTTAAAGTGGCATGGATTGGCATCCGTCGGCAATGTAGCGTGAACTCCAGTTCACCCGCGCCCCCGCTCTGTTAACTACCCGCCCGCCCTGTTCACACCCACCCGGCTGGGTTACAATCCAGGCTCCATAGTCTGTAGACGAAGACTTAAATCTTATATCTCATTAAACTTTCAAGAGATTATTTCAAATGACGTTCAGTAAGACTGGCTCCATTGTGATTTTGTTTTTATTTTGTCTATTATATCCCCTTAAGGCACCTTTTAAGCTTGAAGTATTCAAAGCTACTTTTTTTAAATCACTATCCCTATCAGACAAATTGTTCCACTATTTTGGCTCTGCCAAAGTCTGTTTCAAACAATAGGAGCAAAATGTAGTCTTTTCTTCTGTGCATCAGCACTAATGGTCATATTAATAGTGATATGTGCAGCTAGATATGTTATTTAACAGCATAATGCAGAATTATATTCATCATTATAGGCGGTCCCTCGAACGAGGATGACTTGCTTTCACATGAGTTCACAGATGTTTCAAATAAGGACCTGATGTTCCAGTCCTGAACTCCAATTGAGGGGGTGGAAGATGCCTGTACGTGGATTTTTTTTAACATGTGATGACCATTGCACACCAACCACCACACGGGCTTGACAGAGCTAGGCCTTTATCCAGTGGCAAGGGTAAACCAAGACGACTTGAGACCTGCTCTGCTGTATGGGCCTAGTGCGCACACACATCGTGGTGTGGGCTGGCCCGTGCTGCCCCTGGGCCCTCGGCTTTTCTGGGCCCCGTACCTTCATTTGCCGCACCTTCGCCATAATCCCTCGCCGCTCCTCCGCCACAAACATTCACCGCACCTCCACCACGATCTCACACTGCTTGTGCCGCACTGTCGGAGGGGCAGTGCTGAGGGAGTGCCGCACTGTCGGAGGGGCAGTGCTGAGGGAGTGCCGCACTGTCGGAGGGGCAGTGCTGAGGGAGCGCTGCACTGTCGGAGGCGCCATCTTTCAGATGAGACGTTAAACCGAGGCCCTGTCTGCTCTCTCAGGTGGACGCATTAGATCCCATGGCACTATTTTGAAGAAGAGCAGGGGCATTATCCCCGGTGTCCTGGCAAATATTACTGCTTGAGCAACAGAAAGGAAAGATCATACAAGATGCTGAGAGTGCGAGGTAATTCCATCTAGCTGTAATATCTTTAAAATGTGTATATATAATATGTATATGTATGTGTGTGTGTGTATGTCTAATGTATATCTACCAATTAGAGACCATGATCCCAAGTGTCCTTTTTAATGTTCCTCTTTTGTAAACATTTCACCTTCAAGAAGAAACTGAAGCCCATACCTTGCTGCAAGACATTAAAGAATATTTCTGTGTGCCTGACCACTTTCTAGTTGCAAAGGACAGGAATTTTGGCGTGCCGAAAGATGGGGTAATAAACAGAAAATGAAAATTAATTGCAAGATGTCGGGGGAAAGGCTGGCATATCAGTTTCAGTTCTTTATTATTGGTCCTTGGCCAGTCTTGCCTGCACTAATTGGCTTCCCAATAGCTCAGCTGGTTTATCCAATAACCAGTTAAGTTACACAGGCACAAAGTTGATGCTTGGTCCGTGAGCTGATCTCACCATTACAATTCACTCAGTTGCCCTGAGTTAGGGATGGGAAAATCTACTAAGTTTCCTCCCCTTGATCTCTATCAAGTGCCGCCTACTGAAAGTGCACACATATAGATGTCTGGCGAGGATAGCCGTGTTGCCGCATACAGACAAATTACATGTTGAAAAACATTGGCAAGGTTCACATATGAATAATAGTCACTTAGGTGAGATGGAGGGTAACTGGCACCTGTACAATACACCCCATCAAAGGGAGGGGAGAATATTGCTGAGAATAATAAGTGTCTTTCTGTTCATTCTAATGGTCAAATGTGAAATGCATTTGGGGCATCGTCAGCACGGGTACTTAATGTGTGTGGATTGAAAAGTACTATTGTAGGGGTATGATCTCCTTTGTTAAAATTGTAACCCCATCTTTTGTAACACAGAGAGACTCTTTTTCTAAAAATGACATTCAATTTAATAAAACAGATCACAACAGGGAGTTACTGTATGAAATAGACATATTGCTTTGGTACAATGAGGTTGTTATTAGTGCATATTGGAGTGGAACCTTTGACAGATTTACTCTGCATCTGACTGGTGTTATACCCGACATTGATGGTAGCACTGAGTGCAAAAGTGAAAAATTTTCCATTCCCAGCACTAATGTTCCTCACCTTTAAAGAAAGCAAACATGAATATAAATGCAAAAAAAACAGATGTCATTAATAGTCTGGCAGTACTTGAGTTGAGTCATTTCATCATATCATCTCTAATAGTTAAGTAAGTGTGCAAGAAATTGACACTGACAGTCAGCCCAATGTGTTGTGTGTGTGTGTCGGGGTTTGCAGATAGATGTCATATAGACCTAACTTGCCTGAGACAGTGCTCCTTCACTATAATCCTATTTAAGTGTATCTCTGCCTAACTCTAGAGCTGCATTGGCACGAGATGTCATATTTGGGATAATGTCGCCTTCACCTGGGGATGGAATCTACCCATGGCATGCATGCATAACTGGTTTCTTTGTACCAATTGAAGCTGTTTAGATTCTGTGATTGATTTAGATTTACATTTGAAAGAAAGAAAGACTTACATTTATATAGCTCCCATCGCAGCTTCAGGACGTCCCAAAGCGCTTTACAGTTAATGAAGTACTTTTTGAAGTGTAATCACTGTTGTAGTGTAGGAAACTCAGCAGACAATTTGCAAACAGCAAGATTCCACAAACAGCAATGTGATAATGAGCAGATAATCTGTTTTCGTGATATTGGTTGCGGAATAAATATTGACCAGGACACCGGGGATAAGTCCCCTGTTCTTCTTCGAATAGTACTATGGGACCTTTTACATCCATCTGAGAGGGCAGACGGGGCCAAAATGTTGACTGTTAGCAATATAAATGGATTCAACAAAGTGTGACAAATAATACAGATCATGAGCATAGACTGTAATGAATAAGTTATTAGTTCACAAATCAAATGAATTCATTATCTTGCCATTGTGGAGTATATAATTGGAGCAGGGGTTGATTGCATAGAAATGCTTTCTCAAGTAAACGTTCATTTGTTTTCTTATTATTATTTGTGAAAAATAAGGTGCAGTTAACAATCAGTATTTGAGGATTTTTGATGGAGATTATTTTCCTTACATTAAATGTTTTTTCGAAGAACGTTTTAGCCTACAAATTAGCAGACAAATGTTGACTATGTTTCTTTCACATTTCTTTGTCCTCCTTTTTTTACTACAGGCATTTAACATAAACGAGGGGCAGGGGGAAGTAATGCCTTTCTTAAAATAGTGGACAGAAGGTGGTCAGACAAAGGCATTAAACATTTGTCAGCGAATATCAGCGGCAGTAATTTCCAGGCCTATATATTAAGGCCAGTGTTATACCATATTGTTCAGGTGGTTAATTTTGATGAATATAAGTGATTGAGGTGATTTTAACAATTGGGGTCCCGGCTGGCAAACCATGCAGGCTGGCCACCTGATCCATGCTGTGGGAGGCCCAGTCCATTTTGAAGGCTGGGCTTTATTAATATGCTGCTGGGGAGGGAGGATCCTGATGCAGCTCCCTGGATCTGGGTTGGTGCAGTCTAGAGGCCGATCTAGTCGACAGAATGGTGGGTTGGGAGGAGTGACGACTGTGGGACAGGGAGCCCGAGTCACCATTATTCTTGTGCAGCCCGGAGGAGCACTCCTGCTCCTCCTCCTTCTCTTCCATGCCTGGCACATGAGGTGACACATTTCTTCCACTGCTTTTACATCCATGGTCTGCGTTCCATAACAGATACCCTGTTTTTTTGTGGTCAGGTCATTAGCTTGACCAGGGTGACCGGCTAATTGCAATGATGGATCGCTACTCTGCTCCCATCGGAAACTGGTACCCTGTTGGTTGGAAGTCTTGTCTCTGCTCGCCAGCGCTGTCTGGTGTGGGATTCAACCCATAACCTTCTGACTCAGTGAGCCAAGGCCCACTCACCGGCTCCTCCTGGCCCCACAAAACTCAATTTATACATATTATTTTGGGACTTCTTTCTCCTGCCTGCCAGATTTTCTTGAGCGGAGCAAACATCCATGGTGCACACTCTATCGGGTAGACCCTTTACATTGCATTAAGGTCCCATATACATCATAGGACCCTGATTTGCAAAAATTAATGAGTCTCCGACCTGATTCAGGCAGGTGTCTGGGCAGACGGCCCAAGTTAAAATGACAGTTGTCCAGGAATAGGCCAGGAAGTTGACCACCTTGATTTTAACTCCTTCACTACCCGACTTCTGCCAGGGACAGGAGGTTAAAATAGCTCCTTATGCTTTTATTCTGCAGTCATTACTATCACTGACATAGCTCCCAGCAATGTCATTTCATACCAGCGAAAGTCAAAATCACTATATAGATGTATGAAAATATTAACTGTGTGCTCAACACAACAAAGACGACATAGAGAAATCTGATGGCAGTGCTGATGCTTGTATGTTATCCACTGGCTACTTTCTGCATTACAAGTTTTGATTTTTTTTTTTTAAATATCAACTTTTGAAGCTTTCCGACATAAATTTGTCAAATAAATAGAATATCACAACAGTAATGGAAAATTACCCGATATAAATCTCCAGTAAGAAACAGACATATGCCATTACGGAATAGTTCGATTCAATTAATCAGATTTTGCAGGAAAGAGTGTACCATAGCATTTGGGATGAATAAATTATGCACAAGATAATACAACTCAATTTATCTTGCGAAGACGGCTGCGTGAGGTTGGAATTTGTTGCACAATGTCAGACTAATGTTTCCTCAGTTGGGGTGGAGGCTCTAAGTAATACAGGGTCAGCTGTGGCTCAGCGGGTAGCATGCTTGCCTCTGAATCAGAAGGTTGTGGGTTTAAGTCCCACTCCAGGAATTTGAGTATAAAATTCTAGGCTGACACTCCAGTGCAGTCTTTCAGATGAGACGTCAAAATAGTGCTGTGGGATCTTTTACATCCATCTGTTCTCTCAGGTGGATGTAAAAGATCCCACAGCACTATTTTGAAGAAGAGCAGATGGTATCCTGGCCAATATTTATCGCTCAATCAACATTAATTAAAAAAAACCCAAATGATCTGGTCATTTCCACATTACTGTTTGTCAAGGGAACTCGCTGTGTGCAAATTGACTGCAGTGTTTCCTACATTACAATGATTACACTCCAAATATATTTCATCGGCTGTAAAGTGCTTTGGGACGTCCTGAGGTCATGAAAGGCAGTTTATAAATGCAAGTCTTTCCTTTATAGCAATCAAGGGGTTAGGTTATCAGGCAGTTTCAGCTTTAGGACAGAACAGCATATATGGTCAGCAAATATAGGTTTTAGATAACATAGAAATATAGAAAATAGCTGCAGGAACAGGTCATTCGGCCCTTCGAACCTGCATCACCATTCAATATGATCATGACTGATCATGCAACTTCAGTACCCTACTCCTGCCTTCTCTCCATACCCCCTGATCCCTTTAGCCGTAAGGGCCACATCTAACTCCCTTTTGAATATATCCAATGAACTGACCTCAATAACTTTCTGTGGTAGAGAATTCCATAGGTTCACAATTCTCTGGGTGAAGAAGTTTCTCCTCATCTCAGTCCTATATGGCTTATCCCTTATCCTTAGACTGTGACCCCTGGTTCTGGACTTCCCCAACATCGGGAACATTCTTCCTGCATCTAACCTGTCCAAACCCGTTAGAATTTTATATGCTTCTATGAGATCCCCTCTCAGTCTTCTAAATTCAAGTGAATATAAGCCTAGTCGATCCAGTCTTTCTTCATATGTCAGTCCTGCCATCCTGGGAATCAGTCTGGTGAACCTTCGCTGCACTCCCTCAATAGCAAGAATGTCCTTCCTCAGATTAGGAAACCAAAACTGCACACAATACTCAAGGTGTGGTCTCACCAAGGCCCTGTACAATTACAGCAAGACCTCCCTGCTCCTATACTCAAATCATCTCGCTATGAAGGCCAACATGCCATTTGCTTTCTTAACTGCCTGCTGTACCTGCATGCCTACTTTCAATGACTGATGTACCATGGCACCTAGGTCTCGTTGCATCTCCCCTTTTACTAGTCTGTCACCATTCAGATAATAATCTGCCTTCCTGTTTTTGTCACCAAAGTGGATAACCTCACACTTATCCACATTATACTGCATCTGCTATGTATTTGCCTACTCACCTAACCTGTCCAAGGCATCCTGCAGCCTCTTAGCATCCTCCTCACAGCTCACACTGTCATCCAGTTTAGTGACATCTGCAAATTTGGAGATATTACTCTTCCCCAAGGGGCCTCGCACGACAAGATCGCTAATTAATCCTCTCATTACACAAGACCCAGTCTAGGATGGCCTGCTCTCTAGATGGTTCCTTGACATATTGGTCTAGAAAACCATCCCTTATACATTCCAGGAAATCCTCCTCCACAGTATTTCTACCAGTTTGGTTAGCCCAATCTATATATAGATTAAAATCACCCATGATAACTGCTGTACCTTTTATTGCACGCAGCCCTAATTTCCTGTTTGATGCCATCCCCAACCTCGTTACTACTGTTTGTTGGTCTGTACACAACTCCCACTAACGTTTTCTGCCCTTTGGTGTTTTGCAGCTCTACCCATATAGATTCCACATTATCCAAGCTAATGTCCTTCCTTACTATTGCGTTAATCTTCTCGTTAACCAGTAACGCTACCCCACATCCTTTTCCTTTCTGTCTATTCTTCCTGAATATTGAATATCCCCGGATGTTGAGTTCCCAGTCTTGATCACCCCGGCGCCATGTCTCCGCAATCTGAATTACATCATATCCGTTAACAGCTATCTGTGCAGTTCATTCATCCACCTTATTACGAATGCTCCTCGCATTGAGACACAGAGCCTGCAGGCTTGTTTTTTTAGCACTCTTTTTTTTCCTTTTTGAATTATGTTGTAATGTTGTCCTTTTTGATTTTTGCCCTTGATTTCTCTGTCCTCCACTCTTACTTTTCTCCTTCCTACCTTTTGCTTCTGCCCCCTTTTTACTTCGCTCTGTCTCCCTGCATAGGTTCCCATCCCCCTGCCATATTAGTTTAAACCCTCCCCAACAGCACTAGCAAACACTCCGCCTAGGACATCAGTTCCGGTCCTGCCCAGGTGCAGACCGTCTGGTTTGTACTGGTCCCACCTCCCCGAGAACCGATTCCAATGTCCCAGGAATTTGAATCCCTCCCCCTTGCACCATTCCTCAAGCCACGTATTCATGTGAGCTATCCTGCTATTCCTACTCTGACTAGCATGTGGCACTGGTAGCAATCCCGAGATTACAACCTTTTTTGAGGTCCTACTTTTTAATTTAATGCCTAGCTCCCTAAATTCAGCTTGTAGGACCTCATCCCGTTTTTTACCTTTATCGTTGGAACATCAATTCTGTTCAGCTCTGCAATAATCTGTTGCCAACATTTAAAAGCAATCAGGTTGACCTCCATTGTGGAGTGAAAGGCTGTGCGAGTTGAATCTATGCTTCTCAACTTAAAACTCATGGGTGTATTATTTCTCAACTAATGAAGAGACCAGCACTGACCTTGATTAGCTATACTTATGTTTGAGGGTCCGAGACTAACAGGCCTTCAATATTTGGAGCATCACCCAATAGTATTTTGCAATAATCAACAAAGGGTTGGATTTTACCAAGCGCAGCAGGTGTGTGGCAGGCGATGTCTGTGGCGGGTCCCGGCCTTGCTGCTGGCTCCCACTCACTTTCCAAAATGATTTCCCCCTGATTGGGCTTGTTAAGCCTGCCCAGTGCTTTTCCTGGCCAATTGAAGGAAGCGGGTCTAATTATGTCATTTGACATTTGTGCTGTCAGTGTTCTACAACATTGAGATGCTGCAAACACTGGCGAGCACTGCACAGAGGTGCAAGGCTGTACCCAGGCTCTCCCATGACTAGTCGCAGCAGGAATGGGTGGAAGAAATCTCCGCAGGAGACCAACGCAGCCTGGTTGCACATTGTACAGGAGGGCACAAGCAGGGATGTCATCAGGAGGACCAGGAAGCTGTGGCGCAAATCTTTCAATTATCTCAGTAGATCACGAAACGTTACTGCAATGCCACACCCATCCTCATCCTGCTGTGCCTCTCATCACATTCCCATCATTCTGCCTTCCCTACCCTCCCCTGCACATCTTTACCCACACTAACTTACCTTGCACTCCCACCCATCCGTTTCTATCTACATTATCACTTCCCCATCTCACTAGCCACCCCTCACACTCGCCTTCATCCTAGTCCAATCATACCAACTAACAACACACAAGTGTAGGCACTTGTGTGTTTCAGCCAATGTTCGTGTGAAGTTTCTGTTAATGTGCTGTTAAATATTGAAATCTTTATTTTCAACACTTTGCGTTCTTGGACAAATTTGTGTGCACCTTTGCAAGTGGCTTAATGATTTGCAGTGAATGGTGAGAATAACGGTACCTCCCGCAATGGTGATGAGTGTGAAAGGAATGGCTTGGGCATTGTAAGGATGTCTTATGGTGTTGGTGTGGTGTTATGCATTTATGCTTGGGGGTCACCAGACACCAGGGGGCTCCACTGTCGGAGGTCATCGGACTGTACGTGCGTGTGCGCGGTCATTGGTATATAAGCACAGGTACCATGTCACGTGGGTTTACTTTGGGCACGAATAAAGTTGGATCAGGTTTACACCAGAGGCAGTTTAGAGTAACAAGTCTTTTGAGTCATTACATTCGTTACATTTTGTGACTGGGTAACTTAAGAACCTGCGCATGTACAATGGGCACTATTGGAATTCTGGAGAGATTTGCGGATGACTAGGATTGGGTGGGTTTTATCGACTGCCTGGATCAGTATTTTGTGGAGGGAGCGACTGATGCAGTTCGGCGCAGGGCGGTTTTCCTCACCATTTGTGGCCCAAATATTTATGGCCTCATGAAGAATCTTTCGCCTGTACGTCTAATGGACAAAGAATATGGGGATTTGTGTGCTTTGGTGCATGACCATCTTCAGCCAAAAAAGGAGATCATCGTCTCACGCTATTGCTTCTACATGCATGTTTGTGCTGAGGGCCAGGATGTTTCGGGATTCGTCGCCAACCTGCGATGTCTTGCTGAGCTGTGTAAGTTCGGGAACGTGTTGGAAGACATGCTGCGAGATTTCTTTATGATAGGCATCAACCATGATGTGATTCTTTGGAAGTTATTGGCTGAAGAGAAGCTGGATTTGAGCAAGGCCATCGCGACTGCCCAGGCATGCATGACAATTGATGATAATTTGAGGCAGATATCATCGAAGAATCGGAGCTCCACGGCAAGTATTGTAAACAAGATTGTGTAGTTGTTTGGCAGAGCTGCTTATGGCAGGGCCTACTCAACTGCTTATGTGAAACCTGTAGCTGCTCAAAGTCCGCCAACTGGTACGAATCTGATTTCACCCTGTTGGCATTGTGGGGGCAATAATCGGCCTCATCAGTGTCGGTTTAAACAGTACACCTGTAATGGCTGTTTGAAAGTGGGACATCTTCAGAAAATGTGCCCACAAATGAGCAAGCGTGCTGCCACTCATCACATTGCTGATGATGACCAGTCCAGTGCTAGCCTGGATACACAACCCGAGGAGGAAGTGTATGGTCTGTGTTCGTTCTTGGGAAGGAGCCAGCCGATATTGTTAAGGAGAAGTTGAATAGTGTGCCTGTATCAATGGAGCTGGAAACTGGTGTGAGTCAGTCGATAATGAGCCAAAGGACATTTGACAAGCTGTGGGACACTGAGGCTGTGAAGCCTAAGCTGAGTCCAGTCAATGCCAAGTTGCGTACTTGCACTAAGGAACTCATACTGGTGATTGGCAGTGCAGTAGTCAAGGTGTTATATGATGGTGTGGTTCATGATCTACTGTTATGGATCATCCCAGGTAATGGTCCAATGCTATTCGGCATTGAGAAAATCAAGTGGAATTGGAATGATATCAAAGCGTTGTCATTGGTGGAAGTGTTGGAAGAAGTTTCCTTCTTTTGTTTGAACTGGGCATTGGTAATTTTACTGGAGCCAAGGTGCAGATTCACCTGGATTCTGATGCAAGGCCTGTCTATCATAAGGCTCAGTCTGTTCCCTACATGATGAGGGAGAAGGTTGAAACTGAGCTTGACAGACTCCAACGTGAAAGGGTCATATCACCAGTTGAGTTCAACGAGTGGGCCAGTCCTATTGTTCCTGTGTTGAAGAGTGATGGCACTGTCAGGATTTGTGGAGACTACAAGGTTCTGATTAACCGATTTTTGAAACTGGATCAGTACCCGTTACCGAAGGCTGATGACCTGCTAGCTGGCGGAAAGTCGTTCACTAAACTGGATCTGACATCGGCCAATGAACTCATTGAATGGCGGCGCAGGCTCGAAGGGCCGAATGGCCTACTCCTGCACCTATTTTCTATGTTTCTATATGACACAGGAGCTTGTTGACACTTCAAAGAAACTCATCTGCATCAACACCCATAAAGGACTGTTCGTCTACAACAGGTACCCTTTCGGAATTCTTTCGGCTGCAGCCATATTTCAGAGGAATAGGGAGGCTACTGAAGTCCGTTCCTAGAACTGTCGTGTTTCAAGATGATATTCGGGTCACAGGTCGCGACACTACTGAACATCTGAACAATCTTGAAGTCCTACATCGTATGGACGAAGTGGGACTAAGGCTGAAACGTTTGAAGTGTGTCTTCATGGCACCTGAAGTCGAATTCCTGGGGAGGAAGATTTCTGCTGATGGCATCAGGCCTACTGATTCGAAAACCAAGGCAATCAAAAATGCACCCAGGCCTCAGAATATGACGGAGTTGCGTTCATTCCTTGGGCTACTCAACTACTCTGGTAATTTCTTATCCAGATTGAGCACTTTGTTAGAGCCACTGCACGTGCTACTCAGAAAAGGCGACAACTGGTTCTGGGGTGTGTTTCAAGATGGAGCCTTTGAGAAAGCTAAGAATCTGCTCTGTTCAAACAAGTTGCTTCATTATGATCCGTGTAAGCGTCTTGTATTGCCTGTGATGCTTCATCATATGGGGTTGGCTGTGTACTCCAACAAGCAAATGAGTCGGGTAAGCTACAACCTCTTGCGTATGCTTCGAGAAGTTTGTCAAAGGCGGAAAGAGCTTACAGCATGGTAGAAAAAGAAGCTTTGGCCTGAGTATGGGGTCAAAAAGATGCTTCAGTACCTGTTTGGTCTTCGTTTTGAACTTGAATCGGATCACAAGCCACTCATTTCATTTATTGAAAACAAAGGTATTAATACCAATGCATCGTCCTGTATCCAGAGGTGGGCGTTGACATTGTCTGCCTATGATTGTTATTCGTCACAGACCTGGTACTGAGAATTGTGCCGATGCACTGAGTCATCTGCCGTTGCCCACACCTGAGGTGGAGATGCCTCAACCTGTAGATCTATTGTTAGTAATGGATGCTTTTGAGAGTGAAGGAACTCCTGTCACTGCTCAACAAGTTAGGATCTGGACCAGCTATGATCCTATTTTATCGGTTGTGAAACGTTGTGTCCTCAGTGGTGGTTGGTCTGCAATACCTATGGAAATGTGTGATGAGACCAAACTTTACAACCATCACAAAAATGAACTGTCCGTTCAGTCAGATTGTTTATTATGGGGTAATCATGTTGTTATGCCTAAGAAAGGTAGAGAAAAATTTGTACGTGAACTACTCATCCTGGTATTGTCATGATGAAAGCCATTGCTAGGTCTCATGTATGGTGGCCTGGAATTGATTCTGATCTGGAATCATTTGTGCATCAGTGCATTACTTGCTTGCAGCTAAATAAAGTACCAGCGGAATCTCTGCTGAGTCTTTGGTCGTGGTCATCTAAACCATGGTCGAGGATCCACATAGATTTTGTGGGCCCTCTCCTGGGAAAGATGTTTTTTGTTGTGGTGGATGCATATTTAAAGTGGATAGAGTGTATTATTATGTCATCCAGTATGTCTACAGCTACTATTGAGAGCCTTCGTGTCACGTTTGCCTGACATTGTTGTGAGCGACAACGGATCTTCCTTCACAAGTCTGGAGTTTCAAGAGTTCATGAAACTCAATGGTATTAAACATGTGAGGTCAGCCCCATTCAAAGCTGCTTCTAATGGTCAAGCAGAGCGTGCTGTTCAAATGATCAAGCAAATTATGAAACGTGTAACTCTGGGTTCACTGCATACTCACTTGTCCTGTATACTGCTCCGTTACAGGACCAGACCTCATACTAGGGTCGCCCTTGCTGAACTACTGATGAAGAGAAATCTCAAGACCAAGCTCTCTCTTCATCCCGATTTGAATGATCATGTTGAAAACAGACGTCATAGTCAGCAAGGGTATCATGATCGTGTTGCTGTATCACGTGACATCCCGGTCAACGATCCAGTTTATGTATTGAACTATGTTCAAGGTCCAAAGTGGATTGCCGATACTGTTACTGCCAAGGAGGGTAACAGTGTTTATTGTCGTGCCCAAAAATGGGAAAACATGCAGGAAACATATTGATCAGATAAAACTGCGGCACACGGATGAACTGGAACCGCTTGAAGATGATCAACCAACAAATGTTTATTCATCAGAGGACTTTGCTTTCATTATTGAAACTGAACCTCCAGTCCCTGATGTGGTCATTACCACTCCCATCAGATCGGTTACTCAGCCTTCAGTCACAACTGACTCAGAACGCTCGCCTAGAACTGAAGTTGAACTGAGATGATCAATTCATGAGCAGAAAGTCCCAGACCGTCTTAATTTGTAAAAAGACTGATATTAAGATCTTGAAAGTGGATGTTATGTATTTATGCTTGGGGTCACCAGACACCAGGGGGCACCATTGTTGGAGGTCATCGGGCTGTACGCGCGCATGCGCGGTCACTGGTGTATATGTGCGGGTACCAGGTCTACTTTGGGCGCGAATAAAGTTGAATCAGGTTTACACCTGAGGCAGTTTACAGTAACAAGTCTTTTGAGTCACTGCATTCATTACATGTGGGGTGGTGCCAACCTGGCGCATCATGTGGCAGCCAGGGTGTACAGCTTGGTGAAGTAAATCTGGCCATCCCTGACATCCCAGGCAGCAATGTGGTCGGGTGCTGATGCCCTCTGTCCTGTGCAGCATCAGGTGATTGCAGAGAAGATTGGTGGTGTTGGTGCTGCTGGTGTGCCTGATGATGCTGTCAAAAAAAGCACATTTTCCCACCCAACCCACCACCGATCATGCCCGCTGCCCCCCCCCCCCGAAAAATTCTGCCCAAAATGTTCATCTAAGTCTGACCCCACTGGGATTACATGGGAAAGCTTGGAATAATGTTCAATGGGGCGAATTACATCTAGACTCCAGTTGGTATATTCCCCAATATCCCAGAGACCAGCAGAAGCCTATATGAAAGCCTGCTCACCAGCTGGCACTGGAGATAGTGATGAGATTCTTTACCCCCTCAATTTTATTAAAATGATGTCCAATATGTGTGTATAGTTAAAACCTCCACAACCAATTATGTAACTTTTGCACAAGTCAAGAAATAATTAACACCGAAGGAGACCTCTGATACTACATTTAAACTTACCTATGTACATATCCTAAGGTGTAAATATATCTTTCTTCCCTGCTGCTGGATAATGTTGCAGCATTAAATAACAAGCCATTTAGTGCTGAAAGCTCTGCTCAGGAAAAGCACATGTAATGAGGTATCCATTAGTAATTTGAAGACATGCCAGGTTTTTTCCTACCGGTATGTGAAGGATTACTGCAGCAGCAGCACCACCCTCTATGCCAAATAGCACAGTTGGGCACATGGGGAATTTACTACAGAGTCCACTAACGCCCCTTGTAGAGTGTTAGCAAGCATTACACTCATCATTTTGAATCTGATGTCTGTATTCCTGTCGGCTTGGAAAGCCACATTATTTATATTTAGGGTCGTTCTTGGAGCTGGCAGAAAGATAGAAAGGGATTCCTGCCATGCCACACAGTGCCCTTGCACCCCAGCATGGTGTTTTCCCCTCTATTTATGTTGCTCACTCTGCAGGGACCAGCTGAAGAAATATGCTGCTATTTTAAAAAAAAATATTCATGTGCAAGTGCCATGTTTGATTAGTGATTTTCTCAGTTTTCTCTCACAAAAGGATAAAAAGTAAAACCAAATGAAGATTTCTTTGTTGGGTCCATGAACATTGGGCAAGTATGTAAGTGGAAACCACTACAAAGGAGTGCCAGCTGGCTATAACGAACAGAAATGGTGACCGTGCAAACACAGTTATAGCCATAGACCCTTTTCATTACCAAAGCTCCCCAGTACTTTGAGTGGATCTCAGAGCATTGTTGGTGGGAGTCCTGGGGGGGATTGTGAAGTTGCAATCTTTGGAATGTTAGCATTGAGCATGCACATCTTAATTCCATATGACATGTTAAATGGAGCATTAGGGGTGTTATATTGGTTAAGCAGAACCATTCACAAAGCTGTCAACATGAGGAAAATGTCAGGAGCAAGGGTGTCAAGCTTTCGACTTCATGGATAGATTATGGAGTCTCCAGGAACACTTATCATATTTCAATCAATGTTCCCATTACTTTTGCATATATCCCAAGTTGTTGATATGAAGAGATCTGAATGTTCTGATTTAAGATTTCTCCACCAATGAGGCAACAGCACTAAAAACAATCCTTTCGCAACTTCTAGGTGTACACACTTCAAACAGAACAAGCCAACACATCAGAACTAACAGTGCAAATAGGAGTGAATTTCCTGGGCTTTGAGGAGCAATTAGCTGGGCTTGGGAACTGCAAGTTGGACTCTCGTGAGTTACAGTGACATGACTTCCAAACTAAATCATGCACATTTTGATTTAGATATATGTTAAAATAAAATGAATGCCATTACCAATGAAGCACACATGATAGTTCTGCATTTGGGTACAAATAGTGGAGTTTGGGTGGAATCAAGGAGCTCTACACAATGCATCTCCAAGCTTTCTACAGCTGAGGACCCATCTCTGAGGGACTATGTTTTAGTGGTGGAGATTGTAAATCTCTAATCACCACAAGTACTGCTCCTCTCTTCTGCCTCCATTCCCCAGCCTCCTCCTTTTATTTAGAAAGGCAAGCCAAAAGGCTGGATTTTTGGCTTGTTGCAGCCTCTGTTTTCGTCCCAGAAAGACGGCAATGTTGACGGTTAGCTCTTCCGGGCGGGCAGCCAGCTTCCAGCACCCCGCCAGGATTTTTGGAGCCGTTTTTGGCGGGGCGCGAATCCTGACTGCCCAAAAAAGGCGAGCCAGTGTGAAACGCCCCTGGTTGCAAAATCGGCTCTGTTTTTGGCTCCCGCCCGATCCATGGCGCTCTGTAAAGTGCCATGCTGGGATCACCTGTGAAAGTGGGAGATCCGAGCTGTAGCGGCTACAGTGCAGTAAGTAATCTCTACCTCCGGTAAGTGTGATTTGTTTTTTAAGTTGTGGTGGCGTGAGTTATTTATTGGGAATATTTTTGGTGGTATTTTTTCAGGTTTTATTTTCTCCCCCAGGCCTCTCTTAGAGCGCTCCGAGGCCGTCTGTTTATCTCGGGATTTTCGCTTGCTCAGCCGGCCTAGCGCCCTAAGAGAGGTGTGCAACGCCTCCCTTAGCACTGCACCCCACACTCTGGGTCCAGCTGCTGAATTTTGCTAACTGAGGCGCCATCTGCTCCCGGGCGCAAACTTTACCGCCCCGCCGCCATTACCGCCCCAAAATCAGCAAAACCGAAAATCTAGCCCATTAATCGTGTGTGTGCTCTTTAGGCTTTGTGGGTTGAGTAAGTCTGTTTTATATTTTTCTCTTGGAATTCCCCAGAAGGTTTTTCTATTTGTTTTGAACATGATAAAGTTTCAAAAATTGTGTCCAAGATCTGAGCATAAAACTCCTTTGGCAACAAATTCCGACACTGCATTGATGTTGTGCCCACTGCTACGAGGAGAGATGAAGTTAATTCCAGTAATGAATGCTATTCATTTGCAGCCAAGTTAGAAGAAAACAAAACAAAACTAAGAAGATGAATGGATGAAGTGTTGATGGAATTATACAGCTTCTGCAAATGTGTAATCATTTTGTTTAAAACAAATCTTAGCATTATTATACACCTGATACCGTATCAAGTGTAATAGGCTAATGGGTGGTTGTTGGAATTCTCAAGAATGGCCAGGGCAAGGAGTTTATTCTTGCAAACATATATTGACTCAGTTGGATCTAAACAGAAAACATTCTTCATGTGGGAAGTGCTGTTCGATCCGAGGAGAAACTCTGAGCCAGTATTATAATTACTTTCAATCACAAAGCACAATTAGGTTTAGTGTGAAGCCTAACTGGGCTTGGAATATACCTGATGAGAAATTAACTCTCCCATTGCTTCTCTATCTGATGTTTATTTGATGTTGTCACTTAGAATTGTTACTTTGCAGATACGCACCAGAAATATGTAATAGTGATGTGCGACAGCCCAGTCTGGATGGAGTTTTGATCCTGATCAAAAAGTGAAACACACCATCAGGTAGAGATTCAGCAGAGATATTTCAGACAAATTGAGAAGATTTTGCTTCCAATTTAGTGACAGAAGATGATATTACTGAAAAATTGAAACCATGAAAATATACTAAAGGAGCTCACTAAGAATAGTTCTAAAGATGGCGGTGCAGAAAAAGGAGAGTACAGTTTGTGCAGGACTGATCTCTTATTATAGAGCAAAATTGTTAGTACATTGTAAAAGAGCATGTTTATGGTGTTACCACATATGGCGACAATAGTTAGTTCTCCTCCTCAGTTGTTTAGCTGCACGATAAACCGGTTACCAAAACAGGAAAATATGTTACAAATTGTCAAACCTGAACTGTAATGGTTTAATCTAGTGAGTGAATGTATAGAATATGCTTCTACCTTAATAAGGAAACAATAATACACCCACTGTTAGTGGTGATAGATAAGCCAGATGTTATAGTCTCAGAAAACGAAGATGTTTGTAGACTTTATAAATGGTTGTCAGTTGCCCTTTAATTGCCCTGTCATTATGAATGGGACAGGGTTGAATCTGGACAGCCTATTCAAAACAAGGCTCAGACTTTTAAAATGGGGTTTGCATCTCAGTCGTCTGGTTACAGAATGAAAATTAATCTCTCGTTGGTATACGCTCATCCACAAAGAAACCACAAATTCAAAGGAAATATTAGAACAAAAATGAGCAGTGGTTTCATGTTCAGTTTCTATTTTCCTAAGAATATTCAAATAAAAATGGTCATGACATGACAGCGGTTGAAAAAATCATTTTAAGTGAACACTAATTTGCAGTTCTCCCATTTCTTTGACAAATTCAATTTTATCAGAGTTTTACTTAAGGACGATATTATTGAAACTGGAGGTTAAGGAATAAAATAAAAAATGGGCCTACTCCACTAGGGACTTTAGTTATGAATCACATCATATTATTCTATAATTACTTATCCATGCAGTCAACCACCAAATAATCTCTTAGTGTCTAACTGATTGCCCTGCTCCATCCATTGTTGTTAAATATATCCTAAATCAACAAAATATATCAATGCAAAAACTGAATGTAACGAGTAGAAAATTCATTTGTTTACACAAAATAAGCAAACTTATGAGTTTTCGAACAAAATAGAATGGTTAAGGAACAGTATTGTTTTTGAAATGTTGAAATCCTCATCACCCTTTCCTTGATCTCACTGGCCCTTTCCCTGCCTTTCCACATATCTTAGTATTTTCAGTGTAACATATTTATTTTTTTAAGTCAAAGCAGGTTGCTTGCAAAAATGTCCCAAATCCAATTGTTGACAAAAATCTTCTTTAGTTCTAGTTTTACTGTTTGCACAATTGTAACTTATGGACAGTGGTTTTATAGTACAGTGTTTGGAGCATTTTGCATGGAATTAAGACATTCGGGCTCAGGTTCAATCCCCACACTGCTAAAGAATCAGCAGGAATGGTATCCCCAGGCATTGTCGTGCATGTCCAAATAGTCAGTTCAGAGTGACATTGGAAGAAACCTGATTAAAAATTGCGCTCCATCCTTTGGGCTAGGAGATAAGCAAATAACAGCATGATTGAAAGAAGAAACAAAAGAATGAACAACACAATACAATATTTAAAACAAGAATCAGGGGAACAAAAACCTACAGAGGGACAAAAGAGTTTGTAACAGAATTCACTATGTGAAAGCTGACTTTATTGTTCAAATGGAACAAACTGTTGTGCATCTGTAAAGCATGCACTCCCATGTTCCGCCACCAGGGAGCGCATCCCCTGAAGTCCCAAGGGATCCCAGCATCCCTAGGGAGCACTGTATATAAGCCAGCCCCGAAGGCCTGTTCCTCACTCTGGAGTGTCTTAATAAAGACTGAGGTCACTGTTACTTTAGCCTCCCTGTGTGCAGTCTCATCTGTATTAGGAACACAATAACTGGTGACGAGGATACGAATCCAACGCAAAGATGCAGCAAACTGTGGGCACCCTGGAGAAGTTCTCGGAGGGTGAGGACTGGGAAGCCTATGTCGAACGGCTAGACCAGTATTTTGTAGCCAACGAGCTGGACGGAGAAGGAAACGCTGCAAAAATGAGAGCGGTCCTCCTCATGCTCTGCGGGGCACCGACCTACAGCCTCAAGAAGAATCTTCTGGCTCTGGTGAAACCCACAGATAAGTAGTATGAGGAGCTGTGTACACTGGTTCAGGAGCATCTTAACCCGAGGGAGAGCGTGCTGATGGCGAGGTATCGGTTCTACACGTGCCAGCGATCTGAAGGTCAGGAAGTGGTGAGCTACATCGCCGAGCTAAGGTGACTTGCAGGACAATGTGAGTTTGATGGCTACCTGGAGCAGACTTTTTTGTACTGGGCATTGGCCACAAGACCATCCTACAATAACTTTTGACTGTAAAGACACCGACCCTAAGTAAGGTCATTGCGGTAGCACAGGCATTTATATCAATTAGTGATAACACCAAACAAATCTCTCAGCACACAAGTGCTAGCAATGTTCATAAATTAACTGGAACTGTATTTGCGAGCAGAAACCACGAGTCTGCAACTGCCAGCAGACCTCAGGTGACCCAGATGACTCAGAGTCCGCAACAAAGGATGAATGCAAGGCAATTCACACCTTGTTGGCGTTGTGGAGGCTTCCATTCAGCCTATTCTATTCATGCCGCATCAAAGGGTATGTTTGCAAGAGCTGTGGAACAATGGGGCACCTCCAACGAGCTTTCAGACGAGCTGCAAGCTCTGCAAAGCCTGCTAACCACCACGTGGCAGAGGAAGATCGGTCCATGGTGGATCAAAGCAATTTTGAGCATCAGAGAAGAGGCAGATGCTGAAGTACACGGGATGCGCACACTTTCCATGAAATGTCCACCTATAATGCTAAATGTAAAATTGAAATGACTTACCCGTAGCCATGGAACTGGACACTGGCGCGAGCCAATCCATCATGAGTAAAAAGATGTTTGAGAGATTGTTGTGCAAAAAGCACTCAGACCAGCCCAACCCCATCCACACGAAACTGAGAATGTACACCAAAGAGCTCATCACTGTCCTGGGCAACACCATGGCCAAGTTCACCTACGAGGGCACGGTGCAGGAACTGCCACTCTGGATTGTCCCGGGCGATGGCCCCACACTGCTTGGAAGGAGCTGGCTGGGCAAAATCCGCTGGAACTGGGATGACATCCGAGCGCTATTACATGTTGATGAGGCCTCATGTACCCAAGTTCTTAACAAATTTCCTTCCCTTTTTGAGCCAGGCATTGGAAACTTTTCCGGGGCGAAGGTGCGGATCCACTTGGTCCCAGAAGCATGACCCATTCACCACAAGGCGCGAGCGGTATCTCACATGATGAGGGACACAGTGGAAATCGAGCTGGATAGGCTGCAATGCGAGGGCCAGTGGAATTCAGCGAGTGGGCCAGGCCGATTGTTCCAGTACTCAAAAGTGATGGCTCGGTCAGGATTTGCGGCGATTATAAAGTAACAATTAATCGTTTCTCGCTACAGGACCAATACCCGCTACCTAAGGCAGACAACATATTTGCGATGCTGGCAGGAGGCAAGACGTTCACCAAGCTCGACCTGACTTCAGCCTACATGATGCAGGAGCTGGAGGAGGCTTCGAAGGGCCTCACCTGCATCAACACACACAAGAGACTGTTCATCGACAACAGATGACATTTTGGAATTCGGTCGGCTGCAGCGATCTTCCAGAGAAACATGGAGAGCCTACTCAAGTCGGTACCAGGCACGGTGGTTTCTCAGGACGATATATTGGTGACGGGTCGGGACACCGCCGAGCACCTACAAAACCTGGAGGAGGTCCTCCAGTGACTGGATCGTGTAGGGCTGCGGCTGAAGAGGTTGAAATGCGTCTTCATGGCAACAGAAGTGGAGTTTTTGGAGAGAGAGATCGTGGCGGATGGCATTCGGCCCACAGATGCCAAGACAGAGGCTATCAGGAACGCACCCAGGCCACAGAACGTCACGGAGCTGCGGTCGTTCCTGGGACTACTCAACTATTTTGGTAACTTCCTACCGGGGTTAAGCACCCTCTCAGAGCCCCTACATGTGTTATTGCGTAAAGGTGAGAATTGGGTATGGGGAAAAAAACAAATAATTGCTTTTGAGAAAGCCAGAGACATTTTATGCTCCAACAAGCTGCTTGTATTGTATAACTTGTGTAAAAGACTTGTGCTAGCATGTGACGCATCGTCGTACGGAGTCGGGTGTGTATTACAACAAGCTAACGTTGCGGGGAAGTTGCAACCTGTCGCCTATGCCTCCACGAACTTGTCTAAAGCCAAGAGGGCCTACAGCATGATTGAGAAAGTGTGTGTTTGGCGTAAAGAAAATGCATCAGTACCTGTTTGGCCTCAAATTTGAGCTGGAAACCGATCACAATCCCCTCATATCCCTGTTCGCTGAAAACAAGGGGATAAATACTAATGCCTCAGCCTGCATACAAAGGTGGGCACTCGCGCTATCCGTGTATAACTATACCATCCGCCACAGGCCAGGCACAGAGAACTATGCGGATGCTCTGTCGGCTACCATTGCCCACCATGGGAGTGGAAATGGCACAGCCCGCAGACTTGTTGATGATCATGGAAACGTTTGAAAATGATAAATCACCTGTCACGGCCCGCCATATTAGGACTTGGACCACACAATATCTTCTGCTGTCCTTAGTAAAAAACTATGTACTGCATGGGAGCTGGGCCAGCATCCCCGTTGAAATGCAAGCACTAATCAAGCCGTTCCAGCGGCGAAAGGACGAGCGGTCCATTCAGGCAGTCTGCTTGTTGTGGGGTAACCGCGTAGTGTTACCCAAAAAGGGCAGGGAGACATTCATCTCGAATCTCCACAGCACACACCCGGGTATAGTAATGATGAAATCGATAGCCAGATCCCACGTGTAGTGGCCCGGTATCGACTCTGACTTAGAGTCCTGTGTACGGCAATGCAGCTTATGTGCTCAGTTGAGCAACGCGCCCAGAGAGGCATCACTAAGTTTGTGGTCCTGGCCCTCCAGACCATGGTCGAGGATCCATGTCGACTATGCGGGCCTGTTTCTCGGTAAAATGTTCCTAGTGGTGGTGGATGCTTTTTCAAAATGGATTGAATGAAATAATGTCGGGAAGCACTGCCACAGCCACCATTGAAAGCCTGAGGTCCATGTTTGCCACCCACGGCCTGCCTGATATACTGGTCAGTGACAACGGCCCATGTTTCACCAGTGCCAAATTTAAAGAATTCATGACCCGCAATGGGATCAAACATATCACCTCGGCCCCGTTTATACCAGCCTCCAATGGGCAGGCAGAGTGGGCAGTACAAACAATCAAACAGAGCCTTAAACGAGTCACAGAAGGCTCACTCCAAACCCGCCTGTCCCGAGTACTGCTCAGCTACCGCACGAGACCCCACCCGCTCACAGGGGTGCCCCCGGCTGAGCTACTCATGAAAAGAATACTTAAAACCAGACTCTCGCTGGTTCACCCCAACCTGCATGATCAGGTAGAGAGCAGGCGGCAGCAACAAAATGTAAATGATGGTCGCGCCACTGTGTCACGGGAAATTGATCTGAATGACCCTGTGTATGTGCTAAACTATGGACATGGTCCCAAGTTGATCGCGTGCACGGTGATAGCTAAAGAAGGGAGTAGGGTGTTTGTAGTCAAACTGGACAATGGACAAATTTGCAGAAAGCACCTGGACCAAACGAGACTGCGGTTCACAGACTGCCCTGAACAACCCACAGCAAGCACCAGCTTTTTCAAGCCCACAACACACAACCAAAGGATCAACAACACGACCCCGGATCAGGAAATCGAACCCATGACGCTCAACAGTCCAGCAAGGCCAGGCTCACCTAGCAGCCCTGCAGGGCCAACAACACGCCAGCCCAGCGAGGACACAGACAACACACCAGAACAGACATTTAAAGTGAGGCGGTCCACCAGGGAAAGAAAAGCTCCCGACCGCCTCACCTTGTAAATAGTTTTCACTTTAACTTTGGGGGGAAGTGATGTTGTGTATCTGTAAAGAATGCACTCCCATGTTCCGCCACCAGGGAGCGCATCCCCTGAAGTCCCAAGGGATCCCAGCATCCCTTGGGAGCACTGTATATAAGCCGGCCCCTAAGGCCTGTTCCTCACTCTGGAGTGTCTTAATCAAGACTGAGGTCACTGTTACTTTAACCTCTCTGTGTGCAGTCTCATCTGTGTTAGGAACACAATACAAACGAAGTGTCCTGAAGAAGCAAAAGTATATAAGGAAATTAGATTAAACAATTGATTGCTGCTCATAAGGTACCAAAACCTGAAGGATAGGGGTGTATTAGAATAACGTCCCTATTCCTCCTAATCTGCTGAGATAGAAGTGATGTCGATCCCCTTTCTCTAACTGTTCTGAACACTCCCAAGTTAAATGAAATTCAGCCTAGTCTCTTAACTTATTTCTCATAAACTGATAGGACAAAACTTTCTTTGTACTTTGCACTAATCTAGCTACCTTACTCAGAAAGGCATCAAATGAATAATGATGTGGGAAATGGAAATGTCATACTAATGCAGGGGGTACTTTTATTGATATAAAGCTCCACTGTTGGAGTGAAGGGATACACATCCCTTGTATCTATCCATTCCATACTTGATTTAAGAGTGCATTCTGTTGACGCTAATATTTATAAATGCAAGGTACTAACATTTACATAATTATCATTCCTTATATTGAAAAGCATATAGGGTAGTACAAATTATAATCTACTCTAATGATATGTACTATTTGATTTGTTGAGTAAAAATGCATACTAACATTACTGCAGAAGTTTGAGATGCATTGTGCTAAAGGGGAGAGCTGCGAAGACTTGTTCGGTGTAGTTTTGAAAACAGCACATAAAGTACAAACCAAACAAAAGGGACACTGTCTCTTTCAAATTGCAGAGGCCTGAAAAAGGGAATCCTATCAAGCACATTTCAGGGGAAAGTAAAAGCTTTGGTCTTGTTTCATCGTTTGGAGCTCAACTTTAAAATGAAAAACTCATCACATCTTTGGTGCTGTCTCTCGTTTGCCTGTAAATTCTATTCAAGTTTTAACAAGACTTCAAACTGAGAAGTAGCTTTAGGACATGTTATTTATAAACTGAAAGTAATATGTGGTATTATTTTTTATAATGACTTTTAATTTTTTTTTTAAACTGAGTTCAAAATTAATTAACCCTTTAAACCTGACAATCCAGAGGATTTGACTTTCTCTAGATATTTCTGGAATTTAATTGATCCTAATATGCAATAAAATAAGTGTTTAAAACTTCAAAAGTTTAAAAAAAATTGTCTGTCTATAAATGTAACCTAGCATAATGAGTAATGAAGTATTATTACAGTTTGAGGATGTATTTTATTGATATATCCAACAGGAACTGTGAATCTTTCCCTTTGAGCAGCTGTTTACCTTGACTTGACTATAGCTGTGTGGCAGCACTTTGATTGATGGCAACTGGTTTGTAATTTTCCCCTCATTCTGTCTGATTACAGCACAATGCAAAATTGTTAACTATGTCTTCATGAAATTAATGTCTTCACTACACAATTTCCTGGGACAAAAAAGGAGCCGAAAACATCTGTGTTCATTACACTAATTAAACCTTACATCAAGATTTAGATGCCTTTATCAGTACATGTATATATTACTTGATGTTTCTTTTGTTTGGTTAGTTTAGGTGGGGAGGGGGTGGTTGTGTGCCTTTCAGGCATTTAGAATTATGCTGTCAATTTTCTATTTTTTTTTTAAATTTAAATTCCTAATTGTTCATTAGTTGTAAAAAGCTGAAGATTTGGTGGTTATATTGGGGAAAATATGCATTAGTTGATGACATAAGTATGGTACTTTTTTCCTACAAACAATTGTTTGTCTATGTCCAAACTACAAATATGCTATGTATAAATTAAAAAGATGCAATGTGCTCCCGTTTGCTGTCGTTTTGTTGCAATAATGATAGGAGTTAGTTATAAATAGCAAGTCCAGGAACTGTAGATAAAGGCTGAATAAATTAATATCAACAGGATTATTTAACCTCATCATCATCATCATACAGTATCTCCAAATTTGCGGATGATACTAAGTTGGGTGGCAGTGTGAGCTGCGAGGAGGATGCTATTAGGCTGCAGAGTGACTTGGATAGGTTAGGTGAGTGGGCAAATGCATGGCAGATGAAGTATAATGTGGATAAATGTGAGGTTATCCACTTTGGTGGTAAAAACAGAGAGGCAGACTATTATCTGAATGGTGACAGATTAGGAAAAGGGAAGGTGCAACGAGACCTGGGTGTCATGGTACATCAGTCATTGAAGGTTGGCATGCAGGTACAGCAGGCGGTTAAGAAAGCAAATGGCATGTTGGCCTTCATAGCGAGGGGATTTGAATACAGGGGCAGGGAGGTGTTGCTACAGTTGTACAGGGCCTTGGTGAGGCCACACCTGGAGTATTGTGTACAGTTTTGGTCTCCTAACTTGAGGAAGGACATTCTTGCTATTGAGGGAGTGCAGCGAAGGTTCACCAGACTGATTCCCGGGATGGCGGGACTGACCTATCAAGAAAGATTGGATCAATTGGGCTTGTATTCACTGGAGTTCAGAAGAATGAGAGGGGACCTCATAGAAACGTTTAAAATTCTGACGGGTTTAGACAGGTTAGATGCAGAAAGAATGTTCCCAATGTTGGGGAAGTCCAGAACCAGGGGTCACAGTCTGAGGATAAGGGGTAAGCCATTTAGGACCGAGATGAGGAGAAACTTCTTCACCCAGAGAGTGGTGAACCTGTGGAATTCTCTACCACAGAAAGTAGTTGAGGCCAATTCACTAAATATATTCAAAAGGGAGTTAGATGAAGTCCTTACTACTCGGGGGATCAAGGGTTATGGCGAGAAAGCAGGAAGGGGGTACTGAAGTTTCATGTTCAGCCATGAACTCATTGAATGGCGGTGCAGGCTAGAAGGGCTGAATGGCCTGCTCCTGCACCTATTTTCTATGTTTCTATGTTTCTATAGGCAGTCCCTCGGAATCGAGGAAGACTTGCTTCCACTCCTGAAGTGAGTTCTTTGGTAGCTGAATAGTCCAATACGAGAGCCACAGACTTTGTCATAGGTGGGACAGATAGTCGTTGAGGGAAGGGGTGGGTGGGACTGGTTTGCCGCATGCTCTTTCCGCTGCCTGCGTTTGATTTCTGCATGCTCTCAGCGTTGAGACTCGAGGTGCTCAGCGCCCTCCCGGATGCACTTTCTCCACTTAGGGCGGTCTTTGGCCAGGGACTCCCAGGTGTCAGTGGGGATGTCGCACTTTATCAGGGAGGCTTTGAGGATGTCCTTGTAGCGTTTCCGCTGCCCATCTTTGGCTCATTTGCCGTGAAGGAGCTCCGAGTAGAGCGTTTGCTTTGGGAGTCTCGTGTCTGGCATGCGAACTATGTGGCCCAGCCCAGTGGAGCTGATCAAGTGCGGTCAGTGCTTCAATGTTGGGGATGTTAGCCTGGATGAAGCCGCTGATGTTGGTGCATCTGTCCTCCCAGGGGATTTGTCGGAACTTGTGGAGACATCATTGATATATTTCCAACGACTTGAGGTGTCCACTGTATGGGCCCAAGTTTCCACATGATTTGTGCCTGATTTTTAGAAGCAACTGGTGGAGAACGGACTATCTTAGAATTCGCAATTCTCCACATTTTTTTTTCTGCAGTTCTAGTCAGGTAGAACTGTTCGACTTTGGAACAGAATTTTTTCTTCAAAAGGGGGCGTGTCCGGCCACTGACGCCTGATTTGAAAGTTTCCACAGTGAAAATGTACTCCAAACTAAAGTAGAATGGAGCAAGTGAAGATTTTTGTAGAACTGAAAAAACCTGTTCTACACATTAAAAAATCAGGCGCAGGTTACAAATCAGGCGTCCAGAACGAGGTGAAGGTGGGGGGGGGGGAAGGGAACTCATTAAATTCTATAATAAATCCTTATTTATACTTATACAAATATTATACAAATAAATCCAACCTGAATAAAAATTTATAAGCAAAGAAAAGATTAAATAAACCATCTTCCTACCTGTGTGAAAGTGCTTCAGCCAGGGAGAATGCTGCAGCAAGCCTCACAAAACGAGGGAGCCGACCGAACGCGGGCGAGGGGGAGGAGGGAGCCGACCGAACGCGGGCCGGGGGGGGGGAGGGAAGGGAAGGGAGCCGACGAACGCGGGGGGGGGAGGAGGGAGGAGAAGGGAGCCGACGAACGTGGGGGAGGGAGCCGACCGAACGCGGGGGGGAGGAGGGAGGAGAAGGGAGCCGACCGAATGCGGGCGGGAGCCGACCGAACGCGGGAGGGAGGGAGCCTACTGAACGCGGGGGGGGGGAGGGAATGGAGCCGTTCCAGACGGCTGGCGGGAAAGAGAGAAGGCTGCAGGAAGCCTCAGAAATTGAGGAGCCATTTCCTGACGGCAAAAGGGGGAGGTCGTCGGGAAACGGCTGCCTCAACTTTCTGAGGCTTCCTGCACCCTTCTCACTGCAACAAGAAGCCTCTGTGCTGATGGCAATGTACTTTTATTAAAAAATGTTCAAAAACTAAACAGCTACAAAGAACTACAAAAATGGCCGAGTGCCAATGTTTTTTCACACTGAGCATGCGCGAACGCTCCAACGCGCACGTGCAGCGTTGCCGGCAGGAAAAAAACTAATTAAAATAGTACCCGCCCCCTCCCACTTACAAAATCGGCGCGAGTGTAGGCTCCGCCCTCCTGGGCGCCGCGCCAAGCAGACAAGGATCTGCAAAACGCTCCAGAATCGCTCGTTTTTTTTCCGGCGCCGTTTTAGGCGTGAAAAACGGCCGCCTAGCTCGGAGGGGCGCCCGTTTTTTATCATGTGGAAACTTGGGCCCTATATGTTCCATGCCTCTGAGCCATACAGGAGGGCGGGTATTACTACAGCCCTGTAGACCATAAGCTTGGTGGTAGTTTTGAGGGCCTGGTCTTCAAACACTCTTTTCCTCAGACGGCCGAAGGCTGCACTGGTGCACTGGAGGCGGTGTTGGATCTCGTCGTCAATGCCTGCTCTTGTTGATAGGAGGCTGCCGTGATATGGGAAGTGGTCCATGGTGTCCAGGGCCGCGTCGTGGATCTTGATGACTGGGGAGGCAGTGCTGTGTGGCGAGGACAGGCTGGTGGAGGACCTTTGTCTTACGGATGTTTAGCATAAGGCCCATGCTTTCATACGTTGACTATGTCCTGGAGTTCAGCCTCTGTATGTGCGCAGACGCAGGCGTCGTCCGCGTACTGTAGCTCGACGACGGAGGTTGGGGTGCTCTTGGACCTGGGCCCGGAGACGACGAAGGTTGAACAGGTTCCCACTGATTCTGTAGTTTAGTTCCACTCCAGCGGGGAGCTTGTCGACTGTGAGGTGGAGCATGGCGGCAAGAAAAATTGAAAAGAGGGCTGGGGCGTGAAGCTACACAGCGCCAAGCCTGCGGCCAACATCTCGCCGTAGGTAACTCGGCCCATATATTTAAACTTCTGACCAGGTAACTCAACATGTATGTTACAACAGATCTGAGCAAGTTGCTGAACTATGTGTAGTTAACAAAATGGTAACTTAAAATAAAGTTAAGCATCTCAGTTCATGTGTAAATTATATATCTGTGCTTGTTTTAAGAATGATTTGTTGAAGATTTCTTGTAGTATTTAGTTATGTGCATAGCAGTGATTGAATTATTCATCTTCTGAAAGTCACCACCTTGTTCATTAAAAAATGGCCCCGAACTCATTTATTTTTATCAGTAAGATCACAACAACGTAATAAACAGGATTAATAGCTAGAACAAAATGTTTGCTTTCTTCCAGACCAGTGATCTGCTTTGCAGTTACAAGTGGACTATTTGCTGATAAAATGAAAACAAATCATATTGTCCAATTTGTCTGCTGTTGTACTTCATTAATTGCAAAAATAAATGTATCTATCATAAAACATGTTTTGACTGTGTAAAATAAAAATTTAAAATAATATAAATATTGTACTTGTGTAATGTATGTTTGGCTTGATGCACATAACCAACAGGCTGGTTTGGGTAAACTACAAGCGGTTAAAAATTAAAAGTAAAACAATGTGTAACATTAGAACAGTGTAATAAAGATTAGTGGTAGAAGAAGTGGAAGAAACAATAAAGCTTTTGTTAGATGTACGATCAGGAGTCCCAATATTTAATCATCAAGTACTCAATTAGGGATGTGGTAAAACTGGACTACCCAACAATTCAAAAACTGAAATTTTATCCAACTTTGATCATTTTGGATTAATGTCTACTTTAGGTAGTCAATATTTATAATTTTGACAGGCATTCTTTAGAGCTTGTGGCTAAAGAAGAAAAAGATGTACAAGAAGTGGTGCCTGGGGTCAACATGTAGGTGGTGATTTTCACCTTCACCGTCTGGGCGGTAATCTGGGGAATGGATTGTCCGAAGATCGATGGGTTCTATAACGGTGGGCAATCTGCTCCTCCAGATTATCATCCAGACAGTGAAAGTGAAAATGACCACTTGCATGTCTCTAGGTTTAGTCTTTAATAGGGAGGCTTTCTTGTTGATTTTGATTTAAGCAATTTCCTGCATTTCTATGCACTCACAAAGTTAATCTATGTAGATGATTTCAGAGTATAAAACATTGCAATATGTAGTGTGTCTGATATTTTAGGGCTGATTTAAACTTTCAGTGATGGCAGAAAGTGGGCGGTAGTGGATAGGAACATAGGAACAGGAGTAGGCCATTCAGCCGCTCAAGCCTGTTCTGCCATTCAGTGAGATCATGGCTGATCTGTATCCTAGTGCCATCCACCTGCTTTGGGTCCATGGGCTAGATTTTCCACTTTTGAGCAGATCGCCCAAAAATGGGCGTTATTTCCGGCGTGGGCAATAAATATGGGTTTTCAGATCGCCGGATTCTCGCCCATTTTCAAAGCCCCTAGTTTCCATTTTTTAAAATGGACATTACCGCGAGCGATCTGAAATGGGCGTTAGTGTTAAATCTCTCTGACCTTCTGCCGTAAAGTGTCGCCAGCCTTCGTAATGGCATGGCAACGCTCATTTCCCGCGATTCAGGAGGTCAGGGGTCATCATTACATGCACATAAGAGGAGACAGAGAGGGAGCAGAGAAAGAGTGAAGGCATGTGTGGGTATGGTGTGGGTGCTTGTTTGGCTGCTTTGGGAGGTAGGAGGGAGTGTTTTGAGCTTTATAGAAAACTGAGGAAAAAAATTAGCTGTTACCAGCCAGATATTTTGTCTAATTTGGTGCCTATAATGGAGGGAGTGGAAGAGGCAACACAGCACGCTGTGGAGACTGACACTGGCAAGAGCAGTGAGCTGGGAGAGGAACAAATGGGAGGATGAAAGAGAGCGAGGAGGTTCTCGGACGAGGCAAATGCTTCCCTCATACAGGAGGTTGAGTCACACTGGGATGAGGGCATGGGAAGACCACCCCAAAGGCTTGCCAGGAGATATGGGCTGAGATAACAGAGATAGTCTTATCGGCGACCAACGAGGTGAGGTGGGTGAGGGCAACCAATGCTGCAAGCGATGGAACGACCTTGTCGGATCCGCTAAGGTAAGTATTACATTTATTTACATGTACTTATATATATTTTTATAATTTGATTTGTAAGTGTCATGAGTGACTATAATCAAATGTGAGGTCTTTCACTTTTACCGGGAATGTTGTACTTAAAGCCTGCGGTTAGTGTATGTCTTTAGGTAAAGAATGATAATTTTCTATAATCATGATTACATCTGTCGGTTATGTGTTGTATCAGTCTCTGTGACAGTACCTAGCAATGATATCATGCAATGATATCATGCCATGTCGTCCTGTTGTTACCTTTTACAGAAGAAGCTTTCAATGAATAGGGCCGAGCAGAGGCGAACGGGTGGGGGGGCCACCAGTCATCAGCGACCTCACTGACATCGAGGAGCGGCTGCTCGCACTTGTGGGGACCCACCCCAGGTCGGCCACGCAGGCAGCTGCAGAACCTGAAGTGATGCCACGTGAGTAAAGTATATACCATTGCATGATGTAAAGTCAATAGGTGCCACACGCACTCATATCTGAACAATAATATATGATAGATGATTGCTAAAAGTGTTCTCTAAATAATGCTGGTCTCATGAGAATCAATGCAAAGCAGAATGTGTTGATGGTCATGAAATGTGATGTCTGTGATGATTTATATAGCGGTGTTGCTTTTGTCGTGATATGCTGTGTGCAGCGCTGGACTCACCTTGTGATCCTAGCACCCCCTTCTCCTTTAATAACCTCATTTGTGTTTTGCAGCTCAGCCAGCAGCGCATCCCTATGGAACCCCACCGAAGCTAGAGGTGGGGGCGTGGGGCTGGACGATCCTATATATCTGGTGCTGAGGAGCACCGATTCTCACCCGTCAGTCTGCTGGGTTCGTTCTCTACGGATGACAGCACGGACTTTGAGGAGCCTGCATCGCTAGGTTCCAGAAGGCATTCGACCCCAAGGCCATCCAGTGCTCCTCCGGCCATTCCCACTTCCACTCTGGAGGTACCGGGCCCAAGCACCTCGCCACAGGGCACCCCAGGTGTCCCCAGGACGGTGCCGACCCCGCAGAGGTTTCGTAGACGCGGCAGGTCTGCTCCACGAACGCCAGATGAGAGCGGCGACATGGTAGCGATGTCCAGAAGGACTGTTGACATAGGTCACCAGGTCCTCCAGGCATTGGGGGGCATATCCCAACAGCTGGCCAGCATCTCCATGGCGAAGTACGTTCCACGGAAGGCAGAGGCCCTGGAGGCGATAGCCAGGAACACTGACGGCACAGGCCTCCCAGTGGTCCCGGAGCGCGGCACTCCACCCCTAGGTTCCACACCCTCCGTGCCAATGACACATGAGAGGCAGGAGCAAGATCCTGCTTCTGGATCTGAGAATGTTCCCATCTCAGTACCCCCCCACTCCCGTATCCGTGCAACCACTGGCTCTGCCCTTATGCCCCCCCCCCCCCAATGAGGTGGGGAGAAGAAGGGGAGGGGAAGGAAAGTGAGGTGCATGTCCGCAGATGATGGCGTTGTTATATCTCCACCTCGATGTTTGAAATTTGTTGTAAGGTATGGTGGAGAGGGCCACCCTGTTGGTTTGCATTTGTGTTCTGTGTTGCTGGACATGTTGACCATTTGATTGATGTCAATGTTCTAAAATGTGTTGTGGGGTGGGGTGAGGTGAGGGTGGGTTGTTTTTGCCTATGATACTTATGATTTCAGACCAATGGTCAGATTAAATGTTTTTTTATTTAACACAACCGTGTTGCGCATTTTCTCAGATAGCTGGACCGTTACACACTGGTGATTCCTTAACATGAAAGGGTATAATTAAACTTAACTTGAATCAACTTAAACTTTAACTGGCAACAAGGTGATGCCCACCATTGATGTCTGAGCTGCACACACAGCAGTGTGTCAACTTTGTCAATAACAGTAACGTTCTTTCAGGCAAACTACTCACTCATGAGCTGCTGACGTAAAAGTCTTGCGGCTATATAGCCACCATGGGCCCTTTCCTGCAGTCTGGAGGGGGGCGTGGGCATGGTTGCATAGTCAGCCTGATTGTCTGGCCTGAGGTCAGTGTCCAGCTCCTTGTCCTCCTCTTCCTCCCTCTCCTGAGGTGGACCATCAGTCCCTTCTGACAATTCTTGCCCCCTCATGATAGCTAAGTTGTGCAGCATGGCGCACACAACCACGAATTGAGCTACCTGATCAGGGTTCTATTGTAGCTCCCCTCCTGAGTGCTCCAGGCATGTAAAGCGCTGCTTAAGCACACCAATGGTTTTCTGGATCACATTGCGTGTGGCTCTGTGGCTCTCAATGTATCGCTTCTCAGCCTCGGTGTGGGTGTCACGCAGGGGGGTCATCAGCCAGGTGGCCAGGCCATATCGTTTGTCACCAAGCATCCAGCATTGATCTTGTGGCTGACTGGTAAACATGTCACGCAGGATGTGAGCCTCATCGATGCTGCCCGGAAATTTTGGCATTCACGGCCATAATTATCTGGTTGTGGACAACGAGTTGGACCTTCAGGGAGTGAAATCCTTTTCGGTTGCGAAAAACCTCTGCGTCCTGAGAAGATGCCTGCATGGTGATGTGCGTACAGTGTATTGCTCCCTGCACCTTGGGGAAGTTAGCAATTCAGTAGAGCCCTGTCAATCTGAGCCTCGGTGGTCATAGGGCCTCTCACATTCTACCCTACATAAACTAGGGGTGATTCAAAACTCGGCTGCCTGTGCCCTAACTCACACCAAGTCCCATTTACCTATCACCCCTGTGCTCGCTGACCTACATTGGCTTCTTGTTAAGCAATGCATCGATTTCAAAATTATCAGCCTTATTTTAAAATCCCTCCATGGCCTCGCCCCTCCCTATCTCTGTAATCTCCTCCAGCTTTGCAAACCCCCGAGATGTCTGCGCCCCTCTAATTCTGCCCTCTTGAGCATCCCTGATTATAATCGTACAGCCATTGGTGGCTGTGCCTTCTGTTGCCTAGGCCCCAAGCTCTGGAACTCCCTACCTAAACTTTTCTGCCTCTCTACCACTCTTTCCTCCTTCAAGACATTCCTTAAAACTTACCTCTTTTACCAAGCTTTTGGTCACCTGTGCTAATTTCTACTTGTGCGGCTCAGTGCCAATTTTTTTTATCTCATAATACTCCTGTGAAGCGCCTTGAGGTTTCACTATGTTAAAGGTGCTATATAAATACAAGTTGTTGTTGTTTTTACAAGATGCCTCAATGAAACATTTTATGCTCCCACAACCTTTTGATGGAAGAAGATTCTCCGAACCCCTCTCTGCTCTCTATTAGTGGCAATTTTAAATTGATGACCCTATTTGGTTAGAGTTAAGAAACAATAGAGGTGCCATTACACTCACGGGCCTGCCCACACTGTGTACGCACTAGGTCTGTGCAGCAGAGCAGGTCTCCAGTCGTCCTGGTTCAACCCTTGCCACTGGATAAGGCCCGTGTGGTGGCTGATATACAACGGTCACCACACATTAAAAAAAGCCACGCACGAGCATCTTCCACCCCCTCAATTGGAATTCAGGATTGGGACATCGGGTCCTTCATTGGAACATCTGTGAACTCTTGTGGAAGCAAGTCATCCTCGTTTGAGGGACCGCCTATGATGATGATGATGAAGGTCGTACGGAAGCTGATAAAGTCCATCCTATGTGCATACAGGGCTTCGATGACCTGTCTAATGCAGCAATGTGTGGCATGCTGAGATATAGCGCAAATGTCGACTGCAGAGGCCTGAAAGGAACCAGACGCGTAGAACGACAGTGCCGCGGTGACCTTGACCTCGATGGACAGTGAGGTCCTGAAGGTGCTGGCAGGTTGCAGATCTGCCCTGATGAGCTGTCATATCTCACTGATAACTACTTTGTGGAAACGCAATCTCCGAAGGCAGGTGTTCTTGGATAAGTCGAGGTAAGACCGCTTCTCCCTGTAAGTGCGGGGCGTATATGGTCTGATCCTCCATCAGTCTGGCATGTCTTAGATTGGGCACATAATGCTGTGGATTAGACGTTGTGCCATTTGCACTCTGCAGCATCTGCGTTGTATTCAAGGCAGGCTGAGGAATGGCTGGCCCCATTCCAATAGCTAAGTATATTGATTGTTCACAAGCAATATATTTCCCCACTAAGACACCTAAAGTAAAATCCAATTGTCCACGGTATGATAAGATGTCACATCACCTGAAAAGAACTCCAGAGTATATCCAAACTCCCCCGAAGTTGAAGCAGCCTTTTCAATGAAGCCACCTGCGATTTTCAAAATGGCATCCACACTACTGTGATTAGTTCAGATCAGTTCAACTTTTTCACAGCGGTTTTCTCGGTGAGCGAGATTGTGGGCGATATGTGTGCGAGGTGCTGAAAGTAACGCTGGGCGATATACTAGGCATTAGTTTCCGCAAATGTGATGTTTACGACAAAAAAAAGTGGGCAGTCGTTATTATTGAATCTTGGCGTTAATGACGTGCCGAAAGTAACGCTGGGTGATATTATGGGCATTCTGATGATTCCACCAAAAAAAAAAACGGGCGGGCGGTATTAGTTTTTATCGGCGTTACATACATGCCGAAAGTAATACTTGCTGATAAGTGACCGAGACATGGGTGTCAGTTTCCATTTTGTGGCTAAATGGGCAATATATGGGAGCTACACCTTATTTCAGCGTTAAAATGGATGTTAAGTGGGTGGTATGCATGTAAAAATAATGGAAAATCTAGCCCCATATCCCTTAATACCCTTGGCTAGAAAAATATATTGATCTCAGATTTTAAGTTGTTAATTGAGCTAGGATCTACTGCTTTTTGTAGGAGAGAATTCCAAACTTCTACCACCCTTTGTGTGAAGAAGTGTTTCCAACTTCTCTCCTGAATACCCTGGCTCTGATTTTAAGCTTATGTCCCCTTGTCCTAGACTCCTGCACCAGCAAAAAAAGTTTCAATCTATCTACCATATCAATTCCTCTCAAAATCCTAAAAACCTCAATCAAATTGCCACTTAATTCCAGGCAATACTAACGTAGTTTATGTAATCTCATCTCATACCGTAGCTCTTGAAGCCCTGGTAACATTCTGGTGAATCCACGCTGCCCTCCAAAACAAGGCCAATATATCTTTTCTAATGTGCGATGCCCAGAATTGTACATATTACTCCAACTGTGATCTAATTAGGGCTTTGTATAGCTGTAGCAAAATGTCCTCCCCATTATATTCTAGGCCCCTAGATAAAAAGGATCAGTCACTCATTATACACCTGCCCGATGTCCTTTCTATTGGCCTCAAAGTCACAACCTAAAGTTGAAATCAACCCTGCAGCATATATTTCTGTGTCTGTCGAGCTATCATCTGTGTTATTAAATATCTTGGCCCTGAATTCAGGGCTCCTACAGGTGCATACGAGATGCATACGCGACCATAGGGGCCCCGCAAGTTATGGGGTTAGGCATGCAAAGCGCATGCAGATCACACGCATGTGGAAGTAAAGGGCCTCCGCAGGCGGAGAGTGGGGCTATTTTCTCAACTTCTGCCCAGTGAATGCCTTTAAAATTCTAACATCTGATAAAAGCAGGCGTAAGGGCTGCTTTTATCTGCATAAGACTTTTAAAGGACAGAAAAATAAATTTTTTTCAATAATTTAAATATTTACAATCCTGTTAAATAAGGTAAATTTATTTAGAGTCTTTAAAATATGTAAATTTATTTTTCAAAAAATGACATTTTTGTTTTAAATAATGAATTAAAGTCCAATTTGATTAATTCTAAATGTGATGTTTTTGCTAACATTTATTTTTAAGTGTTTGTGTGTTTTTGGGGGGAATTCCCATTCATACTTATGGCGATTCCGATTATATGGAACTCACTACAAGCATGAATGAGAATATCCCTACTTGGATTGGTTGGGCCGGCCCATATGATCGCAGGGACGCGTGCAAAGGGCCTAATTCCCTGGAATACGTGGGCCTCTGTGCAGACCTTTGCGTAGAGGCCTAGGACCACAAGGCTCCGAATCTCCTGGACCACCAGCTAGATTCGGAGCCATCCACCTGCGGGAAGCCTCCGACCACAATTTCTGGGCCCTTGTGTCTGTGTGCACTTCCTGTTAAACTGAACAACTTCCTGTTGTAATATTTTTGGCATGCTTTTATTTCAATATTTAATATTGAAACTGCCTGTACAAACATTTATAATTCAAATCCTGTATGTAAATATTGTCTGTAATGATTTAGTTGCAGGCTGCGACCATTAGGTTGCTCTGTGGAAAGTCTCCCAACTATGTCTAGCTATTCTTTCTGCCACTTTGTTTCTTAGCCAATCTACAGAAGTTTCAATTTAACATTTTCTTCAATCCATTTCTTTTTTAGTATTCAAATAAAAATGTTCGATTTTAATTTCTCTTGCTTTGCTTATCCCAAGCCTTTCTTCCCTTAACCGCAAAGTCTCCCCACCTCTCAACAAACCGTTAGGCTTTGCTGTCTCTACTTGCCTTCCCTCACTCACGTACTCTGCTACTTCTCGACCCCTCCCTGCAGCCCACTGTCCTCATATAGCAGCTTTAGCTCATCCTGCTCCCCTTCCCCCTCTTAAATTCCTGCCCCTCCTGGACGAACCCACCACCAGCATCCTTTGATCACTTCTGCTTTTTTTAAAATGTCAATGCTACTACCCAGAACCAATCCTCTTTGCCACTTACACCAAGTCACTCCTGACATTCACGTGCGGCTTCTCTACCTCAAAATAATTTGACGCAGCTAAAGTCACGATCCTCGATCGGTCCCACTTTGCGGTATCAACCAGGCCACTGAGGCCATCCTGAGGCCACTTCTCAGGCTTCAAACTTCAACCCCCCCCAATCTCTATCTGGCTTCCCCTTATCACTCCTAGCCCCATTCTGCTGCGTACACAGTTACTATTTGTATCTCTTACTCAGATAGAAGTAATGATCCCTATAATAACCACCATCCCAAGATTACATTTATATAGAATCTCAGGACATCTCAAAACATATCTCAGCCAATAAAGTGTAGTCACTTTTGTAGTACTGGGAAACACCGCAGCAAATAGGTATACAGCAAGTTTGCACAAACAGCTATTAAATAAATGACCAGATAATCTGTTTTTGTGATGTTGGTTGAGGGATAACTGTTAGCCAGGATGCCGGGGAGAACTCCTCTTTGAATAGTGACATGAGATTTTTAATGCCCACTTAAGAGGGCAGAGAGAACCTCAGTTTAATGTCTTACCTGAAAGATGGTACCTCTGATAATACGGCGCCCACTGTCCCCCACCCCCCCACCCCCCGTACTTCACTGGCTTGTCAGCCTAGATTATATGTTGAAGACTCTGGAGTGGGGCTTGAATCTATGACCTTCTGACTCAGTGGCAAGAATGCTACCACTGAGCCAAGGCTAAAATTTACTAGTCTGATGTAGGTTGCTCATGGCATTAGTTGTGTTTCTCTGTTTTACTATTTAACTATTTACTTTAGGCATAGTTGTTCATTATTATTTTACAATGATGCTGAAGGAAATGGCTTTAGGGCAATACCTAAGTACGCCTGATAATCGAAAGCAATGTAAAGAATGCTGAGCATAAAGTTAATTATAGGTACTTGGAGGATCTAATACTTGCTGTAGTGCAGTGTGAAATACACATGATTGCATTGCATCATAAACTACTAGTTTACGTAAAGCAAATTCAGAAATTACAGCCTTTATCATCCTCAATACATATTTGGTACATTCTTTGCTGCTCATTTGCTTTACAAGTTAACACATTTCATCAAGGGCATTTCATAATACCATTAAAGAAACCACTTGGGAAAAAAAAATCATTATTAAACAACAGTTGGAGAGTGAGAGCAATTTGAATATTTGACACATTTAGAATGTGCCTTAATTTCACCTTGTTCAGTTTAGTATTTTCTATTTATTATTCCCACGTGCTGCAACACATCCTACAGGACAAAGACTCTAGGTTGGAGAAGTTGCATTCCAAACTAATGGGTTATAAATGTTGCACACTAGTTCTGCAGACTTCTGTTTTGGGCGCTATGCTGTTCACATTACTCATAATACACTTGGAGGAGTCGTATGCTTATAATAATAATCTAAAATTTGCTGATGATACCATGGGCCCAAATTTCCCTTTTATGTATTTAACCCCTTGCAACCTGTATCACACTACCACCAGAGGGCCTACCTGTTGGAGTCCCAAGGGATCCCAGCATCCCTTGCGAGTACGGTATATAAGCAGGCCACCCACGAGGTACCTGCACTCTGGAGTCTTATTAAAGGAGCTAAGGTCACACTTGCTTATTGTACACAGTACTCAGTTTCATCCTTTATTATCAGTGTATCATCCCTAACCTCTTTTTCTGGCGCCCTCACTCGAGCTGCGCCGCTTTTGCCCGCCTCCAAGTGTGCTGATAAAAGACCTCCATACTTTGGCCATTCCCCAGCCTCTCCTCCGTCATGGCGCAGCGTGGCTCAATGGATTGGGGGCGGAGCCAGGTCCCGGCACTGAAAACAGTGCCAGGACCTCTGCACATGCGCGCTACAGTCTGTGCGCATGTGCAGTAGCTCCTGGCAGGCCGATTCTGAAAACGCACGCTGCAGGCTGTGTGGGACGGGCCGAAGCACACTGTCCCTAGCCCTGGCCAAATGGGCTCCCTCATCGGCAGCCCGCTGCGTTCCCTAAGTTAGGACTTCTATTTTTTATTTGTTATTTACTGATTGATTTTGGTGCTTTAGGTCAGGGTTCCTTCTATTTTATTTGCTAATTATTTGCTTATTATTTTTTGTGCTTTGTTTGGTGCTTGGTGGTGCTTTAAATGTAGTTACTTGTGCCGATTCCTTAACTGTAAGTAAGGTCTTTCTGTGCGGACAAAAGTGGACACATGCACTGCCCTAGTTTAGTTTAGTACAACTTTTTTCTGGCCAAATTGGCATAAATGGTGTAAGTGGCTGGGAACGCCCCCTTTTGGAAAAAAAACTGAGCTAACAAAAAACCTAACTAACTCACTTACACTGGCACAAATTAAATGGCCATATTTGCAACTAAAAAGATACACCAGAAGAATCAAGTTACACCAAGTCATGGGGAAATTTGGGACCCATTTGTGGCCAGTTGAGAAACAGCATCAACGAAAGTCTGGTTCAATTAAATAAATGATCGGAAGTACGGCAGATTAATTTTAATGGAGGTAAATGCAAGGTAATGAATATTGGGAACAGCAACATGTACATGATGAAAGCAGAGAAAGAAAAGGGATATATAAATATATATATAATCCTTCACAAAGCTAATTAAATACTCGGATCACTTTTAAAGGTGGTTAATTATAATTGTAATCCTGCACAATGATTCTGTCTGCTGTTTGTATGCCTGCCATAATCTATTTATACTCCACTTAAAAATCATTCATATGGAGGTGACTGAAGCTGTATGAGTTGTAGAGGCAGTGTATTGGCAGCTGAGGTCATTGAAGCGCTCCTGCATTTTGTGACAGTTCTTGGGGTGGTGGAGACTTCACTAATAGCATCTGCAGCCTCCCTCGGGACAGCCTACACCACCTATGGGGCCTCGTGGTCTCAGTGCCTGTCAGATGGTTCTTCCTGACCCTCACTTCCGGCGGCAGCACCTCCACCAATGCAATACCTCTGAGGGCACTGCTCCTTCTGTCGCCTCGCTGAAAAGCCATGTTGCTCTTAACTGGCTGCAGCCTGTATTTCCCACTCTCCCAGCAGCAGCAGTTCTCTAGCCTGCAAACTCTGGCTAATGAGGGTTACGGGAGGACATTGCGGTGTGTTAGTGGCGGGTTCACATTGGTGGGGATTACGGGCACCTTGGATTGAAAGATGAATTAAATGCCCTTTTTTGATTATTGTTCACCAACCTCCTAACAGCTTGGTGGGAACACACAATTCTGTAACGTGTGTTATTTTCTTAATATAATTTAATGGAAAAAAGCCAATCGTGCTGCATTTAATAAAGAAGGAAAAACTTGGATTTATATAGCGCCTTTCACAACCACCGGATGTCTCCAGGCACTTTACAGCCAATGAAGTACTTTTGGAGTGCAGTCACTGTTATAATGTAGGAAATGTTGTAATGTAGGTAACATAAACAATATGCACTTAAATAGAAAATGAAATGTCTTCATTTGTGCATTCTGTCATTGTTTCATTGCTGAGAAATAGCATCATCAAAAATCAATCTAATAAAGCATCTGCAGTTCTATGCAACAAATATCCAGATAAAACAAATAGCACTTTAATAATTTTAAATATGTCCAATTGGATGTAATTGCACTCTGGACCAGATCACAATGGAAGAACTGACTAACCCTGAACAGTCAGAATGAATTATAAAGATTAGGACATGTTTGGTGAGTTTCATTTTTTTTGAGGCAAGCACTACAAGAGATATATAAATGAATTCTCAGAAGGTGTTTCATAAGGTGCCGTGTAAAGAAACTTGTTATAATATTAAGGCATTGTTACAAAGGGATATAGATATGGCTTTGGGACAAATAGTAAAGCGTAAGTGTATGTTTTATAGGTGATCGGAATGTGTGTAGTGATAACTAGGAATCTGTGCTAGGACCTTTTGCTTTCCTATTTATTTATATAAATGACTTGTTACCAGAGGATTTTTAGTGACATGTTTTGATGACACCAAATTAGTGGGCATGGCAAACTGTGAGAAAGAATGTGGGAAGTTGTGGACTGGTGAGTGGATAGGGCAGATAGATGGCAGATGCAGTGAAATCTGAAGAAGTATAGTTTGGGGAAAAAGTCCAATGAGAATAGACATTGTGATGAGATTTTACTGGAGATGAGGAATATAGAGACGTAGGGGTTCAAAAGTCTTTAAAAGTAGGAGTAGAAAAGGCGAAAAAAAAACAACTGGGATTCTGGGTTTCATACATAGGGACATTGAATAAAAATGAAGTAAGTACTTTGTATATAACTATAAATTCTATCTTTTCATTCTCTCCATGCTCTTCATACTAGGTAACAGGCTATTTTATAAAGAAAAAACTTGAATTTATATAGTGTCTTATCATGTTCCAAAGTGGTTTGCAAGCAATGGGTTATTTTGTTATGGAGGCAAATATGGCAGCCAAATTGTACGTAGCAAAATGCCGCTCAAAAGTCAACAAAAAGTCTATGGGCAACTATAAGTGTAATGAACGAGAGCCATTCCTCCACCACTGACAGCAAAATCTGGGCCATTACCTCCAACAATGTAACCCCCTTTACAGTGTTAGCTCTGGGTTTTTTACCCTGCATGGGCTCTTTCAATTTGCTGCACGATATCTCTTCTAGTGGTAGCAGCTGGTGAATGGTCTGCGCGGGACCCAACAGTTGGTGCGCGGCCATACACCTTAGGGGGAGCATTGCCCCTTCAGTACTGCACTGAAAGTGTTGGCCTAGATTTTGTCCTCAAATCCTTAAGTGTAGCTTGAACCCTCAATTTACTAACTCAGGTGAGAGTACCTGTACTAGCACCAAACCAAACTGACAATAAGTGGATAATTCCAAGTGTGAATAAATTGATCCTTAAATTACTTTTACCTATTCATGTATCATTATCATCTGGTCTCATACAAAATATAACTGCATTGCTTTGCATCTCATGTACTGATTATTTTGCTAAAATATTTTAGTTCACAGTATATGTAGTTATAAATACCAAAAAAGCTAGCCTCAGAGTGTTGCAAGAATATAGATTCTGATGAATTAACCTTTTTAAAAAAAAAACTTAATATAATTCCATGCAGTCCCCTGATCTCAAGATAGTGTTATTACTGAATTACCTATTTGTACGGTGAAATGAATAATGTCCTGGGGGAAAGCTAAACAGGACAAATACATTTCAAACTTTGCCTCAAACCAAAATGTACCATAGATTTTAGTGATGGGTAAATTAACTGTAACTATATTTTCCCCAACGAGCATAATCTGTAAGGTGCGAAACACTGTTGTAAAGTTATTACATGTTTAAATTGTTGAACAATTTATATGGTATTGCCACTAGGAACGTGCTTTTTCAGCATGAACACACCCCAACTCTTCAAGAATTCAGACTTTGACAGCCTTGTTTCTATGCCCCTGCAAGTATTTTTCACGTACAAGACCAGTCATGCTAACACAGTGGCTATTTGCCACACACCTTTGTTGTAAAATTCCCCACCTGTGCCTTTTTAGGTTTTTTCCTGATTATGGGATCGTGTGCCTGCTTTGAAAGAAAAATCAAAAAATAAACAAAATAAAAAGCTGGGCATGTTCTTACACTGCGGATCATTATAAATGTTTTTGAACTAAAAAGGAGTTTCACATTTATTCTTTCTGTGGATTGACATATAATTAATTTAAAAAAAAAGTGAAACATATTTACTTAGAAATGAAATGTTATTCACAGTAAAATCCACATGATCAAATAAACTTTATACATGGAGCTTTAGAATCAATTATGAAGAAATTATTATTCAATTAAGTCATTCATTATTAGTTCCTGATATAAATAACAGAACTTCAACTTAATAACTTTCATGTTGAATAAATGCGGAAGAATTCCCCCCTTTCAATTTGTATAGTTATCACCTCCATAAGTAATTTGTACCTTAAATAGTATTTGGTTTTGCTGTACCTTTTACCAGTTTATTCAACACAGTTGTGTTTGGCAATAAAAAGTGAGTGACAATGTGCTGTCCAATTTTTTTAAATGACAATTCTTAAAGCAAAAATTCATTTCGAGCATATGATTTATCTAAGTTATCTGTGGCCTATTTATAAAAAAAGCACTGCTATTATAACAAAATGGTATTCGGTCACAGAGCTTTTCCAGAGGCATCTGTTCATAATGAGCCTTTAGGACAATAATCCGTCACCCAGATCCCCACTGTCTCCAGTCTATCAACTCTGGACCTGCCTGTTGATATATGTCTAGCTAGGGAAAGGATACAGATAGTCATAGCATGTGCAATGTCATGATTCTGACTGGCCATAAATAATTTCTTTCAGACATGGCTGATATGTATTCTTTTATTTTGAATGATAATCATGTTTAGGTTGCAACAGGCCAGAACATATGGGTCTCATCCCTCACAGTAAGATAGATGACTATTAATCCAAGCTTATGGAGTATGGTTGAAGGCATAGTTAAAGAGCTATATCTTAATGAGGCTATTGAAGGTGGCGGTGGAATGTAGTAAGGTGGCTGAAGGCTCTGTCACTAATGGTGGAGTGGAGAGATGCATAGTGGAAGAGTGGTAGGTGCAGGTTCCAACACAGCACTGGATAAGGTTGCAGGGGTAGGGCAGAGTGAAGCTGTGGAGGGATTGATATACAAGGACAATGCTGTGGAAGGATTGGTAAATGAAGGCAGTGCTGCACAGGATTTGCTTAATAAGGATGTAAAAGCAACGTTTTGGGGAATGGGAGCCAATGGAGATTGGTGAAGATGGGTGATAATTGAGCCGAACTTATTCCAAGATAAAATGAAGGTGGTGAGTTCTGGATGAGCTGCAGTTGATGTAGGGTGGAGTTTAAGAGGGCCAGTAAGAATAAAATCGAGCCTGGAGGTGATAATAGCATAAATAAAAGTTTCAGCAGCAGTGGGAGTGAGGTAGAGACTTTTGAAAGTAACAGTTAAACCATTTCAGGGTCAAACAGGGCACTGAAGTTGCACACAGTCAGGTTTAGTCTGAGCAAGCAGCCAGGAAAGTGGTTGGAATCAGAGGCTGAGGAGTGAAGATTCTGGCAAAATATATCTCATTGAAAGTGTTATTGCATTAGGTAGAATGTCATTTGACTACTGTGAGAAATATACTATTTCAAAATATTGAGGCACAGTCCCCACCACTTATAGCAGGCCCGTTCTGCACGATGGCGTTGTAATGCTCTATACATATACATAGATATATATATATGTTGTCATCGCTCATCAGCATCTGCAGCTCCCTGACCCACTACCCGAACAAACCTCCTTACTGACGGACCCTAGACCTGACCAAGGACTTACTTACTTCAATCCTTTCCAGCTTTCCCCCATCTCCTCTGGAGATTTTGCTCTCCAGCACTCAAGAACCCATCTCTGTAATTCCCCAAACAAAATCGGACCAAGGCTGCCTTTTCACTATCCTTTTGTTGTCTCACATGGGATGCATGGCTCAATACTAAACAGCAATGCCTCATAATCTAAATAGCGACTGACAGGTTTTTCAACAAGGCTGAGGAACTGAAATACATCATCGCCAAGCATGGCGTCATATTAGAAACCTTTGCACCTCTCGTTATCATCCCCAGGAGGCGCTAACGGGACGCAAAAGGCTTTGCGACCGGGCGCGGCGATGACATCAACTCTCGCCATATTCGGCGGGAGTTTTGCGACGGTGCGACAGCGTTGCTCTCCGATCTCCTTCGCCCAGAAATCGTGAAGTTATCATTAAGTACACCGCTCCGGTAGCGCCCCGGACACAAAGCTGACTTCCGTCCCCTGAAGCAGCGCCGGGTGAAAAGACCGGCAGTTGCAGGAGGTGTGCATCAGGTGGCCGGCTGGCCGCTTCAGGGACCATGCTAAAAGGTGAGATGGCCGAGGTAAGTAAAAAGAAAACTAACTTTTTTTTCTCCAAGTTTTTCCCCCGAGTTTCTGCCCACGATCTGCTTGAGTGCCGGGCTGAATGGCGGGATCGTGGCTGCCGTGGTGGTCCAGGTAGGTGGTACTTATTTTTCAGAGCCTGCAGCGATGGCTATTCCCTTTAAGGGCGGGAAGGAGTCTTTGAACGTGGCAGTGCTGTGTGGCTCAGTGTGCAACACTGCTGAAGTCACTGCCCCGTCTGCTGCCAATTGCCCTCTAAGGAGGAAGTGGTGAGCTTGATTTAGCACTCCACTTCCTTCTTGATGCGCCAGGCACTAATGATTTGAAACTTTAAAAAATTTGCACCACAAATGGGGTGATCGTGAATTTCTCTTCCCAGAACTTCAACTGTTTGCACTATTTAATTGTCCGGCACATTAAAGAAGGGTGCTGCGAAGAGTATAGTTTTACCCTCTGTGTAGTTCCTTGACTGTTTTATATTTACAAACATATAAAAATAAGGGAGAAAATTGATACAAATATATTTTCATGTGTACTTCACTCATCCAATATCACAGTAAGAACAGCTGCTTCTGCCCAAAATAAACAGCACGTAAGATGCTATAACTGGTAACTTTGAAATTGAAGTTTTTGCAAATGGCTTATGGTTATCGCTTTTTGACTGATATAAATCAAATTTTAAACGTAGACATTTTAAGTGGTGGGGACTATATGTGACATCTTTGAACTGTTGTAGGTACATGTTTTTTCTTATGTCCTTTTATAAATAAGGGTAAGATGTTGTATGGGTGTTCAGAAGTTAAAGAGAGGGAAATTTCTAACCCAACGTTCAAGGTGGTTCATTTCATTAATTGATAGAATGATCCATAATAAATTTTGAGACTGTTCATATGTGGAGCTGAAGTAAATGAGGAGATTTTAACTACCCCCAAATAAACTGGCACGAAGAGATAGTGAAAGAGAATAGTGTACACGGAATGAAGTTTTTACAATGTGTGCGGGACTTCTTTCTTACTCACTATGTAAAAAGCCCAAAAACACGGAGCTCTGCTGGATCTAGGAATGGGAAATCAATCCAATCAAATAAGCAAAGTAAGCATTGGGCAACATCTAAGCAGGAGCGATCACAACATCATAACGTTTAAGATAAAGATTGAGAATGGCAAAGATCAAAGTAGTAATTTTGGAAAACAGACTGGAAAAGAGAAGACTTGGGGTGGGGGGTTGGTCCGATAAAGGTATTTTAGAGGTATTTAAGACTATGAAAGGGTTTGATAGGGTAGACATAGAAATTATCTTTCGACTTGCAGATGAGACCAGAACTAGTGGCCACAAATATAGGATGGTCACTAATATATCCTATAGGGAATTCAGGAGAAACTTCTTTACTTAGAGAGTGGATAGAATGTGGAACATCATTAACACAAGGAGCAGTTGAGGCAACATCATAGATGCCTTTGAGGGGAAGCTAGATAAACACATGAGAGAGAAAGGAATAGAAGGATATGTTGGTGAGGTCGGATGAAGAAGGGTGGGAGCAGGTTCATGTTGAGCAGAAACACTGACATGGATCTGTTGGGCTAAATGACCTGTATCTATGCTGTCAGTACCATGTAATGGTTTATTTATTGTGTTTGACTCGTAGCACATGGATAGTAAGCTATGTTTATGAAGTAGTTGTTGAGCTGCTCTAGTAAATGTTGTAATTGTTATAGGAAGCTCTGTGTTGGAAGCGTATATATTTAAACATTGATGAGTGTATTATTGGATTATTTGCTTAGTTGCAAATGGATAAAATCGTTACTGTGAAATTAAAATTGCAATTCCCCTGTGAATCTTGATAGTGGGGGAGAAATGTTGCACCTGTGAATGAGCAAGCAGCCTGCCTACCTGAAACAGGCTGCTTATAATATGCACATCAGGGTAGGAGTTCTCCAAGGCGGAGCGTGCATCCTACATGGTCTGCCTCACTGTACCGGGCATTGAGCGGCCTGACCAGAGGACCACAAGGGGATCGCTGGACAACACTCTCAAAAAGGGCAAGATTGTTTTGAGTTTTTATTTTTCTTCTCGGCCTTTTGGCTAAGATCATGCGTAACTGACCTGACAGGGGAGTAACCATGACCCCAACGTGGTTCTCCCTGGATCAGGAAGGTGATTCTCCTATGCTTTTTGGAAATAGGAGGTGGGTGGGGTGGCTTGACCCATCCACCTCCACGGAGGTGTGTGGGGGGGGCCTGACCCATCCACCTCCATGGCACGAACCTGGTATTGCAGTACTTCCAGGAACGGTGCTTGGGCTCTAGGCCTTTTGGCTAAGAGCATTGGTGCAGGGTGATCCTTGATGTGTGCAAGGTGACCTCTGGTGTTTGTGATCTGACAAAGAATTGGAAAGATTGGCAACGAATTAAAAAAAGAAAATCTGGAATGCTCCTTCTGGGCCCACAAAAAAAACTCCAGCCCACTGACGGCCCATTTGAGAAGCCCCCACATTTCTTTTAATTCATTCGTGGGATGTGAGCGTCGCTGGCAAGGCCAGCATTTAGTGCCCATCCCTAATTGCCCTTGAGAAGGTAGTGGTGAGCCGCTATTTCAAAGGGCAGTTAAGAATTGACCACATTGCTGTGGGTCTGAAGTCGCATATAGGCCAGATCAGTGAGGACAGCAGATTTCTTTCCCTAAAGGATATTAGTGAACCAGATAAGGTTTTGCAACAATCCAGTAGTTTCACGGTCACCGTTGCTGATACTAGCTTTTTCAATTGCAGATTTATTTCATTTACTGAATTTAAATTCCCCAGCTGCCATGGTAGGATTTGAACTCGTGTCTCTGGATCATTAGTCCAGGCCTCTAGATTACTCGTCCAGTAACATAACCACTAAGCTACCATACCCCTCCCTCCAGACCTGACCTGTAAGCAGGTTTAGTGTAGGGGCTAACTGATTTCCCGTTCTCCCTGACCCACTGAGTGCCTTCAACTTGTTTGTGACATTTAAATGAGGCCCAAAACCAAATTTAGCTCGGGCCTGAGGCTGGCATACAGCAGTCACAACTTCTGTTTTGGTGACCCCAATATTAATCTGAAGGCAGCTTCCGACCAGGGTTGGAGGGGAGGGGCGGGGGGAATTGTGTGGGCAAAGTCAGCTCAATGAATCGGAATTTGCAATCTTAACTGGATTAAAGCAATTCATTTTGACTTTCGGGTTTTGTGTCTCCAAGCTGTGCAGTGGGCATGATGCAGTCCGGCATGACACAATCTCAGCTCTATATAAAGGAACAATGCACAGATGAAAATCGGAGGTGTTTATGATGGATGGTGCACACAGAGCAAGGGCAGCACCCATATTCTATGATGCATCACTGGAATTATTGCTGGGTGCAGTCAGGAGTAGGAGGGACATGCTTTTCCCTGGCAATGGGAGGAAGAATCCTGCGACTCTCACAGGCAGGGTTGGAGGTAGCTGATGAGGTAAGCAGCAGGAACATGAGGTCTCAGATGCAATGTAGGAGGCAGTGACCTAACCAGATCAGGAAAGGTGAGTACATTTACTGATTTAACTACATCCTGTGCTTTAAGCCCCTGCCCACTCTTGCTAAGTGTACTCCTTCCCCCTCAATTTTTACATAGAATTACATTGAATATACAGCACAGAAACAGGCCATTTGGCCCAATCAGTCCATGCTGGCATTTTTCAACTCGAGCCTCTTCTCGCCTGTCCTCATCTCACTCTATCATCATAACCCTCTATTCCCTTCTCCCTCATAAGCGATCTAGCTTCCCCTTAAATGCATCAATACTATTCACCTCAAATACTCCCTGTGATAGAGAGTTCCATATTCTCACCACTCTCTGGGTAAAGAAGTTTCTTCTGAATTCCCTATTTGAATTTTTGGTGACTATCTTATGTTAATGGCCTCTAGTTTTGCTATTTCACCCCCCGCCCCCCCCACCCCCAGCCCCCCCCAACTGAAAACATGCACTTTCGGGGAAAAATTCTGTTGCATCCTGTTTGGGGACAGTAACATCTGGAAGGCGGGACATTTTGTGCCAGGCATGGAAGTCCCACCACACTTGATAAATTCAGGTTAGCAGAAATGCGCTCCACTTCCTTTCTGGGGTGGTAGTGGGGCGGACGCATCAGGAATGGGGCGCAGCTCTACGCAGTAGGCCGCGTGGCACTGCCATGTAGGAGGGACTCTTCCCTTAATTAAAGGGAAGGGCCTAAGCTACAAACTCTGCAGTAATGAAAGGGGCCTCCCTGGACCACCAGGTATGTGATGCCAACAGCCCGACACTCGAGCAGAGTGCTGGGCTGACTGATCGACATGGACTCCGCATTCAAAGTGCCAACGGGGCGCTTGACAAAATTGGCAGAATTATTTTTTGCAATAGCCCACACCTCCTCTTTAACTTGTGCCCCGCGAGCTGCCGGCTGCCCAGTATGCACCCCCTGAAACTGTCGCTGGCATTGTCCAGCGCAGCTTCAGGGGGCGATATCCAATTTAGGGTCCAGGGCGCCGCACATGGTATGACATCATCATTGCTCTGGGCCCCTCCCCCTCTGCCCCTCCCCCCCCATGCTCCTCCTCCCTGTGTCACCTCCTCCCTGTGCACCCCTCCCTCGCTGTGCCCCTCCCCCACTGTGCTGCCCCTCCTCCCTGTGCCCCTCCCCTGATTACTGCCGTGGATGGTCTTCGTTTTCTGATGTGCTGTGAAATACATCCAAAGTGTCTCCCATCCTGATCTTGACAGTTTGAAATCCTCCAAAGTTAAGAAAAAGCTGTATCCACACAAGAAATCTCTGCCAAATGTTTGCCAGAGGGAAATGAGATGTCAGTTGTAATTAGTGAAGTTTTATTCAGATAGGGCAATAACGGGTTTAAATACCTGAACTGCATTTGAATCTCGCCTCTGTTTCCCTGGTCAATTTCCCAAGCCCCGGAAAACTTGTGCTGGAGAAGTTAAATTTAAACCCAAGTTAAATGTAATTTAAAAACACTTTGTTAATGTCTCCTAAGGATGTTGATTGCACCAATAACTACCTACCCACCTGCAATATTTAAAGCCCCAACTTCGGTGAGTAGGTTACTCACTGACATCCAAACATCCCTCTGTTAAACACAGAACTGGGCGCATTGGAGCTGGGTTGCGATTGTGACTGAAAAATCATTAATTTTAACTCTTCTCCTGCCCTCAGTCCACCCGTTCTTGGGAGTTAAAATCCCTCCCCACGGAGTTTGAAAAAGCAGACTTCATTGTATGCAAATTGGACAGAATTCTCCCATTCAGAGATGGTACTGTTTTTAAAAAGTTTTCTCAGTAGGAGAGGTTATTGAAAAGGGCGATTAACTCCTAATCTAAATTTGTCCTTGCTTCTATTGCTAAATTCTTTTAGACTTCAGTTTCTATGTAATTATAAATAAACATTTTAATTGTTCTAGCAAGTGAAGAAAAAACACTTTGCTATTCCACCAAATTGAAGAGTGTGGCATTGTACTGTGTGCTGATTAACCAGTACACCACTTACTGCAAATAGGGTCCCTTTTACAGTTTTCTACAAGGGAAAATTATCCAAAATAAATTATTAAATACCTAGATCCAGGTCACTTATAGGAACTACATGAAAATGTTAATCTTAAACACCTAAAAATTATAACCATCGGTGTTTGTCAGGTAAATGTTTTTCCAGACACACTGCTAATTGCAGTCAATAGTAAAATAGACGGGAAATGAAGGCAAAGAAGAAACGCTTTCTCGTTAAGTGTGATTCATGGGAATTTGATGAATCCTGGTTACTCTCATCACCAACTGTCTTGGCCAGTCCTGAACAAAGGACTTTTGAAAGCTTTGGAGGGGCAGTTGTGGAATGTAACTCATATGAACTAGTTTCTCTAGCAAATATTTATTGGGAAATGAGGTGGAGCAGTAATGTCCATGGTCTTGAGGTACTCCTGTGAAAAATCAGGAATCTTATGTGTGTGTTTCAAAAATTGTCCATATCTCCAACCAATTGTTTGAATACACTGTTTCCCCAGCTCTTTGGTGTTTGGACTAGGCCTTAGACCTGAGAATGTGAATGACTATAATCCTAAACTATGCATGCGTGTATATCTGCAAATAGGATGCTTAAGTTGAATATTGTGTTGAGACAATGGTAAGGATGTGGTTTACCTACTTGCAGTTAAATGTTGTGACAGACATAGCCATGTGTAAACACATGCGAAGAGGATGCTTAAGCTGTGTGTTGCATAAAAAGGTAAAGTAGCAATATTTGTAATGCCTTATGCCACGTGTGCTGAAAGAGAGGTTAGGTTACACTGATGCCAGGTTTAGAATGTGTGCAAACATAAGGTTAAGTCTTGTGTAAACTGGTCTGACTATAATGCTACAGTTGTGTGCTGTACTTGGTATCAGCAAATGACAAACAAGGATGATACTGGCTGATGTTTTCAATTGTATTTGCCAAAGTGAAGACCTGGGCATGAGATTATGTGTAGTCACTTATTACTCAGCATTGTGAATAACTTGATTTATTTAATTTAAACAAATGTATTTATTTGATTTACAATTGTCTCACATCCAAACTTGCCAAAAGGAGGAAAAAGAGGAATGTGTTGTACTGAAGGACCCCTCTCCAATTATAATTACAGTATACTCATTGCAATGAATACACATGGCTTTGTTACAGCCCTTTTATAGCTTATGTTACTTACGGAAACCATGCCCTCCAATAAAATGAAAGAAACATGGTAGTCGTAGATTTTCTTTGTCAGTCAGGCATCTGACATAGTGGAAACCAATCTCAATGTATCAGAGTCTCTAAATCAAGCTATTGAGAAATTCACATAGACAGAGTTTCTGTTTGTCTGATATAGAGTCCACATTTTCTCCCTGTAAGGCTACATCCTACTCACCTAGATCCAGAGGGGCTCGGGTTATCAAGAATTAGGGATCTCAAAGCAAGTGGAGTGCTCTACTATATTAGGAAGGAGTACAGTGACCTAGAAAGTCATTCAGGCCAGTTTTCAAATGGGCACAGGGAACAATCCCAGCACCGAGTATGGAGGCCCAAGGATCGTGAGATATTGGTCCTTGGGCCCCATCTAAACAATCATGGTAAGCTGCCGGAGCCTGAGGATTAACATTTCAGGCCGGCTGCTCCTCCTAGCTCCACATCAATTAAAAATAAAATTAAAACTTTTTTTGTCATGACTTGTATAAATATGTCAATGGTGACAGTTGGAGTGGAGCTGGTGGATGAAGTATGGCATTATGACCAAGTGTTGAAGGTGAAAATCAGCACTATTGTGTTTAATGATGTACAGGCCTCCTAATACAGCAGGTCAGATACATTGGTAATCTATTGAAAATCTTGATTGAACTGCAAGCTCTTTGTTGTTCCCAATTTAATTATTAGAGCACTCCTGAATATTTGCAAAGATAGATGGGACGAGCAAACTAGCATAAATATTTGAGCCAACGTTAACACTTAATACCTCAGAGAACCCAACATGTTCAAACTTAAAAAGAAAGACTTACATTTATATAGCGCCTTTCATGACCACCGGATGTCTCAAAGCATTTTACAGCCAATGAAGTACACAGGAAAGTAGATAGGGAAGATTATCACAGTTTCTATATATATGCTACTCAGTTTAATGTACTACATGAGTGAGATTGAAAATGTGTGCCGAATTATGAAAATTTTTCTTAGAATTATTGTGCTGTGTAATTGCACCTACTACTTGAGCCTATGTTAGGTTGAAACTGTCCAGCTTATTTTAGACAAGATCATTATAACGCCAGAATAGACTTCCACCTCATCAGTGGGCTACATTGAAACATAGATCCTAGAAATGAAAGACGAGTATGCCAAGTGTAGGATCCGTTCCTTCCCCCGCAACGGTAAAAATTGGACTATGAAATATAAAAATCCAGAACTGTAGTACAGCTCGCAAAAGGAGCTCGGCAGTGAGGTAAATTCAGGCATTGCAGCCGAAAACCACAAACTCTCACGAGACTGGACAATCCACAATGGCACAGTTTGCTACATGAATGTTTTCTGTCTGGAAAAGATACAAGAACATTCACACATTCATTTACCTTAAGGGGTTGCATTATTAAAAAGACCGTACTTTAGACCATGGCCCCAGAAAGGCTGGTATCAGTGTAGGCCCAGACAATGGGCCGGATCCATGAACCATTTGAATACGAATGCTCCTAGAAACCAACATCTACAAATGCAATCACCTTGGGAAAGTTGAATTATCAGAAAGACCTTATACAGACAAACTGTGGTCAAGGTAATCATGGACAATAACCCTAAACAAGGGACAATTAGCATCAAGTGTGTAGAGACATTCACACATTTAATACCACCTTCGTGTTCACATGAGGGCAACAGGAAATCTGTTTCAAGATATTGCAAGTTGAATTTGGTATAAAGAGCACTTCAAAAAGGGGAGGAGTGTGTTTTGGACAGTCAACAAAAAGGACACAAACTGGTAACTACGGTCCGGGCCTACAATCAACCTCAGGAAACAACCGATGAGGGATGATTGTATTTCAGTCAAATCATAGAAGGGGTTTTTGTGATTTAGTCTGAGTAATATATGTAACAGTCGAATCACGGGTAGGTTTAACTGTCAGATTGTGTCGATGCAAATTACCCTTGTGTAGGGATTTGTATTTTAGGTTTGGTTATTCCGATTATAAATCGTAGGGATTTATACTGGGGAGGTAATTATGTGTATGTTCAATAAACGAAGGTTGAGCCAAAACCCAGTGCTGTGTGCATTTTGTTCTTATAAATCCTGAAGTCAAAGAACTGTGTGTAATGGGGGACTAGTATCAGAAACCCTTGCACAAGTCCCTGTATTAGTGTTCTTTATCAAAATTATTTTATTAAAGTAACAAGGAATTCAGAAATCTTGCAGCCTCTGTAAGATATGTGATTCATGCCCTTGAAGAACTGACAAACTGCTGCCCTTAATTATGGCCTCAGTTATTCAGCTTGCCTTAAACTGTGGGCAGTTTTAAAAATAAACTCAGTCCAGGAAGCCTAGAACACAGAAAAACAGACAGCAGCAGGTGGAAGTAGATACCTTGATGGAATATGGAAGAAAAAAGCTAATAAGGTTTAAGACCAAGGAGCCAGTTAATATGTCTAGCCAGTGAGAATTGATTTTTGATATTTTTTCATAGATATGTGGAATTTTAGAATCAGCTATCATTCCTCTGAGGTGTCAGGTCTCATCGGGAAGACTGAGGAGGAACCAGGAGTTTACTTTTATTGACGAGTCACATCCTGATAACCTGAGCACTGCACCCAAACTGTGTGACCCAACATGACTCCAGAGGTATGTCAGTCTATAGGAACAAGATACAGCAGCACAGGACAGACAAATAGTCACCAAATAATTATTTTTAGTAATTGTGTTGAAGAAGGAACAGTAGAAGCAGGCAAGCTGATGCAGAATGCCTTGCCAGTGGAATTAATAGAGTCTCTTTCTCCCTACCTAAGGACGGGTGGCTAGGAGGCTCAAACAAGATTAGCATCCTTTGGATTTTTTGCCTGTTCATTTGACTTTTTGCTTCATTGATGTGTTTCAGTCTCACACGAAAGCTGGAGTGGGAACAAAGAATTGGGTTATTCTTGTTAAGTTCAGAATAACTGCTCAAGACTGTGTTGTAAGCTCAAACCATTGTGACCTTGGTCTCTTTAATGTAACTCCAAAGTGAGGAAGCAGCATGTTGGATTGCCTTTTATACCTGCGTGCACAGGTGACCCTTGGGTCTCCCACAGATGTGCCCCCTGGTGGCATGTCTTATTCACTGGCGAGGTTTGCAGATGTAACATCACTTCCCCCCCCCCCCCCCCCCCTAAAAGTCTTATGTACGAGTTATTAACAGGTTGAGGCGATCAGGCGCTATGCGTTCCCTGGTCGATCGCCTAAGTTGAAGTCCTGGCATAGGTGAGTTGGTCGGACCATTACTGCACGGCAACGCGGCTGGTCTGATCGGACTGTTGGGCATGGTGGGTTCATCCTTGTGGTTGACAGCAAGGTCGATTGTTGGTTGGGTGTGTGTTGTTGGATGATAGATGGTAAAGTCTTCTTCAAACTGTTCTTGGTTGTCAGTGAATCGCAGTTTGGTCTGATCCAAGTGCTTTCTGCACGTTTGGCCATTCAACAGTTTAACAACAAACACTCTGTTCCCCTCCTTGGCTAAAACAGTGCCAGCAATCCATTTGGGACCATGACCTTAATTGAGAACAAACACAGGATCATTAACCTCAATGCGATACAGCCGCGCGATCGTGGTATGCGTTATGCCAGTGCCGCCAGGTTTCTACGTGAGATCCGGGTGGATTAAGGAGAGCCTAGTTTTGAGTGCTCTCTTCATTAACAATTCTGCAGGGGGAGCCCCGGTGAGCGAGTGAGGGCACGTCCAGTTGCTAAGCAGGACCTGAGATAACCGGGTCTGCAAGGAGCGATCTGTTACGCGTTTCAAGCTCTGCTTGATGGTTTGGACTGCTCGTTCCGCTTGACCATTGGATGTGGGCTCAAATGGGGCAGACATATGACATGTTTAATGCCATTGCGGGTCATGAACTCGTTGAATTCCGAGTTGGTGAACCACGGTCCATTGTCACTAACAAGGACGTCGGGCAAACCATGGGGGGCGAACATGGCCCGGAGGCTTTCGATGGTGGCAGTGGACATACATGATGACATTATTATACATTCAATCCATTTAGAGTAAGCGTCCACTGCTACTAGAAACATTTTTCCTAGAAAAGAGCCAGCAATATCTACGTGGACCCTGGACCACGGTTTGGAGGGCCATGACCACAGGCTCAGTGGGGCCTCCCTGGGTGCGTTGCTCAACTGTGAGCAAGTGTTGCATTGGTGTACGCATAACTCCAATTCGGAGTCAATGCCGGGTCACCAAACGTGCGACCTGGCGATAGCCTTCATCATGACTATGCCTGGGTGGGTACTGTGTAGGTCGCTTATAAACGTTTCCCTGCCTTTTTTTGGCAAAACCACGGAATTACCCCATAGGAGACAATCCGATTGGATGGACAATTCATCCTTACATTGGTGGAACGGCTTAATTTCATCTTGCATTTCCCCGGGAACTGCCGACCAACTCCCATTAAGGATGCAGCTTTTTACTAGTGATAGCACAGGGTCTTGCCTAGTCCAGGTCCTGATCTGGTGAACTGTGACTGGTGGCCTCTCGTTCTCAAAAGCCATTACCAGAAGCAAGTCTGCGAGTTGCGCGATTTCCACCCCGGTGGTGGGCAATGGTAGCCGACTGAGGACATCAGCGCAGTGCTCGGTGCCTGGTCTGTGGCCGATTACATAGCCATATGCAGACAATGTTAGTGCCCATCTTTGGATGCGGGATGAAGCATTAGTGTTGATACCTTTGCTTTCTGAGAGCAGTGAAGTAAGCAGTTTGTGGTCGGGGTTTCAAGCTCAAACCAGAGACCAAATAGATATTGGTGCATTTTCTTAACCCCGTATACACATGCTAACACTTCTTTCTCAACCATACTGCAGGCTCTTTCAGCCTTGGATAAACTTCTGGACGCATATGCAACCGGTTGCAGTTTGCCTGACCCATTTGCTTGCTGTAACACACAACCGACCCCATATGACGACACATCACAAGCTAGTACTAAAGGTTTACATGGGTCATACAATACAAGTAACTTGTTAGAGCATAGCAGGTTTCTGGCCTTATTAAAGGCTGTCTCTTGAGATTTACCCCAAACCCAGTTGTCACCTTTGCATAGCAACACATGCAAGGGTTCCAGCAAAGTGCTCAACCCCGATAGAAAGTACCAAAATAGTTGAGGAGTCCCAGGAACGAGCACAGCTCCGTCACATTCTGTGGTCTGGGTGCATTCTTGATGGCCTCCAGTGGAGTCCGTGGGTCTGATGCCGTCTGCCGCAATCTTTCTCCCCAGAAATTCGACCTCTGGCGCCAGGAAAACACACTTAGAGCGTTTTAGCCTGAGTCCCACTTTGTCCAGTCACTTTAGAACCTCTTCCAGGTTGTGCAAGTGTTCGGTGGTGTTGCGAACAGTGATCAAGATGTCGTCTTGGAACATGGAACCGATTTCAGCAGGCTCTCCATGTTCCTCTGGAAGATGGCCGCAGCCGAGTGAATCCCAAAGGGGCATCTGTGGTATATGAACAGTCCTCTGTGCGTGTTGATGCATGTCAATTTCTTTGACAGTTCAGCTAGCTCCTGTGTCATGTAAGCAGAGGTTAGATCTAGCTTGGTGAACGACTTTCCCCCTGCTAGCGTTCGAATAGGTCCTCCACTTTAGGTAGTGGGTCTTGTAACGAGACTCAGTTGATCGGTACCTTGTAGTCCCTGCAGATTCTGACCATCCCATCGCTCTTTAGCACCAGCACAATTGGACTGGCCCACTCATTGAACTCGACTGGTGATATGATTCCCTCTCGTTGAAGTCTGTCCAGCTCGATCTCGATTTTCTCTCTCATCATATATGGGACTGCTCGAGCCTTGATGAACGGACCATGCCCCAGGAACACGATGGGTCTGCACCTTGGTGTCTGTGAAGTTGCCAATGCCTGGCACAAATAACACCGGGAATTTGTTTAGCACCCGGGTGGATGAGGCGTCATCCACTGAAGACAGTGCTTTGATGTCGTCCCAGTTCCATCGGATCTTTCCTAGCCAACTTCTGCCGAACAGCGTTGAGCCATCGCCTGATACAATCCATTGTGGTAAATCATGCACCATTCCGTCGTACGATACTTTCACTGCCGCACTGCCGATAAACAGGTATGAGTTCTTTGGTGTTAGTGCGCAACGTTGTGTGAATTGAGCTCAGTTTTGGCCTCTGTGCCTTGTTGCCCCACAGTTTCTCAAAAGCCTTCTGGCTCATGATTGATTGACTCACCCTCGTGTCCAATTTCATGGAGACTGGAATGCTGTTAAGTGTAACTTTTAACATTATCGGAGGGCTTTTGGTGGTGAAGGTGTGTACCCCATGCACTTCCTCTTCATCCTCCGGTTGAGTAGCCTCTCCTGCTCGTTCAGCGTGATCCACGCTGGATCGGTCGTCCTCTGCTGACTCTGCCACGTGGTGAGCCAGAGGTCGTTTGCACATTCGCTGGAGGTGCCCCATTGTTCCACAGCCCTTGCACATAATAGTGCTTGAATCAACATTGATGGACTCTATGACACCAACATGGTGTTAATGGATATACTCATTCACCCTAGGCCTGGCCTCTGCGGTCGTGTATGCCCTGCCATGTACAGTTCTGCCTGCTGAAGGCATTATTTTATGCACAGTACTTGTCGGTGCGCTTCGATGCTGTGAAGATATCTGTTTCGTGTTGCTGCTCGTGGATATGAAAGCCTGGTCTATTGCGATGGCCTTGCTCAGATCTAGGGATTTGACAGACAGCAGTTTGCGAAGAATGACCTCGTGGCCGAGCACGAAAAAGTCCCGCAACATTTCCCTTAAAGATCCGGCAAATTCGCACTGTCCCGCAAGGCGTCTTAGGTCGGCAACATAACTCCTCACATTCTGGCCCTCAGAGCGATGGCGCGTATAAAAGCAATACCTGGCCATTAGGATGCTCTCCTTTGGCTTGAGGTGTTCCCGAACCACCATGCACAGCTCTGTGTAAATCTTGTCCGTTGGTTTGACCGGTGCCAGCAGATTTTTGACGAGGCCATATATCGAAGACCCACATACGGTAAGGAGAATTGCCCTGCGCTTGACCGCCGTCTCAGCTGTGTCCAGCTCATTGGCCACGAAGTACTGGTCGAGACGCTCAACAAAGGCTTCCCAATCATCACCCTCAACAAATCTCTCAAGAATACCATTGCCAGTTGTTAATTTCAGAATAACTCCACAAGACTGTGTTGTAAGCTCAAACCATTGTGACTTTGATCTCTTTATTGTAACTCAAGTAAGGAAGCAGCATGGTGGATTGCCTTTTATACCTGCTTACCCAGTGTGCATAGGTGACCTTTAGGTCTCCCACAGGTGTGCCCCCTGGTGGCAAGTCTTACTCATTGTTGAGTTTTGTATACATAACAATTCTGTAGTGCAAGGTGTGGATTTAACTATGGGTTTATGTTATTTATACACAAACTATCATACACAATTAGTTCATTGTAATGGTTTCCAACAGCTCCCTTCTGGTTGTACATATTTCACTCCTGGCTCAAGCTCCTGCAGCTGTGATTGACAAGAAAAAAAGAACTTGCATTTATACAGCACCTTCCACGAGCTCGGGACGTCTCAAAGTGCTTCACAGCCAATGAAGTACTTTTGAAGTTACTGCTGTAATGTAGGGAAAGCAGCAGCCAATTTGTGCACAGCAAGCTCCCACAAACAGCGATGAAATAAATGCCCAAATAACCTGCTTTAGTGATGTTGGCTGAGGGATGATTATTGGCCAAGACACTGGGTAAAACTCCCCTTCTTGCCCAGGGTGCATAGGTGAGCACCGTCTCAGCCGTGTCCAGTTCGTTGGACACGAAGTACTGGTCGAGACGCCATGGAATCTTTTACGTCCACCTGAGAGGGCAGACGAGCCTTGGTTTAACCTCTCATCTGAAGAGCTGCACCTCCAACAGTGCAGTACTCCCTCAGTACTTCATTGAAGTGTTAGCCTGGAGTGGAAATTGATCCCACAACTTTCTGACATAAAGGCAACAGTGCTACCTTTGAGCCATGGTAGACACAAAGGTATTGTCTAGTTATAAGCTATGATTTTTTTTTTTCTTTTAATGACCAATCCCTTTCCCCCTTTTTACAGCGGTGACTCATTCTAACATACAGTTCCTCATGTGATGGCAATCGTTTGGTATCATTCTACATGTGTGAATCTATACAATGAGTGTCATCAGGCTATTTAATCACAGGCAAACCAGATCCTATGTTTCAAAAGAAAAATACTGCGGATGCTGGAATCTGAAATAAAAACAGAGAATGCTAGAAATTTCAGCAGGTCAGGTAGCATCTGTGGAGACAAAAACAGTTAATGTTTTGGGTCGATGAAGTGATGTCCCCCAAGGACCTGTCCTTAGTCCCATCTTATTTCTCATCTAAATGCTACCCCTTGGCGACAGCATCCGAAAACACGGAGTCAGTTTCCACATGTACGCAGACGACACCCAGTTCTACCTCTCCACCACTTCTGTCGACCCCTGCTTGGTATCTAAATTTTCAGACTGCTTGTCTGACAGCCAAAACTGGATGAGCAGAAATTTTCTCCAATTAAATATTGAGAAGACCGAAGCCATTATCTTTGGTCCCTGCCACAAACTGCGTTCCCTAACCACTGACTCCATCCCTCTCCCTAGTATCAATCTGAGGGTGAACAAGACTGTTCGCAACCTAGGTGTCATATTTGAACCTGAAATTAGTTTCCAGCCACATATCCGCAGCATAAGTAAAACTGCCTTTTTCCAGCTCCGTAACATTGCCTCTGCCCTGCCTCAGCTCGTCTGCTGCTGAAACCCTCATTCATGTCTTTGTTACCTCTAGACTTGACTACTCCAACTCACTCCTGGCCGGTCTTCCACATTCCACACCATGTAAACTTGAAGTAATCCAAAACTCAGCAGCTCGTGTACTAAGTCAAGATCACCCATCACCCTGTGCTTTCTGACCTACATTGCCTCCCAGTTAAACAATGCCTTAATTTCAAAATTCTCATCCTTGTTTACAAATCACTCCATGGACTTGCCCCTCCCTATCTCTGTAATCTTTTTCAGTCTCACAATCCCGCAAGATGTCTGCGCTCCTCAAATTCTGGCCTCTTGAACATCCCTCATTACAACTGCTCAACCATTGGCGGACGTGCCTTCAGCTGCCTGGGCCCCAAGCTCTAGAACTCCCTCTCTGCTTCTCTACCTCTCTTTCCTCCTTTAAGACGCTCGTTAAAACCTACCTCTTTAAACAAGCTTTTGATCATCTGCCTTAATTTCTTCTGTGGCTCAGTGTCAAATTTATCTGTTTGTCTGTAAAACTGTTGTGAAGCGCCTTGGGACATTTTACTATGTTAAAGGCGCTATATAAATAAAAGTTATTATTATCTTAAAGGATAAATAATCATCTATGGAGAAGTATGTCAATAGACTAGCATATTAGAGGAGGTGCTGAGATAAACCCACAAGATTTATGACTTGGATGATGTATCCTATCCTTGTAATCTCATGATACTCGAAGCTCCATTAGCAGAGAAAATGGCATATTCTCTCTTGAAGACAGCGCACAATTCCATGAACCTTCCAAAAGATGTGGAAAGTAGTGAATGAAATATAGAATCACACAGATGAATATGCCAGTCTTATATACAAATGCACAAAATAATCAACCACTAAACCAGAAGATTTTTTCACGTGAGCATTAGTTTTATTTTAAAATTACCAATTTTGTAAAAAATATATAGAATTGCCAGAATAAAATTAGGTACTTTTATATAATATAAGAACATTAAAAATAGGAGCAGGAGTAGTCTTTTGAGCTCCCTTGTTTTAATTCTCCTAGCGTGTAGATTTTTTAAAAGTTTTATGTTCACTGAAAACAACATTTAAGATTAAATTCTACAGATTATTTTCAGAGTTTTATATTTCCTATATCACACCTTCATTTCTCTTTAGCGCAATTTCTTCAGAGATTTCTTCACCTGGCTTCTCGTCTTTGAACAGTTATACTTTTGATTTATTCTCATAGATCTCTAGTTTCTGAAAATTAAGCCAAAGGTAGTGCTTCCTGATGATATCAGATTGGCTTCTGTCTCCTTCTGTCTCAGGTTTCCAACTCTGAGTTCTGCACAGTTTCCACTGAACTAAGCACTTAAATAGTACAATTATGTTCTTCTTGCCGCTGAATGCTTTGGGGGTAGAAAATCATCTGGGTCTGTTTTTGGGCCCAGACTGTGCAGGCTGTAACCAGGAGGCCGTCCTGATAGTGGTCCTCGGGCCTCATTAACGTTGTATGTGCCAGCTGCCGGCACCTGCCGTGCCTCCACTGACAGCTCGTGCATCGAAGGTGATGAATGTAGCTGGCAGTGGACCTGAAGGCATGTTCTGGAGGTTGCTGTAGCCAACGGGGTGGGGCCATTGAGACACACGTGGAATAGGGGGAGCACTCCTGCTCCTTCTGACTCCACAGGAAGGGTTTTAAAAACATTATTTTTTTATAATGTACCTTTTGGTGGTGGCTGCAGCAGCGGCTGAAGAATCCTTCACCTGCTCCACTCATCACAGGCACGTTGTCCAGAGGAATCCTGTTTTAGCCAGCCACCTTGAAAACCCAGTGCAATACATACTAATCTCTACCCCTTGCAAATCTTGGTTTCAATCTTATCAATTCTTGTTTAGTATGCTCCTCAATGTTGATCTTCCTCTGACATTTTCCCTTTGGGAACATCTCAAGCTTTGTTTTAAGGTTTCATTTTTCTTGTCTTTTTTTCTCTCCTTATTCAGTGAAGTACTTATGTTCCTTTTCTGTTTTCCTATTCCTCGTACAATTTTCACATTCAACTCTTTCTCCTTCTTTCCCATTCCACCTTTAAGTTTTTCAAAATAAACTTTCCCCCAGTCCTTTCCTTTTTTATATTATCTCTTGCTTCTTTCCAACTATTTGCGTCTTTTTCTGTCTTCACCTTTCCTACAACGTCCCCACTCATTTTTTTTTATTTTCCTTTCAGTTCTCTACCAGCTGCTCAGTTAACTGCTCCTTGTCTCCAACTGCCTGGAGAAATCTTGGTCCATGCAGCGTTGCCGTGAGCCCAAGACTTGTTCAACGAACTGCTAACCGCCTTTTTCCCACCATACTAGTTTTTGTTTCTAAATAAGGCTAAATCATTTCCTGCCATTATTGCAGTGTCCCGCAGTGAATGAGGTAACCAGAAGCAGGTCTTTTTGTCTGGACATGCTCCTGATGCACTTCACATGTTACCTCAGACACCGCATTCCTGTTGGATTCAAGAGATTTGAAGGGAATCCCCTATTCTGGTCATAAGTTCTCTCCCAGCTGTGGCTCAGTGGGTAGCAGCCTTGCCTCTGAGTCAGAAGGTTTTGGGTTCAAGTCCCATTCCAGGAACTTGAGCACAAAATCTAGGCTGACAGTCCAGTGCAGTGCTGAGGGTGCACTGTCGGAGGTGCTGTCTTTTGGATGCGATGTTAAACCGAGGCCCCGTTTGCTCTCTCAAGTGGACGTAAAAGATCCCATGGCACTATTTCGAAGAAGAGCAGGGGAGTTATCCCCAGTGTCCTGGCCAATATTTATCCCTTAATCAACATAATAAATAAACAGATTATCTGGTCATTGCTGTTTGTGGGAGTTTGTTTGTGAGCAAATTGGCTGTTGCGTTTCCTACATTACAACAGTGACTACACTCCAAAAAGTACCTAATTGGCTGTAAAGCGCTTTGAGATGTCCAGTGGTCGTGAAAGGTGGTATATAAATCCAAGTCTTTCTTTCTCTCACATGCATCTTCCACCTCATTTCCACCATACGAATTCGATTTCCATCGGCCTCCTGCCCTGCCCAACTCCCGCTGAAACCAGATACTTCAGTAATGACATCTCACTGATTTCTACCTGTAAACTTTGAGTAATTTACAGCTCAATTTGCATAATATTTGTACATACTAAATACCTTATATTACTGCTGATACCCACAAAACATTTTTTATCCTTTTGTATAATAAGTGATAAGAATGCAAATATAAAGAATCTCTTACTTTTAGAGATCTAGGACAGGTTTTCAAGCATGTCTTACCTGTCAGGTAACCAGTACTACAAAATATTAGTTATGTAATACAAAAAGCTATTCAGACTATGAGCATTGGGCGTTCTTCCAGTTTCGGGTGTAAAGGCACCATAACAAAAGGCAGAACTCTAAGAGGCCGAAATTTCCTGCCATCCCGTTTGGGGTGGATAATTTGAATTAACTGAAGATTTAGTGCCCGTAGAGATAGTCGGAGAATGGAGCGATATTCGGGACTTTGTTTTTTTGGGAAGCTTCCCGGCACGCACAGGCGCTGTTAAAGGTGGGAGCGAGGCAGGTCAGAGTCGGGAGCAGGGCGGAGTAGAGTCTGGGGCGGGTCGGAGTCGGGAGCGGGGCGGAGCAGAGTCGGGAGCCGGACGGGACAGCCGGGAGCCGGGCGGGACAGTCGGCAGCCGGGCAGGTCAGAGTCGGGAGCGAGCAGAAGGCAGGCAATGCGAATGTAACGTAGCCAAGTTTGCTGACGATACAAAGATGGGAGGAAAAGCAATGTGTGAGGAGAACACACAACAATCTGCAAAAGGACAGAGACAGGCTAAGTGAGTGGGCAAAAATTTGGCAGCTGGAGTATAATGTTGGAAAGTGTGAGGTCATGCACTTTGGCAGAAAAAATCAAAGGGCAAGTTATTATTTAAATGGAGAAAGATTGCAAAGTGCTGCAGTACAGAGGGACCTGGGGGTACTTGTGCATGAAACACACAAAAGCATAGTATGCAGGTACAGCAAGTGATCAGGAAGGCCAATGGAATCTTGGCCTTATTGCAAAGGGGATGGAGTATAAAAGCAGGAAAGTCTTGCTACAGTTATACAGTGTATTGGTGAGGTCACATCTGGAATACTGCGTGCAGTTTTGGTTTCCATATTTATGAAAGGATATTCTTGCTTTGGAGGCAGTTCAGAGAAGGTTCACTAGGTTGATTCCGGAGATGAGGGGGGGTTGACTTATGAGGAAAGGTTGAGTAGGTTCGGCCTCTATTCATTGGAATTCAGGTGATCTTATCGAAATGTATAAGATTATGAGGGGGCTTGACAGGGTGGATGCAGAGAGGATGTTTCCACTGATAGGGGAGACTAGAACTAGAGGGCATGATCTTAGAATAAGGGACCGCCCATTTGGGGCCGCTCTGAGGAGAAATTTCTTCTCTCCGGGTTGTGAATCTGTGGAATTCACTGTCTCAGAGAGCTGTGGAAGCTGGGACATTTGAAGAAATTTAAGACAGAAATAGACAGTTTCTTAAACGATAAGGGGATAGGGGGTTATGGGGAGCGGGCGGGGAAGTGGACCTGAGTCCATGATCAGATCAGCCATGATCGTATTGAATTGCGGAGCAGACTCAAGGGGCCGTATAGAAACATAGAAAATAGGTGCAGGAGTAGGCCATTCGGCCCTTCGAGCCTGCACCGCCATTCAACAAGATCATGGCTGATCACCCACCCCAGCACCTCCCCACCCCCCCCCCCCCCCCCACTAGCCTACTCCTGCTCCTATTTCTTATGTTCTTATGATGCCATTTAGCGCCACACTGAGCAGGTCCGTACAGCGCTGATGTGTTGCAATATCCAGCCCCTTCACTTAAGGGGAGGGACGCTGCGAGGCCTAGTGAGGCCTCCATGGTGCCCACTGGGCCACCAGGGAGGGGTTCGGCCGGGCCAGGCTGCCTGTTGGCGGCCCAGCTGAACCCAGGGCCGCCACGGTCAAGCCAAATCAGGAGTCGGCCAACAATTAAACAAAATGGCAGCCATGGCGGTACATCCGCTCATTTAAGGGCGGCCGCAACAGCAGCTTGGCACCCCGAGCTGACCAGCACCGACCACGCTCCACGGGGCAATTCTTCCCGATGGGCACAAAAGGGATCAGCGTTTAGCGGTAAGGGGTCGGGGGGCAGGAAAGATGGGGTGTGGTGGAAACCTGTTTCTGCCGTCCCCTGCCCAAGGACAATTGTGGACGGGTCACTCCATCTGCCTGCCCCCGGGCGGAAAGTCTTTATCACCCCATTACCGCCTCTAACGGGCCTTAAAAAAATGTGTTAAAATCGAAGTATGAGGTACCATCTGGGTATAAATTTATCATCATTGCACCCGTTTTATGGGCCTAAAATAGGAGCAACAATAACCACTTTAGTAAGGACCTGCACGGGAGTTCAGGTCACTACATTTGTTGGGGCCTTTTTTTAAGGTTTCCCTGGTGGCTGCCTAAAATGAGCGCTTATTTCAGACCCAGGCTCCTAAATTCATTTGCTCTCATCGGAGCTTACGCATCACATGCTCAAACTGGTATTTACGGGTTTTGAGCAGCTTAACCAGAGTTCCTTAAAGTTTCTGCTGGAGGGTGCTCAAAAAAAGGCCCAAATACTTTAAATTTTTTAGTATTTTGTGATGTCAGAAGGATGGCTCCATGAAACAAGTGCAGGTCACTGCAGGCCTGCCCTTGGCCCCTCCCAATCGCCTCCCCCGCCAGACTTACCTCTGGTGTTGGTGTGGGCTGGAATCCATAAAGCCATGACAGGTGAGCTGCGTCAGGGCTCAGCATTGGAGCCCGCAGCCCACCTGATTTATTCTGATGAGGCCCAATGTCAATTTACTTTGGTCCTTTGGGACTTTCCATTCCAACACGCTGTCGCTGTGGGCTGCCGAAATTGAACCCAATTTAGAGCGCGAAGGAATTTAGGCCCAGAGTCATTTACTTTTACAAATGTTTTCACATCACAGAATGGCATTTTTAGATTTTCCTTGGCATTCTTTTTCATTATTTTCTGAAGCTATGCCACTTATTTTAAGTAGTCTATGGCCATGTTTAGGATGTTTTTCAACAAGTAATTCTAATTAAGGCATTAATAAGGTTTACAATGGTTTTCAACCTTGCACTGATAGTTAACTTTTAATCTTTGCAAGAGCGTTACCATCTTCAGCTCCCGTATTCTTGTTACATTGCAGACAATTTCTCTATACCTGTAGGTATGTTTGACTAACATCATGATTGATTACCTAATTTTTCAGGTAACTGTTGATGAGTTCATTTTACAAAGCGATCCTTTGTGTTCAACATGCAACTCATAAAAAGTATTAGCTAGTCCCTAACTACAGTGTATTAGTTACCATTTTGCCTAAAAGGTGTTATGTCAACAAATGCTGGCCAACATGCAGTGACACTGCAGATGCACATTTTATGTGATTATGCCTTAAAATGGCAATCAGGAAGTTTAAGAACATGGGCAACTTAAGTGATTCCCAGATCAATAGAAAGAGCAAGAAGGAACAAACCAGCCTTGGTACCAATGTTCAATTTGTTACATTTGAGATTTTTTCCAACTGATATATCAGTAGGAAAGTATAAATATACAGGGAAGCCCAATTGTTTTTGATTTACTGTTTAAAAAAAGGTAAAACATTTTGAGCTAACTATGGATGTTGCTATTATAATAATTCCACACAACAATGTACCAACATTTTTTCCTCACAAATATTTTCTTATTTTCCTTAGCTAACACCAGGGCCAACATAATGGGACCGAAATTCAGGGTGCGTATAAAACCTGTTACCGCCGTTTTGCGGCAGCCATCCGGTGGAATCGAATCGCCGCCACGTTGCAGTCCAATGGCCGCCCTGACCCAAATTCAGGTCACGGACTTTTTGGCCTGTCCCCATTTCCGTCCCACTGCTGCTGATCGCCGCAAACGCATCATCATAACACGCACCACTGCTCTCCCGCACCTCCAGAATACTGCAACCAAAATTTAGTGTAAAAAATCGTTGCCCCGCCGTGCAGTGCCAGCCGACGGCTTTCTTTTTCGGTGCACTTCCCGATCGACTGGCAAAATATTGCCCACGAGTTCGACTGGGCCACCAACAGGCAGCCTGGCACCCCCTCTTGGGTGCCAGGCTGTTGGCCCGGCCAAAACCCACCCTGGTGGCCCAGTGGCCAAAGATGAAAAATACCCGATTCTCTCCCCTTTAACGGAGAGGAGTGAGCATGGTGACGCACACCCGCTGTGATGTCACCACCACTCGGGCGCTGAGTGACAGCGGCGGAGACTTGGTCCCGCCCCAACTTCCGCCCCTCAACCTGACTTACCGCTGCACTTCCGCCTCCACTATGACCGACTTCTGGACCAACGGTAGAAAAAGTACAAAGTCCCGAAAATCGATGGAAAGGCTGCCTTAATGCTCCTGGCGGAAAAACATTTTTTTTAAAAAAGGTAGGTGTGTCAGCTTTCTGGCGGTGCTGACTTTCGGCCCCAATATTTTTAATGTTATTATAACAACATCGTGGCCAGTTGTCTACGGCCATCAAGTCTTTGTGACAGCTTAAATATCAACCATTCTGCATCCTCTTCACATCTGTTCTAGGCAGGAAATGGACCAGTGGCATCTAAAGAAAGAAAAGGCTTGTATTTATATAGCGCCTTTCATGACCACCGTATGTCTCAAAGCACTTTAGAGCCAATGAAGTACTTTTGGAGTGTAGTCACTGTTGTAATGAGGCATGGGAGTTAAAATCAGCTTGACATCCGACTGGTGGGAAATCAAGTTGCTGGAATGGTTGCCTACCCGAAACCCACTCCGAGTTAAAATCCGCCCCCTTGTGTGGTTTCACTTCTATCTATTCAAGCACAACAACGCATTTCCAGTAATGGTTTCTCTTCTTGCCCCTGCATTGTTACATCTGGAGACCTGCAATATTCTATCCTTGACCCCCTTCCTCTTCCTTATTTACCCAGTGCCCCCAATTACATCATCTGCAGGCATGGGGTCAGCTTCCACAAGTATGCTGATAACACCCGGCTCTACTTGGCCACCACTTCTCTCGACTCCCAGATCACCCCTAATCTTCTTCCAGTGAGCCAAGGCTAATGGTGTAAAGTCCGTGACATGAGGATTCTTTTGGATTTACCTCCTCACCTCGAAAACAAATCATTTTGCTATAATGCAGGATTTGATCATGGGTTTGGGAGTCTGTGGCCTTCCAAACTTCTGTTGTTCAGTTGCTACCTGTGATCTGTTTTTAAAGGCAGTCTTTCAGTCTGGTATTAGTGAGCTGTGTCCAAACCTGAAGTTCTAAGGTGTCCCGGTCCCTGCAATTCCTGCCATATTCAGAATAGTCTCCTTGCTGAGTTTGAAATTGCAGGTCTGCTGCTATTCTGGGAACTGTATATAATTACTATGTACAACTCTATTCTTCCTCCTTAGGTCCATTTCTTCAGCAACAGGGAGCTAACCCAAGATGCCAGCTGCTTTTGCTATTGCTGCTTGGTAACTGAGTTAATTAGTTCAGAATGCTATAGTGCCATGGTATTATTAAAACCAGTAGGAGGCATGTCCTAATCATGTTGCACATTACCACTAAAACTGGAAGCAAGAATAATGCAGTATAATTAAGTCTATAAGCCTGCTTTTTGCAGCCAGTTTGGGTAAGCTTTAATACCACAAGTATTAAAAACAGGGGAATTCAATTTGTTTTCATTACTACCTGTAGCGATATTAGAAGAAAACGTTGATACACTAATACTTCTCATACACCTGTGAGGAAATCGCGCATCCATTTTATTCTGTTGTTATGTCCAGATTTGAATTTCATGATCCTCTATTATTTGAACTCCAATACTATATCCCTCTAATCCATTAACTAAAGGGTTCTCCAGAGCTTTGGCCTCTCTTCCACTTCTTCCGTGTCATTAATTACCTCCTCATTCATGATTCACTTGCATTCAACCTTTTTTGTTGATTCTACTCTACATTCATTAGTGTCAGCTGTGGTTCAGTGGGTAACACACTCGCCTCTGAGTCACAATGGTTGTGGGTGATGTGTATCTGTAAAGCATGCACTCCCATGTTCCGCCACCAGGGAGCGCATCCCTTGAAGTCCCAAGGGATCGCAGCACCCTTGGGAGCACTGTATATAAGCTGGTCCCTAAGGCCTGTTCCTCAATCTGGAGTGTCTTCATAAAGACTCAGGTCACTTACTTTAACCTCCCTGTGTGCAGCCTCATCTGTGTTAGGAACACAATAACTGACGACGAGTATACAAATCCAACACAAAGATGCAGCAAACTGTGGGCATCCTGGAGAGATCCTCGGGGGGTGAGGACTGGGAAGCCTATGTCAAATGGCTAGACCAGTACTTTATAGCCAACCAGCTGGACGGAAAAGGAAGCGCTGCAAAAAGGAGAGCGGTCCTCCTCACGGTCTGCGGGGCACCGAACTACAGCTTCAAGAAGAATCTTCTGGCTCCAGTGAAACCCACAGATAAGTCATATGAGGAGCTGTGTACAATGGTTCGGGGGTATCTTAACCCGAGGGAGAGCGTGCTGATGGTGAGTTATCGGTTCTACACGTGCCAGCGATCTGAAGGTCAGGAAGTGGTGAGCTATGTCACCGAGTTAAGGTGACTTGCAGGACAATGTGAGTTTGATGGCTACCTGGAGCAGATGCTCAGATACTTTTTTGTACTGGGCATTGACCACGCGACCATCCTATGAAAACTTTTGACTGCAGAGACACCGACCCTCAGTAAGGCCATTGCGATAGTACAGACGTTTATGTCCACCAGTGATAACACCAAACAAATCTCTCAGCACACAAGTGCTAGCAATGTTCCTAAATCAACTGGAACTGTGTTTGCGAGCAGAAATGTACAGGGCAGAAACCACAAGTCTGCAACTGCCAGCAGGCCTCAGGTGACCCAGATGACTCAGAGTCCCCAACAAAGGATGAATGCAAGGCAATTCACACGTTGTTGGCGTTGTGGAGGCTTCTATTCAAGCTATTCATGCCGCTTCAAAGGGTATGTTTGCAAGAGCCGTGGAACAATGGGGCACCTCCAACGAGCTTGCAGACGAGCTGCAAGCTCTGAAAAACCTGCTAACCACCACGTGGCAGAGGAAGATTGGTTCATGGTAGATCAAAGCAATTTCGAGCCTCAGAGAGGAGGCAGATGCTGAAGTACATGGGGTGCACACATTTTCGACGAAATGTCCACCTATAATGCTGAATGTAAAATTGAATGACTTACCCATAGCCATGGAACTGGACACTGGCGCGAGCCAATCCATCATGAGTAAAAAGATGTTTGAGAGATTGTGGTGCAACAAGGCACTCAGACCAGCCCTGAGCCCCATCCACACGAAACTGAGAACGTACACCAAAGAGCTCATCACTGTCCTGGGCAGCGCAATGGTCAAGGTCACCTACAAAGGCACGGTGCATGAACTGCCACTCTGGATTGTCCCGGACGATGGCCCCACACTGCTTGGAAGGAGCTGGCTGGGCAAATTCCGCTGGAACTGGGATGATATCAGAGCGCTATCACATGTCGATGATGCCTCATGTACCCAGGTTCTTAACAAATTTCCTTCCCTTTTTGAGCCAGGCATTGGAAACTTTTCTGGGGCGAAGGTGCAGGTCCACTTGGTCCCAGAGGCACGACCCATTCACCACAAGGAGCGAGCAGTACCTCACATAATGAGGGAGAGAGTGGAAATCGAGCTGGACAGGCTGCAATGCGAGGGCATCATCTCCCCAGTGGAATTCAGCGAGTGGGCCAGCCCGATTGTTCCAGTACTCAAAAGTCATGGCACGGTCAGGATTTGCGGCGATTATAAAGTAACTATTAATCGCTTCTCACTACAGGACCAACACCCACTACCTAAGGCAGATGACCTATTTGCGATGCTGGCAGGAAGCAAGGCGTTCACCAAGCTCGACCTGACTTCAGCCTACATGATGCAGAAGCTGGAGGAGTCTTCGAAGGGCCTCACCTGCATCAACATGCACAAGGGACTGTTCATCTACAACAGATGCACATTTGGAATTCGGTCGGCTGCAGCGATCTTCCAGAGAAACATGGAGAGCCTACTCAAGTCGATACCACGCACGGTGGTTTTTCAGGACGACATATTGGTCACGGGTCGGGACACCAGAGCACCTACAAAACCTGGAGGAGGTCCTCCAGCGACTGGATCGTGTAAGGCTGCGGCTGAAGAGGTTGAAATGCGTCTTCATGGCAACAGAAGTGGAGTTTTTGGGGAGAAAGATCGCGGCGGGCGGCATTCGGCCCACAGACGCCAAGACAGAGGCTATCAGGAACGTGCCCAGGCCACAGAACATCACGGAGCTGCGGTCATTCCTGGGACTCCTCAACTATTTTGGTAACTTCCTACCGGGGTTAAGCACCCTCTTAGAGCCCCTACATGTGTTATTGAGTAAAGGTGAGAACTGGGTATGGGGAAAAAAATCAAGTAATTGCTTTTGAAAAAGCCAGAAACATTTTAAGCTCCAACAAGCTGCTTGTATTGTATAACCCGTGTAAAAGACTTGTGCTAGCATGTGACACATCGTCGTACGGAGTCGGGTGTGTATTACAACTAGCTAACGTTGTGGGAAAGTTGCAACCTGTCGCCTATGCCTCCAGGAGCTTGTCTAAGGCTGAGAGGGCCTACAGCATGATTGAGAAAGAGGCATTAGCGTGTGTGTTCGGGGTAAAGAAAATGCATCAGTACCTGTTTGGCCTCAAATTTGAGCTGGAAACTGATCACAAGCCCCTCATGTCCCTGTTCGCTGAAAACAAGGGGATAAATACTAATGCCTCAGCCTGCATACAAAGGTGGGCACTCGTGCTATCAGCGTATAACTATACCATCCGCCACAGGCCAGGCACCGAGAACTGTGCAGATGCTCTCAGTCGGCTACCATTGCCCACCATGGGGGTGGAAATAGCGTAGCCTGCAATACTTGTTGATGGTGGTGCAGCCCGCAGACTTGTTGATGGTCATGGAAGTGTTTGAAAATGATCAATCACCTGTCACGGCCCGCCAGATTAGGACTTGGACTAGCCAAGATCCCCTGCTGTCCCGAGGAAAAAACTGTGTGCTGCATGGGAGCTGGGCCAGCATCCCCGTTGAAATGCAAGCACTAATCAAGCCATTCCAGCGGCGAAAGGATGAGATGTCCATTCAGGCAGACTGCCTGTTGTGGGGTAACTGTGTAGTGCTACCCAAAAAGGGCAGGGAGACATTCATCTCGGATCTCCACAGCACACACCCGGGTATAGTAATGATGAAAGCGATAGCCAGATCCCACCTGTAGTGGCCCGGTATCAACTCTGACTTAGAGTCCTGTGTACGGCAATGCAGCATGTGTGCTCAGTTGAGCAACGTGCCCAGAGAGGCACCACTAAGTTTGTGGTCCTGGCCCTGCAGACCATGGTCAAGGATTCATGTCGACTATGCGGGCCCGTTTCTCGGTAAAATGTTCCTGGTGGCGGTGGATGCTTTTTCAAAATGGATTGAATGTGAAATAATGTCGGGAAGCACCGCCACCATTGAAAGCCTGCGGGCTATGTTTGCCACCCACGGCCTGCCTGACATACTGGTCAATGACAACGGGCCATGTTTCACCAGTGCTGAATTAAAAGAATCAAACATGTCACCTCGGCCCCATTTAAACCAGCCTCCAATGGGCAGGCAGAGCGGGTAGTACAAACAATCAAACAGAGCCTTAAATGAGTCACCGAAGGCTCACTCCAAACCCGCTGTCCCGAGTACTGCTCAGCTACTGCACAAGGCCACTCGCTCACAGGGGTGCCCCCGGCTGAACTACTCATGAAAAGGACACTTAAAACCAGACTCTCGCTGGTTCACCCCAACCTGCATGATCAGGTAGAGAGCAGGCGGCAGCAACAAAATGTAAACGATGGTCGCGCCACTGTGCCACGGGAAATTGATCTGAATGACCCTGTGTATGTGCTACACTATGGACATGGTCCCAAGTGGATCGTGGGCATGGTAATAGCTAAAGAAGGGAGTAGGGTGTTTGTAGTCAAACTGGACAATGGACAAATTTGCAGAAAGCACCTGGACCAAACGAGGCTGCGGTTCACAGACTGCCCTGAACAACCCACAGCAGACACCACCTTTTTCGAGCCCACAACACACACCCAAAGGATCAACGACACCACCCCGGACCAGGAAATTGAACCCATCACGCCCAACAGTCCAGCAAGGCCAGGCTCATCTAGCAGCCCTGCAGGGCCAAAAACATGCCAGCCCAGCGAGGGCACAGCTAACACACCAGAACAGACATTTGTACCGAGGCGGTCTATCAGGGAAAGAAAGGCTCCCGACCGCCTCACCTTGTAAATAGTTTTCACTTTGACTTTGGCGGGGGGAAGTGATGTTGTGCATCTGTAAAGCATGCACGGACATGTTCTGCCACCAGGGAGCGCACCCCCCGAAGTCCCAAGGGATCCCAGCATCCTTTGGGAGCATTGTGTATAAGCCAGCCCCTAAGGCCTGTTCCTCACTCTGGAGTGTCTTAATAAAGACTGAGGTCACTGTTACTTTAACCTCCCTGTGTGCAGTCTCATCTGTGTTAGAAACACAATAGGTTCAAGTCCCACTCCAGAGACTTGAGCACATAAATCTAGGCTGACACTACTTCAGTGCTGTGCTGAGGAAGTGCTGCACTGTCGGAGTTGCCATCTTTCGGATGAGACGTTAAAGCATAGCACTATTTCGAAGAAGAGCAGGGGAGTTATCCCTGGTGTCTTGGTCAATCAATAAACATTACAAAACCCTCAATAAACATTACAAAAACAGATTATCTGCTCATTATCATATTGCGTTTTGTGAGAGCTTGCTGTGCGCACATTGGCTGCCACGCTTGCTACATCACAACAGTGACTACATTTCTAAAGCACTTTGAGAAGTCCGGTTGTCATGAAAGGCGCTATATAAAGGCAAGTCATTTTCCTTTTTCTTCAAATTGACTGTGCCCTCAGTGCTCATAATGTCACACAGTACAATAGCTGAATCAATACATCTGGATTAACTTCTAAGTCCTTTAATGGGATAATGAAAATCATAGTTTGCCAATTCTTGAAAGACAATTTTTCCATGTCTCTTGCAAGTTTCACCAGCAGCTACCATCTCTGGCCTAGTCGTTCTCCATTTATCACCATTCACGATGTCACTATTTCCTCTGACCTCAAACAGCACTCTCACATCTCCTCCATAGCTAGAGCTGCCTCCAAGAAGCTTGATTTCAAATTCAGCATTTTTTTGCTTTCGTAACGAAATGGGCTGTTAATTTTGTCATGTTTGTTTATTTTGAGTAATAGAAATGCTAATTAGTTCAATTTTCTGCTGGCTGAATTTGTTCTATGTGGGTTCTAATCAGTGCTTTCGACAATAATGTTCATTTTACAACAGCCACTTAACTAGTCAAGTAACAGCTGTGGACACTAATCAAGTTCTGGAGAGAGGTAAGCTGTTGGGAATTCAGCAGGCCAATGAAAATACTGATTCCAATCCTGCTTTAGTGACATGTCATCTCTGGTTATTGAAAGACCAATTTATAGATCTGTGGTATTGGAAGAATGAGAATGATGAAGGGTCTCCACACAAAATATTAACATGTCTGTTTCCTTCACAGGTGCTACCTGAACTGCTGAGTGTTTCCGGCTTCTTTGGTTATTATTAGAGCCAGCGTATTTGTTTAAACTTGTGCAATCAACTAAGAGTTTTGAAATCAGAAGCAAAGAGTAAACTACAATTCAAGTTTGTATGCTTGTATGGTTTGTATTAACCATGATATTTGAATTTGTTTCTTGGTTAGTTCTGGTCTTAGAAACATAGAAACATAGAAAATAGGTGCAGGAGTAGGCCATTCAGCCCTTCGAGCCTGCACCGCCATTCAATAAGATCATGGCTGAACATGATTCACCTCAGTACCCCTTTCCTGCTTTCTCTCCATACCCCTTGATCCCTTTAGCCGTAAGGGCCATGGAGTATGGAGTGTACTACTCAAATTCATCAGCCCTCAAATATTTGTCACCATCCTCCGCCAGCTTCACGATGACAGACAAGCCGTGATCCTGACCAACCGATCCACCACAGACCCAATACACGTGTGCACCGGGGTCAAGCAAGGCTGTGTCATTGCACCAACGCGCTTCTCCATTTTCATTGCTACAATGCTCCATCTCGCCCTCAATGAGCTCCCTGCTGGAGTGAATATAATCTACAGAACAAATGGGAAAATGTTCAAACTCAGTCGCTTGCATGTCTTTGTATTGACTCAAACAGAGTCTAAAATTTTCATGTGAGTGTAACATAGAGCTGAGGAGCATTCAGAGATTTTAAGCAGTTTAATACTCATCTGTTTAAAATGCCCCTGAACCAAATGCTGCTCAGTTGATTTAAGTGCTGGTGAGCACTGCCTGAAAGCCCAATGGTTGCAGTTTTTCTTGAAGATAAACAGGTACTCCGACCTAATATAGTAATGTCTTGCCTTAGTGTCTATTACAGCCAGATCAAAACCGTAACTAACTGGTATATCAAAATGCCTGATCCTTGTACCTATAAAATCCTTTAAAATAGCATCTGGCCTTGGACAAAAGCATTTCCCTTGAATATTGAACAGCAAATTCTATAATGCATATACAGTAGCATGTCAGTGGCCACCTGTGGTATCTGAAAAGTGCTGTCTTTTCTAGGACTATTCTGTTTCGATATCTTGTTATTTTGTTGACCAGTCGTACCTGCTAATTGTTTTTACCATTTGGATGTGTTCAATGACCATTTAAGTGAGTCAAAGGAAGGTTAGGGTGATCTCATTGAAACACACAAAATTCTTAAGGGGCTTGACAGGGTAGATGCAGGGAGGATGTTTCCCCTGGCTGGGGAGTCTAGAACTGGGAGTCACACTCAGAATAAGGGTCATTTAGGACTGAGATTTGGAAAAATGTCTTTACTCAAAGGGTTGTGAATCTTGGACTTCTCCATCCCAGAGAGCTGTGGATGCACAGTCATTGTGTTTATTCAAGACAGATCGATAGATTTTTGGATACTAAGGGAATCAAGGGATATGGGGATAGTGCAGGAAGGTGGAGTTGAGATAGAAGATCAGCCATGATCTTATTGAATGGCGGAGCAGGTTCAAATGGCCTACTCCTCCTATTTCATATGTTCTTATATTAACATTGCAGTGACAATGTAGTTAAGTGGCGAGAACAGTCTATGCTCTATGAGCACCAGTTAAAATTTTACACGTTAACAAAAGTGATGACAATTTACATGTGAATATTGTATTGATTGGAGAAAGAGATTTCAGATGAATTTCTGATACTGAGGGGACTGGGTAAAATCTTCAGTTTTGAACACCATTTCTTTTCGGTTATTTGTATGTTTGCAAGACTACCTTCATATGAACTTGTAATGGTAACCTAGTTTTAACACATGTTGCAGTAGGTTTAATTTCATTCCTGATCCTAAGGGTAACATTCTGTTTAAACAAAAACAGAAGTTCTTTACAATATGTGTAATTGTAGCCCCTTTAGCTAAGTGCTACTGTAATCATTATACTTTATTAGTTTGAAGTGGATACAACCAAGGATTAAATACATCATTAAGCCAGTCAGTCAGTTGTGAAAAATTAATAAATAATAGCATGAATTGATTAATAACACAAAAAATATAAACCAAAACCTGGTCAAATTATGTAATTTCTGAACTTCATTAAAATGTTAAATAATTTTTGAGCCAATACTGGAATTACTTGAAGGCTCCATCACTATGTGCACATGTGATGTGCCTTTATCGTAAGTCCATGTGAATTATTTACATTCTAATATGTTTGTGTGTTCTGTTGGAATAAATCCTCCTGGGTAACATAAGCAGGGTACAGCTAAACTGCATGTGAAGCTCAGGTGTTAATGAATTTTTCTTTTTGTCTGCCAAGATCTTTAGATGCAGAATGCAGTCAGTGTCATATACTGACTGTTGTGTAGTAACCTAAGTCAATGGGCAAGATGTGCCAAAGTGGCAGCCACGGGTCGGTGCAGAATGGCCGTCATTTTAAAAATTGCTCTTCCTCAGGTTTGGAGCAGCATACGGGACCACTCTGCCCGTTTTCCCGCCATGGCGTGTACACGCCGACCCCTTACCGACCAACGGCGCCCCCTTCCCGGAATTGCCCCGTGAGAGCGCTGCTGCCGCCGATCGGTGCTCCTGACACCTTTCGCTGTTGGTACACTCTCTGTGGCATGGTGGCGCGGCCGCCCTTAAAGGGGAAGTGTGGCTACCAGCGACGCTATTTTGTTTTGTCGGCCGACTGCCAGGTCGGGTCGACAATCATGGCTGCGGGTTCGCCCGGGCCGCCAACAGGCAGCCTGGCACCCCCTCTTGGATGGCCCGGGTGAAACCCTCCCTAGTGGCCCAGTGTTTGCCACTAAAGTGGCTGCAGAGTTCACAGTGGCCCTCCCCTTTACCTGATGGGGAGGGGCATTGTGACGCGCCAGCGTGATGACAACATCAGTGCGGCGCTGGTGCCTCACAGCGTCGGTCACTCTGTCCCGCCCCCACTTCTGTCCCGCTAGTGACGGCCACTCCGCTCCGCCCCCATGATGAGGCCACTTGAGCCCCACTCCAAAAAAAAGCACAAAGTGCTGAATTTCTCCGGTTTGTGGGGCGGCTGGAACACATCAAAATCGGTAGGTGCACCTCATTTCAGGTGGTAGGCAATTTCGGCCCCTTAATATTATCACAAAGATAGAATGAACTATTTGCAGTATGTTTCATCCAGATTCTAAACAACCAATGGTATAAAAGGATGTATATTATCAGCAAAACTGAAAGAAGTTCTGGATAATAATTTAGAACGGACGTCAGAAAAGTAGCATTCTTCATTGTCTGCACAGGGCTCTGTTTCAGTTCATATCCCCTGTTTCCTGTTTAACCGAGTCAGTTTCTTCTCTGCAGGAGCAGAGTGCCCTCCAAAATGCACTGAACGAGACAGATAATAAATGTGGTTATGTATGACTGAAAAAGGTCAAAAGTCCAAAATCAGCAGCACTTCAAATATCACGAACAAGCTAGGAAAAAGATACAAGTGCTCCATTTTCTCCTTTTTAAAAAAAATACCAATCTGAAATATGAATATTTAATTGTGATAGGTAGAACGGTTACCAAAAATTATTATTCTCTAAGATGGGGAATATGTGTTTCAGTCTATAAGAATTATAATTATTCTGAGTACAGTATGTAAAGGTGACACTATAAAGCTTAGAAGTGTTCATACAGTCATGATCTGTCACAATGCAGAATAATTTGTGGCTATGAAGACTTAGCTGATATTAACATGGCCACAGCTTGTAAGTTAGCATTGCACAAATTTTTGCTGATCACAAAAATTACAATATATAAGAGTTGGTAATAATGTACAAATGATATAAAGGCTACACTCATTTCATTTTAGGTGTGTTTCTGTATACCGTTACCATCGCGCTCCAGAACATCTGAAGGACAGAATCTTCAGCTAAACATGGAGAGAACGTGGAGATCTGAGTATAGAAATGCAGTTGGTTCTGCTGTACCTGTGTGGAAATTTAAAGGGTTTATGAAGGAACCACTAGCTGCAGTTCGACAATGCAGGCAAGAGTTATGGCCACTGCTTTACTGGGAATTTATGCCACTAGCAGGCAATAGAAGTCTGTTATCAATGTATTAATGTTTGGCATGAGCAGCAGCTGACTTTATTGAGAGAACAGGTTGATACATCCTTCTGGATTCAACAATTTCAGAGCATAATCTCTGGCCATCTTTGGCTCCCTTTCCCTCCATCCCATCTTATGATTTTTCTTCTCTTTTTTTTCTCTTTGTCTATAATGGCAGCTGGTCATTACTATGCCATTCACACCCTATCCAGATTAACCTTTTTCTAACCTCATTACCATTTCAATTCGGTCCATCATCCCTTTTGTCTCTCTAATCTCTCCTGCCTTCCGCCCTATCACAGACCTTCCCTGTTGTTCTTTCTTCCCCTTCCCTTTTCAGTGCTTAAGAATGTGCTCTTTTCGAACATTCGGCAGTTCTGACAAAGTGTCATCGACCCGAAACATTAACTCTGTTTTTCCCTCCACAGATGCTACCTGACCTGCTAAGATTTTCAGCATTCTGTTTTTATTTCAGATTCCAGCATTTGCAGTATTTTACATATAGTAGCAACATGGCGAATCCAAGCATGAGTACTTTCACATTGTGGATTTTCCTAATTGGATTCATTGGTTGCGAGCAAACCCATACACAGAGAGGTACAATGATTCATGCAAAAGTAGCATTAGTGATACTGTTGCAATGAGAAATCTACCTAGTGTTTGTCCATGTTCTGCCACTTTAGTAAAATATTGTGTGCGATCCATTATTGGCATTCTGTGAATACTGCAGTTAGAATGGGAGACAGAATCATGTGTTTCTGGTGTAGCATTTGAGAACAAGAGACTAGGAATAACCTGTCATGATTATGTTAACTGATGATCTACACTATTGCCTGTTTAAATAGATAATATTTCATTGTATAATTATATTCATGCTGAATACACATATGTCCAGATTCACACACAGGCACCATGGACAGCCATATTACATTTTCTTTGATGGGCCTTACCTGGTTTCTTGGCATAGTTTCTTATTTCAGTATCACATTTCCAGACAGTGCTTTGGTTCACTTTCAATCTTACGGTGAAGTGAGTGTAAAAAGGACATTTCAAGTGAAGTGAGCTAGGCTGTCCATGGGCACTCCATAGATCTATAATGTGAATACATCATATATGAAGAATTGGCTCAGGCTCAAAAACAGTATGAACCCTAATAAATATGATCAATTATTTATAATATTCTGACCTATTCTGCATTTAGAAATGGAGTTTGGAAATGAATGTGTTAATCACATGAAGAAAACCCCAGTGCATCAAGGTGATTCTGCTGTTTGTGTAAACTAATGGGTTCATTTTTTTAATTAAATATTCATGTATTTGTACTTTGTGCAGTTCAGTACTTTTAGTAATACTTCAATTTTCCATCATACTTGGAAAGACTTCCTGACCACGCATCACAGGTAACACACCACCCTTAGCTTACATCAAAAGCTAGTGCTCAGTCTTTAGAAAATCAATTGTTTCCCCAAAGGAAGCAAGTGTGCTGCTACGTGCTTCTGAGTTTAAATGAACAAAAAGCAAGTGAGATCCATTCCCAAGTGGACAGTGGTGCAAGCTGACCTCTGTCTTCAGAGCTGTGCATGTCAATGATCACAGAGTTTATATGTAAATGCAAGCAAATGTTAACGCTGTTCTAACTCTAATAGAAAAGCTTTTGTAATTTGATTTTGTTGAGATTCAATTAAGTTACTGAGGTACCCCATTATTTTTGTGCAGTCCAGCTTAAAAAGAAACTGTTGCACTCTTTGTCACAAAATAGCGCTTGGTTGTAAAGAGAAGCCTTGTACATTAATATTGCTACTGGTGCATGAAGTGCAAAAGCTCACAAATACCACAAGAGGCATATGAGACCCTACGTAAGCTATGAAATTAAACAATTGTGCTGTAGTACATGGATATTTATCCAACTTTTCTTCAAAGAAGGCGATCAGGGAAATGGTTTTATGATTTCACAACAGAGGAAATGTTTGCCAAATATAGGAATCAATGACTAAAGTATGCTATGTACAAAAAATGATATAAACAGGAATTTAATCACATAATATAAATATTATCAGCTGCTCATTTACTAAAAGGGTTCTGAGATATTTATGAAAATGTAACATTGATGTATATCCTTTTAAAATTTTTATTTATTCAAGATGTGATGGATCACACTGACCAAAGTACAATGGAATTAAATGAAGTGACAGTGTGACTTTTGTTTGAAGAGGAAACAATGGACCTGTATTTATAGTGCGGCAGTTGGTGACTGCTGCCATTTTATGATGGTTTCTTTCTTCATACAGTTTAGACCTTTTATATCATATTTTTGAACTATGAATTAAGTAGAGCTGGACTGGCGTTGATGAATAAAGGACACACAATATTATTACCCCTTTGAAACGGACCGCAACTTCAGGATTTAGTGCATGTGGAACCTATGCGGAAATCCTGACATTGTGGTCAGTCATTCACAGTCAGTGAGCTCCGACACTGGCTGTGCTATTTCCACCACCCCCCCAAGGCCGGCAATCAAGGAAATCAGTGAAACTGACGGAAACTCTAGCTTTTCCGCAGTATTACCGCTGTTAAATACCCCATTAAAAGTTAGACCCTTTTGGATTAGGTGTAACTGTGCTTTTAACAGAGCATTGACTGCTAACCAAATGTTATGGCCCTGAAAAACTAATTTTAATTTTGTGGAGTGTCAAATTTATCCATTTTAATTTAAAAAAAAATGTTTAAACTGAAATTTTTTTTGAAAAAGTTTGTACATCTTTATTTCAAGTTTACCATTTCTCCATGTGAGAGACCCAATCTTTGTTTTGCTCTCTAACATTTAAAAAAATAGAATAAAAGGAACTTATTCATTTCCTGGTTCCCTGTCTGTGAGAATAATGCATTGTGATTGGCTGCTTAGACAACTTGTTGACGTCAGAGCAATCCGATTAGGGATTCCCCATTACCTTCCATTGATCTCAACTGAACATGGAAAAGCCAAACTTCTCGCCGCAGAGATTACGAGATCTTTGTGGGAAGCTTACTTTGGGGCCAGTGGCAAACCCCTTTCTGGATCAATGTACTTCTGCTTAAAACATGTCATATATATTTTGCATACTCTTCTTAACATCAGTTTCCTTAACTATGTGCTCCTAATTCCCACCCTCTTTGAAAATGTCATGTATCAATTATTTAACTAGGTGCATCACTCTCAAAACATGGAATATAAAGCATTATAATAAGAAATTCTGTTACTATTGTTAAATAAAAGTTATGTTGCATCAAATGTGTTATGTTATATCTGATGACACCAGATTGATAGTATGACAAAACTGCAACAAGAATTGTAAAGGGCTGCAGGAAGATATAGGGCTAGAAATTCGGCAAGTTTACCGCCGTTTTACTGCCATGGTGGAGCAGAAAAAGTGATTCTTTTTGTGCTAACATTCTTTTGCACCATTTCGTAAAATTTGGCAGCGGTTTTGCACCGGCGATAAAAATTAGCGCCCACCCATTTTTTTGTCGTGCAAAGCTTTGCTATCACCAGATTTGGAAAATTTGCTGATATCGCCATATTTATCATCCGCCCAAAAACCCGCTAGAAAAAATCAAGTCTTACCAGGTCAGACTCACGTTGCTTCCCGCGCTGACGTTGCTTCCCGCGCTGACGGCGCCATCTTCAAAAATGGAGCAAGAGTTGAGTGGATTTGGAGGGAAGGCTGCATTTTACACATTGTATTTTTTGTGAGTTTATACTTTGTTTTTAAGGATATTTAAGGACATTTAAAAGAATGGGGGCTATAATATGCCACTATTGCTAGCTGCTTTTTATATGCAGCATAGAGCTGCATAGCTCCCATACATCAGGAGCCTCTTCTCAACAAGAGCAGGCATTGATGACGAGATTCAACACCACCTCCAGTGCAGCCTTCGGTCGCCTGAGGAAAAGAGTGTTTGAAGACCAGGCCCTCAAAACTGCCACCAAGCTTATTGTCTACAGGGCTGTAGTAATACCTGCCTTCCTGTATGGCTCAGAGACATGGACCATGTACAGTAGACACCTCAAGTCACTGGAGAAATGCCACCAACGATGTCTCCGCAAGATCCTACAAATCTGGGAGGACAGACGCACCAACATTAGCGTCCTCAACCAGGCCAGCATTCCTAGCATTGAAGCACTGACCACACTCAATCAGCTCTGCTGGTCAGGCCACATAGTTCGCATGCCAGACATGAGACTCCCAAAGCAAGCGCTCTACTCGTAACTCCTTGACGGCAAACGAGCCAAAGGTGGGCAGCGGAAAAGTTACAAGGACACCCTCAAAGCCTCCATGATAAAGTGCAACATCCCCACTAACACCTGGGAGTCCCTGGCCAAAGACCGCCCTAAGTGGAGGAAGTGCAGCCGGGAGGGCGTTGAGCACCTCGAGTCTCATCGCCGAGAGCATGCAGAAATCAAGCGCAGGCAGTGGAAAGAGCGTGCGGCAAACCTGTCCCACCCACCCCTTCCCTCAATGACTATCTGTCCTACTTGTGACAGGGACTGTGGTTCTTGTATTGGACTGCTCAGCCACCTAAGTGCTCATTTTAAGAGTGGAAGCAAGTCTTCCTCAATTCCGAGGGACTGCCTATAATGATGAGAGCTGGAAGAAGGCTTATCAAGAGCATTTTGAGCGTAATCAAAGAGCTCGCTGATGAATGGGGAGGAGGCCTTACCCCCCACGAGTTTACAGGGAACAGCGCTCATACCTGCACCTGTCTGAGGCACAGTGCGTTCGAAGGCTGCACTTCCAAAAAGAGATGGTCACAGAGATATGCCAGCTGATAAAGGCAGACCTACAGCCTACCAGTGGGGCTTCAGCAGGGGACATATGCTCCATCTCGCAGTTCGCTACACATCGCTGCATTCACCAGGTGAATACTGCATTGTACGCACACAGGATGGACTTCATAAACTTCCCAATGACCAGGGAGACACCGAATGAGAGGGCTAAAGGTTTTGCACGAATTGCTGGCTTCCCCAAGGTACAGGTAGCCATTGACAGTACACACATCACCTTGTGAGCACCTTTGGAGGATCCAGAGGTTTACCAAAACCAAAACCAAAAGAGATTCCACTCCCTGAACATACAGATGGCCTTCATAGCAAGGGGATTTGAGTACAGGGGCAGAGAGGTGTTGCTACAGTTGTACAGGGCCTTGGTGAAGCCACACCTGGAGTATTGTGTACAGTTTTGGTCTCCTAACCTGAGGAAGGACATTCTTGCTATTGAGGGAGTGCAGCGAAGGTTCACCAGACTGATTCCCGGGATGGCGGGACTGACTTATCAAGAAAGACTGGATCAACTGGGCTTGTATTCACTGGAGTTCAGAAGAATGAGAGGGGACCTCATCGAAACGTTTAAAATTCTGACGGGGTTAGACAGGTTAGATGCAGGAAGAATGTTCCCAATGTTGGGGAAGTCCAGAACCGGGGGTCACAGTCTAAGGATAAGGGGTAAGCCATTTAGGACCGAGATGAGGAGAAATTTCTTCACCCAGAGAGTGGTGAACCTGTGGAATTCTCTACCACAGAAAGTTGTTGAGGCCAATTCACTAAATATATTCAAAAAGGAGTTAGATGAAGTCCTTACTACTAGGAGGATCAAGGGGTATGGTGAGAAAACAGGAATGGGGTACTGAAGTTGCATGTTCAGCCATGAACTCATTGAATGGCCTACTACTGCACCTATTTTCTATGTTTCTATGTTTACACCAGCGCATGTGCATGGCCTTACACCACCTCCCACAACCCCCCGCCCCCCAACCACACCATAGATGGGGCATTGTATACGCATTGTTAACAGGTTTATTGGGTATGAAGTGACTAGTGACTTCTGGATTTCATCCTGTCATGTATCTCACACTATGGTACATAACTGTACCTTACCATGCTATACATGACTGTAACTAGAGATGACCTGTAACCACAAGCTTACCTTACCACCAGAGGTGCACTTGCAGGAGACACTGGATACCTGGATATAAGGACAGGTCTCAGGCAAGTGTGGCATTCGAGAGCTGTGTCATAAAGGTGCAGGTCCTGAGTGACCTTGACTTCAGCATGTGCCTCGTGTGAGTCTGTACTGCAGGGACAGGACTTTACAGTGGCGACGAGTTAAGGGATTACAGAATCCACGGAATGGCGACCAACGGCCCAGATGAAAAATACAATGCTGGAGATAATTGGGAGGACTTTATAGAAAGGCTCCAGCAAAGCTTCGTAACCAAAGACTGGTTAGGCGATGATAAGGCAGACAAGGGAAGAGCCCATCTCTTGACCAGCTGTGGCTCGAAAACATACGCCTTAATGAAGGACCTACTGGCACCCGAGAAACCAGCAAGCAAGTTGAGGAAGAGTTGAGCACACTGGTAAGAGACCACCTGAAGCCAGCGAGCAGCCTACACATGGCAGGACACAGGTTTTACAACCACAGACGCTGTGTGGGCCAGAGCATACTCGACTTCATGGCGGAACTTCGGAGGCTGTCTAGTTCTCCGATGAACTAAGGAGAGAAGTACTGAGAGACTTTTTTATTGAAGGAATAGGCCATGCAGCTCATAGAGACCAAGAACTTGACCCTAGAGGCAGCACAGACATTCTTGGCAGGAGAAGAAGAAACGAGGTTGATCTACACTGCGGGTATAACAACTAACGAAACATCGGAACAAGGGGTTCACAGCGTGAAACAAGCTGCTACCCCCACACAAAGACAAAGGCAGGCGAGCAGGCCCTCAACAGCAGGCAGTGGCATCAGAAGCCATCAAGGGCCACATGAACGGCCGTTCACACCTCATCAACCCACAATGCGAGCAATCAACCACAAACTGAGAGAAACTCAAGAGAGATCAGCCAGACGCAGCTCATCCTTCGGAAACAATGGAAGTGGTCTGTGCCGGAGGTGTGGGGGAAGGCACTCATCAAGGGGGTGTCGATTTCAGCATGCTGTTTGCAAAAACTGTGACTATACAGGGCATCTGGCCCGCATGTGCAGAAAAACGGCCGCTCGGCTGGTATACGAATCGGAAGGGTCGGAAAGCGAAACAGAAGACGGTGGGGACAGTATCCAGGACACCGAGGTACAGCGGGTCAACACAATCAATGGCCACTGTTCTTACAACAAGACGCCTCCAATTTTTTTGGGCCTTAGCCACCTAGTGGAAAGTCTAGCCTCATGGACTTATTTTTGCTATATTTACAAATCAAGTTTAACCACTTGTTTTCTGTTTCAAAGAGAATACCGTCGCTGTTGAACAGAAACTTCCAAACATGATGTTGAATTTAAACTCAGTCGAGGCTGATCCTGAGGGAAGATTCCCTCCAAGGGATGCCCTTGATTTCCAATTGAACTCTCTCCAACTTCAGACTGTTTGTCTGCTTGACTCGGACTCAGACTTAAATTCTGATTTTCTCTTGGATTTGTTTCCAGTACCTTGGATGTCGGATATGCTACTGGTGCCTCAAAACTATCTGATGAGTCAGAAATAATTGAATTATTCTGACCTTCAACTACTTCTATGTCTGTAGGTAAAATATGATCAATGTGAACAAACCTAACCTGTCCATGATCAAACATCTTGACCAAATATGTGCGAGGACCACATATCTTCACCACTCTACCTAGTAACCACTTTAACTATTTATGGTGATGGTTCTTCACTCTCACCTTCTGATTTAATTTCACACTTCTCTCTTTTACTCTACCTCTATCATGATTCTCTTGCTGCCTTAATTGTGTCCCTTCTACAGACTGTGCCAAGTTTGGTTTTAACAACGAGAATCTAGTTCGTGGTTGTCGTTGAGAAACAACTCCGCTGGTGTTCTACCAGTAGTTGTGTGAGGAGTATTATGATACGTAATTAGAAAATTAGCCAATTTGTGGTCCAATGACAACTGTCGTTTCTTTAGATTTGGATCCAACATCTGTTTGATGAGGGCACGTTTTACAAATTGTACAGTGCGCTCTGCTGCACCATTCAAAGCAGGGTGGTATGGTGGAACCTTGGTATGTTTCACATCATTTTTGCTCGTGAACTGTGCAAATTCTTCTGAACAAAATTGTGGTCTATTATCAGAAACAATTTCTTCTGGGAGGCCAAATGAAAAAAATAACCTTCGTAAAATGTCTAATGTTTTACTTGTTATTTTCCACATTGGAAACACCTCAACCCACTTCGAATGGCTATCAATCACAATGAATAATTGTTGTCCTTCTAGCTCAGCAAAATCGATATGTAGTCTTTGCCACACCCTGGGAGGCCATTTCCATGGCTGTAATGGTACTGATGGTGGTTGCTTGCTTACCAATTGACATGTCGTACACTGACTCACGATATACTCTATATCTTTATCAAGACCTGGCCACCATAAGTAACTGCGTGCAAAACTCTTGGTCAAGCACATTCCCAGGTGCTGGTCATGGAGATCTCCTAATAATTTGGACCTGAATTTATTTGGTATAACCTCTCTTGCACCCCACATGATACAATCTTTATCGACTGATAATTCATTCCTTCGAATGAAGAATGGATGAATATCTTTGGCTGTTACCTGGTTTGGCCAACCATTTTCAATATAATCATACACCTTTGACATCACTGGGTCATGTTTGGTTGCTCTACCAATCTCTTCACCTGGGTGTCATGGTACATCAGTCATTGAAGGTTGGCATGCAGGTGCAGCAGGCGGTTAAGAAAGCAAATGGCATGTTGGCCTTCATAGCAAGGGGATTTGAGTACAGGGGCAGGGAGGTGTTGCTACAGTTGTACAGGGCATTGGTGAGGCCACACCTGGAGTATTGTGTACAGTTTTGGTCTCCTAACCTGAGGAAGGACATTCTTGCTATTGAGGGAGTGCAGCGAAGGTTCACCAGACTGATTCCCGGGATGGCGGGACTGACCTATCAAGAAAGACTGGATCAACTGGGCTTGTATTCACTGGAGTTCAGAAGAATGAGAGGGGACCTCATAGAAACATATAAAATTCTGACGGGGTTAGACAGGTTAGATGCAGGAAGAATGTTCCCAATGTTGGGGAAGTCCAGAACCAGGGGTCACAGTCTACGGATAAGGGGTAAGCCATTTAGGACCGAGATGCGGAGGAACTTCTTCACCCAGAGAGTTGTGAACCTGTGGAATTCTCTACCACAGAAAGTTGTTGAGGCCAATTCACTAAATATATTCAAAAAGGAGTTAGATGAGGTCCTTACTGATAGGGGGATCAAGGGGTATGGCGAGAAAGCAGGAATGGGGTACTGAAGTTTAATGTTCAGCCATGAACTCATTGAATGGCGGTGCAGGCTAGAAGGGCCGAATGGCCTACTCCTGCACCTATTTTCTATGTTTCTATGTTTCTATGTAACTGGCAGTTCATCAATGTATGAGAAATAGAACACCTCTTCTCTATCGGGTGTAACTTGTGATGGGGAAGGCAATCTAGACATAGCATCAGCATTACAGTGATCAGCTGATCGTCTGTATCCAATATTATATGTATATGCTGACAAAATCAAAGCCCATCTCTGTATTCAGGCTGCTGCTAACGTTGGAACTGGTGACTTTGAATGGAGGATTGCTGTCGGGCTTATGGTCCGTAACAATGGTAAACTTATGACCATACAAGTATTTGTGGAACTTCTTAATCCCAAAAATTAATGCCAACGCTTCCCTTTCGATTTGCGCATTATTACGCTCACTGGCACTGAGAGTGCGTGAAGCAAAAGCAATTGGTCTCTCTTCCCCACTACGTAATACGTGAGAGATTACTGCCCCAACTCCATACAGAGAGGCATCACATGCTTGCTTAATCTCGTTGGATATCTCATTATGAACTAACATGGTGCTCTCTACCAATTTACTTTTACACTCCTTGAAAGCTGGATCGTATACTTTTGACCAACTCCAATGGACCTGTTTTCTCAATAGTTCATTCAGTGGATGTAATACTGTAGCCAAATTTAGTAGGAACTTCCCATAATAGTTCAAAAGACCCAAAAATGATCGAAGTTCAGTGACATTCTTGGGAGTGCGTGCATTTCTGATTGCATCCAGCTTTCTCATGGTGGGATGTAAACCATCTTTGTCTACTCTGTACCCTAAGTACTCCACTGAGTTTTGAAATAACTCATACTTGTGAGCAGACACTCGTACTCTGTGCTTCTCTAGCTGTTTGAGGACTTCATTCAATATGTTGTTATGAATTTGCCTATTTGGTGCTGAAATTAGCATGTCATTTAAATAACATACTACCCCTTCAATACCATTGCAAAATCTGATTCATCACCACGTGGAATATGGCCTGGGCAGAAGACACTCCAAATGATAACCTATTAAATTGATATAGGCCTAGATGAATATTTATAGTCAAACATGACTTGGACTCCTCATCTAGTTCAAGCTGTAAGTAGGCATTCATAAGATCCAACTTTGAGAAGATCTGACCACCTTTCAGTGTTGTGAACAAATCTTCTATATTTGGCAGTGTATTGGGGACATTACCCTCTAGAACCTGGTTTATGATTACTTTATAATCACCATGGCAGGGGGGTGGGAATCTAGCCAGGGAGACAGAGGGAAGTAAAATGGGGGCAGAAGCAAAAGGTAGAAAGGAGATAAGAAAAAGTGGAGGGCAGAGAAATCAAAGGCAAAATTCAAAAAGGCCCACATTACAACATAATTCTAAAAGGACAAAGAGTGTTAAAAAAAACTAGCCTGAAGGCTCTGTGTCTCAATGCGAGGAGCATTCGTAATAAGGTGGATAAATTAACTGCGCAGATAGCTGTTAACGGATATGATGTCATTGGGATTACGGAGACATGGCTTCATGGTGACCAAGGCTGGGAACTGAACATCCAGGGATATTCAATATTCAGGAAGGATAGACAGAAAGGAAAAGGAGGTGGGGTAGCGTTGCTGGTTAAAGAGGAGATTAACGGCAATAGTAAAGAAGGACATTAGCTTGGATGATGTGGAATCTATATGGGTAGAGCTGCGGAACACCAAAGGGCAGAAAACGTTAGTGGGAATTGTGTACAGACCACCAAACTATAATAGTGAGGTTGGGGATGGCGTCAAACAGGAAATTAGGGACGCATGCAATAAAGGTATGGCAATTATCATGGGTGACTTTAATCTACATATAGATTGGGCTAACCAACTTGGTAGCAATACGGTGGAGGAGGATTTCCTGGGGTGTATTAGAGATGGTTTTCTAACCAATATGTCGAGGAACCAACTAGAGAGCTGGCCATCTTCGACTGGGTGTTGTATAATGAGAGAGGTTTAATTAGCAATCTGGTCGTGCGTGGCCCCTTGGGGAAGAGTGACCATAATATGGTAGAATTCTTCATTAAGATGGAGAGTGACAAAGTTAATTCAGAGAGTAGGGTCCTGAACTTAAGGAAAGGTAACTTCGATGGTATGAGACGTGAATTGGCTAGGATAGACTGGCAAATGATACTTAAAGGGTGGACGGTGGATAGGCAATGGCAAACATTTAAAGATCACATGAATGAACTTCAACAATTGTACATCCCTGTCTGGCGTAAAAATAAAACGGGGAAGGTAGCTCAACTGTGGCTAACAAGGGAAATTAGGGATAGTGTTAAATTCAAGGAAGAGGCATATAAAGTGGCCAAAAAAAGCAGCAAATCTGAGGACTGGGAGAAATTTAGAATTCAGCAGAGGAGGACAAAGGGTTTAATTAGGAGGGGGAAAATAGAGTATGAGCATAAGCTTGCAAGGAACATAAAAACTGACTGCAAAAGCTTCTATAGATATGTGAAGAGAAAAAGATTAGTGAAGACTAATATAGGTCCCTTGCAGTCAGAATCAGGTGAATTTATAATGGGGAACAGGAAATGGTAGACCAATTGAACAAATACTTTGGTTCTGACTTCACTAAGGAAGGCACAAATAACCTCCCGAAAATACTAGGGGACCGAGTATTTCATTCAATTGCTAGGGTCTAACAAGAAGGAGAAACTGAGGGAAATCTTTATTAGTCAGGAAATGGTGTTAGGGAAACTGATGGAACTGAAGACCGATACATCCCCAGGGCTTGATAGTCTGCACCCCAGAATACTTTAAAAAGTGGCCCTAGAAATAGTAGATGCATTGGTGGTCATTTTCCAAAATTCCATGGACTCTGGATCAGTACCTATGGATTGGAGGGTAGCTAATGTAACCCCACTTGTTAAAAAAGGAGGGAGAGAAAAAACAGGGAATTATAGACCGGTTAGCCTGACATCGGTAGTGGGGAAAATGTTGGAATCAATTATTAAAGATGTAATAGAGCGCATTTGGAAAGCAGTGACAGGATCGGTTCAAGTCAGCATGGATTTATGAAAGGGAAATCATGCTTGACAAATCTTCTAGAATTTTTTGAGGATGTAACTAGTAGAGTGGACAAGGGAGAACCAGTGGATGTGGTGTATTTCGACTTTCAAAAGGCTTTTGACAAGGTCCCACACAAGAGAATAGTGTGCAAAATTAAAGCACATGGTATTGAGGGTAATGTATTGACGTGGATAGAGAACTGGTTGACAGGAAGCAAAGAGTAGGAATAAACAGGTCCTTTTCAGAATAGCAGGCAGTGACTAGTGGGGTGCCGCAAGTTTCAGTGCTGGGACCACAGCTATTTACAATATACATCAATGATTTAGACGAAGGAATTGAATGTAATATCTCCAAGTTTGCAGATGACACTAAGCTGGGTGGCAGTGTGAGCTGTGAGGAGGATGCTAAGAGGCTGCAGGGTGACTTGGACAGGTTAGGTGAGTGGGCAGATGCGGTATAATGTAGATAAATGTGAGGTTATCCACTTTGGTGGCAAAAACATGAAGGCAGAATATTATCTGAATGGTGACAGATTAGGAAAAGGGGATGTGCAACGAGACCTGGGTGTCATGGTACATCAGTCATTGAAAGTTGGCATGCAGGTACAGTAGGTGGTGAAGAAAGCAAATGGCATGTTGGCCTTCATAGCGAGAGGATTTGAGTATCGGAGCACGGAGGTTTTACTGCAGTTGTACAGGGTCTTGGTGAAGCCACACCTTGAATATTGTGTACAGTTTTGGTCTCCTAATCTGAGGAAGGACATTCTTGCTATTGAGGGAGTCCAGCGAAGGTTCACCAGACTGATTCCCGGGATGGCAGGACTGACATATGAAGAAAGATTGGATCGACTAGGCTTATGTTCATTGGAATTTAGAACAATGAGAGAGGATCTCATAGAAGCATATAAAATTCTGACGGGATTGGACAGGTTAGATGCAGGATGAATGTTCCCGATGTTGGGGAAGTCCAGAACCAGGGGTCACAATAGGACCGAGATGAGGAGAAACTTCTTCACTCAGAGAGTTGTGAACCTGTGGAATTCTCTACCACAGAAAGTTGTTGAGACCAATTCGTTATAAATATATTCAAAATGGAGTTAAATGTGGCCCTTATGGCTAAAGGGATCAAGGGGTATGGAGAGAAAGCAGGAATGGGGTACTGAAGTTGCATGATCAGCCATGATCATATTGAATGGTGGTGCAGGCTCGAAGGGCCAAATGGCCTACTCCTGCACCTATTTTCTATGTTTCTATGATGAGGGTCCTACTCAACGGGATACCCGTCAACATGGAGCTGGATACGGGAGCGAGTCAATCTCTCATGAGCGCTCAACAATTTGAACAGCTGTGGCCTCACAAAAGAGACAGACCAAAGCTCACAAGGGTCAACATCAAACTAAGGACCTATACCAAAAGAAATCGTCCCAGTCCTTGGCAGCGCCATGCTCTCAATCAGACACAAAGGGACAGTGAACCGACTTCCCCTGTGGATTGTCCCTGGAGATCTCCCAGCACTGCTGGGAAGAAGCTGCCTGGCAAAACTAAACTGGAAATGGGATGATGTTCACGCCATGTCGTCAGAGGAACGGACCTCCTGCTCAACAGTTCTAAGTCATTTTGAACATCTCTTTCAGCCAGGTGTGGGCACCTTCAAAGGGGCTAAAGTCAAAATCTACATCACACAGAATGCTAGACCAGTCCATCACAAGGCTAGAGCTGTGCTCTATGTGATGAGGGAAAAGATTGAACATGAACTGGACAGGCTTCTGCGGGAAGGCATTATCTCACTCATGGAATTTAGCGACTGGGCAAGTCCCATCGTCCCAGTCATGAAGCCTGATGGATCCGTACGAATCTGTGGGGACTACAAATCTACCGTAAACAGAGTCGCCCTACAGGACCAGTACCCGCTGCCCAGAGCGGAGGACTTATTTGCCACATTGGCTGGAGGTAAACTTTTCTCAAAACTAGATCTCACATCTGCGTATATGACGCAAGAACTGACCAACGAGTCTAAACTACTCACCACCATCAACACACATCGAGGTCTTACAATCGATGCCCATTCGCCATCAGGTCAGCAGCTGCTATATTCCAGCGCAACATTGAGAGTCTGCTCAAGTCCATCCCGGGGACGGTTGTATTTCAAGACGACATACTTATCACGGGCAGGGACACCGACTCCCATCGCCGCAATTTGGAGGAAGTACTAAAGCGGCTGGATTGGTAGGCCTAAGAGTTAAGAAATCCAAGTGCCTGTTTCTCGCGTCCGAGGTTGAATTTTTGGGCAGAAGGATTGCCGCTAATGGAATCCACCCAACAGAGTCCAAAACCGAAGCAATTCGCCTGGCACCCAGGCCCCGGAATGTCTCGGAACTGCGCGCCTTTCTTGGGCTGCTCAATTACTTTGAGAACTTTATGCAGAACTTAAGCACGCTGCTGGAGCCTCTCCACATACTACTCAGAAAGGGGTGCGATTGGTTTTGCGGGGACGCCCAGGAACGCGCCTTCAATAAGGCACGCAACCTTCTGTGTTCCAACAGTGTTTTGGCTTTCTTTGATCCAGGTAAAAAGTTAGTTCTTACACGTGATGCGTCAGCGTACGGGGTCGGGTGCGTTTTACAACATGTCAATAGTGCGAGTAAATTACAACCCATTGCTTATGCCTCCAGGTCACTTTCGTGGGCGGAGTGTGGATACGGAATGGTGGAGAAGGAGGCACTCGCGTGCGTGTACGGTGTCAAAAAGATTCACCAATACCTTTTCGGGGCCAAGTTCGCGTTAGAAACCGACCACAAGCCCCTCACGTCCCTCCTATCCGAGAGCAAGGCAATAAACACTAACGCCTCGGCGAGCATTCAACGGTGGGCACTCATGCTGGCCTCTTACGATTACACCATAAGGCACAGACCAGGCACAGACAACTGTGCCGACGCGCTTAGCAGGCTACCCTTGGCGAGCACTGAAGGGTCTGATGAACAGGACTGTGAGATAGTCATGGCAATCAATGCCTTTGAGTCCACAGGTTCGCCCATGACGGCTCGTCAAATCAGAACCTGGACGACCAGCGATCCCACGTTATCCCTAATAAAAAGATGTGCCTTAACTGGTGACTGGGCAGAGGCTCACGTTGCCTGCCCCGAGGAGATCAAACCTTTCCATAGGCGCATGCATGAGCTGTCACTACAAGCAGACTGCCTGATGTAGGGCAGCTGAGGAGTTATGCCTCTGTGAGGCAGAGAGGCATTTGTCCGGGAGCTCCACCGCGAGCACCCGGGGATCGTTCTCATGAAGGCCATAGCCAGATCCCACGTCTGGTGGCCTGGCATTGACGCGGACTTGGAGCTCTGCGTCCGACGATGCACCATTTGTGCCCAACTCAGTAATGCCCCCAGGGAGGCCCCCCTGAGCCCCTGGCCCTGGCCCACCAAACCGTGGTCGCGGGTGCACGTAGACTATCCGGGCCCATTCATGGGCAAAATGTTCCTCGTAGTTGTAGATGCATTTTCAAAGTGGATCGAATGCACCATTTTAAACTCGAGCACAAACTCCACCACTGTAGAGAGCCTCGCAACCATGTTCGCAATGCACGGAGTCCCTGACATATTGGTCAGTGATAATGGTCCGTGCTTCACCAGCACAGAATTACAAGATTTTATGAGTGACCACGGCATAAATCACGTTAGGACGGCACTGTTCAAGCTGGCCTCCAACGGCCAGGCGGAGCAAGCAGTGCAGATCATTAAACAAGGCATGCTCAAAATCCAAGGACCCATGCTGCAGGGCCGCCTGTTGCGACTGTTACTGGCATACAGATCTCGTCCGCATTCATTGACTGGAGTTCCCCCCACGCAACTATTGATGAAACGGACCTTAAAGACAAGGTTCTCGTTAATCCTCCCAGACATGCATGAAATCGTTGAGTCAAAGCGCCAGAAGCTAACTGCGTACCATGATGAGGGGGGAGGTGGAATGAGATAGGGGACAAAGTGTTTGTGCTAAACTATGGCAGGGGTCCCAAATGGCTTGCAGGGACAGTAACAGGCAAGGAAGGAAACAGGCTACTGGTAGTACAAATGGACAATGGCCAAACTTGCCGGAGGCATGTAGACCAAGTCAAAAGCAGATTTACCAACAACACTGCTGAACCAGAGGCAGACTACAATGTGGAACTCGCACCACACCTGGTGGACAGACAGAGGGAACAACCTGAGGAAAGGACAATCTCAACAGACAGCCCAGGCGAGACACCAACAATCATACTGAATGAAACAGACAGCCCAGATGAGATACCAGCAATCACACCGAAAGAAAAACAGGCACCAAGGCAAATCGTGATTCTGGAGCGTTCTGCAGCTCCTTGTCTGCCTGACGTGGCGCTAGGGGGGCGGAGCCTACACTCGCGCCGATTTTGTAAGTGGGGGGGGGCGGGTACTATTTAAATTAGTTTTTTTCCTGCAGGCAACGCTGCGCGTGCGCGTTGGAGCGTTCGCGCATGCTCAGTGTGAAAAAAACATTGGCACTCAGCCATTTTTGTAGTTCTTTGTAGCTGTTTAATTTTTGAAATTTTTTTTAATAAAATAACATTGCCATCAGCACATCTCACTGCAGCCTTCTCACGGTCTCCTTCCCCCCCCCCCCCCGCGGGAAGAACGGGCACCTCCTCTCCCCCCCGCGGGAAAGAACGGGCGCCTCCTACCCCCCGCCGGGGAAAGAACGGGCGCCTCCTACCCCCCCGCGGGAAGAACGGGCGCCTCCCCCCCCCCAACCCCCCCGCGGGAAAGAACGGGCGCCTCCTCTCCCCTCCCCCCCCACCCCCCCCGCGGGCAGAACGGGCGCCTCCCTCCCCCCCGTCGCGGGAAGAACGGACGCCTCAGGCTGACTGCAGAATTCTCCGTGCCTGAAGTACTTTCACACAGGTAGGAAGTTGGTTTATTTAATCTTTTCTTTACTTATAAATGTTTATTCAGGTTGGATTTATTTGTATAATATTTGTATAAATAAGGATTTATTGTAGAATTTAATGAGTTCCCTTCCCCCCGCCCCTCCCCCCCACCTCGTTCTGGACGCCTAATTTGTAACCTGCGCCTGATTTTTTAATGTGTAGAACAGGTTTTTTCAGTTCTACAAAAATCTTCACTTGCTCCATTCTACTTCAGTTTGGAGTACGTTTTCACTGTGGAAACTTTGAAATCAGGCGTCAGTGGCCGGACACGCCCCCTTTTGAAGAAAAAATTCTGTTCCAAAGTGTGCTGACATGGATTGAGAACTGGTTGTCAGACAGGAAGCAAAGAGTAGGAGTAAATGGGGACTTTTCAGAATGGCAGGCAGTGACTAGTGGGGTACCGCAAGGTTCTGTGCTGGGGCCCCAGCTGTTTACACTGTACATTAATGATTTAGACGAGGAGATTAAATGTAGTATCTCCAAATTTGCGGATGACACTAAGTTGGGTGGCAGTGTGAGCTGCAAGGAGGATTCTATGAGGCTGCAGAGCGACTTGGATAGGTTAGGTGAGTGGGCAAATGCATGGCAGATGAAGTATAATGTGGATAAATGTGAGGTTATCCACTTTGGTGGTAAAAACAGAGAGACAGACTATTATCTGAATGGTGACAGATTAGGAAAAGGGCAGGTGCAAAGAGACCTGGGTGTCATGGTACATCAGTCATTGAAGGTTGGCATGCAGGTACAGCAGGCGGTTAAGAAAGCAAATGGCATGTTGGCCTTCATAGCGAGGGGATTTGAGTACAAGGGCAGGGAGGTGTTGCTACAATTGTACAGGGCCTTGGTGAGGCCACACCTGGAGTATTGTGTACAGTTTTGGTCTCCTAACCTGAGGAAGGACATTCTTGCTATTGAGGGAGTGCAGCGAAGGTTCACCTGACTGATTCCCGGGATGGCGGGACTGACCTATCAAGAAAGACTGGATCAACTGGGCTTGTATTCACTGGAGTTCAGAAGAATGAGAGGGGACCTCATAGAAACGTTTAAAATTCTGACGGGGTTAGACAGGTTAGATGCAGGAAGAATGTTCCCAATGTTGGGGAAGTCCAGAACCAGGGGACACAGTCTAAGGATAAGGGGGAAGCCATTTAGGACCGAGATGAGGAGGAATTTCTTCACCCAGAGAGTGGTGAACCTGTGGAATTCTCTACCACAGAAAGTTGTTGAGGCCAATTCACTAAATATATTCAAAAAGGAGTTAGATGAAGTCCTTACTACTAGGGGAATCAAGGGGTATGGTGAGAAAGCAGGAATGGGGTACTGAAGTTGCATGTTCAGCCATGAACTCATTGAATGGCGGTGCAGGCTAGAAGGGCCGAATGGCCTACTCCTGTACCTATTTTCTATGTTTTTCTATGTTTCTAGAACTGTTCTACCTGACTAGAACTGCAGAAAAAAAAATGTGGAGAATTGCTATTTCTAAGATAGTCCGTTCTCCACCAGTTGCTCCTAAAAATCAGGCGCAAATCATGTGGAAACTTGGGCCCAAAATAACTGTATCTTACCATGCTATACATGACTGTAACTAGAGATGACTTGTAACCACTAGCTTACCTTACCACCAGGGGTGCACTTGCAGGAGACACTGCATACCTGTTCCACACAGGTATATAAAGGCAGGTCTCAGGCAAGTGTGGCGTTCGAGAGCTGTGAAATAAAGGTGCAGGTCCTGAGTGACCTTGACTTCAGCATGTGCCTCGTGTGAATCTGTACTGCAGAGTCAGGACTTTACACATCCACTCCAACGATATCCTTTGTAGGGGGTTGTAAGAATGTGATCCATCCTCCCTGAGTAGCCTCTCTCCCCTCCAATCGCCCCCACCCGTGTTTCTTTCTCCCCCCACCAGTCTCTCTCTCTCTCTCCCCCTCCCCAGACTCTTCCCCCACAACCCCCCGTCACACTCTCTCTCTCTCTCTCTCCCTCCCCCCCCAGTATCTCTCTCCCTCCCCCTCCCCAACCTCTCTCTCTCTTCCTCCCCACAGTCTCTCCCTCCCTCCCCCCAATGCGCTCTTTCTCTCTCCCTCACCCCACCCCAGTCTCTCTCTCCCTCACCCCACCCCAGTCTCTCTCTCCCACACCCCACCCCCTCCGCCACGCTCGCCCTCTCTCTCTCTCTTCCTCCCCCCAGTCTCTCTCTCCCTCCCCACCCCCAGGCGCTCTCTCTCCCCCCTCCCCCCCCCCCCCACCCCCAGGCTCTCTCTCACTCTCCTTCCCCCTGCCCCCCCCCCACCCCCCAAATGGCTCTCTCTCTCTCTCTCTCTCTCTCTCTCTTCCCCCATCCTCCCTTCCTCCCTCTCGGCTGCCTGCCGGGTCGGGGTCTCGGGTTGGGGTCTCTCAGGTCGGGGTCCCGGTTCAGTGATGCTCGGGTCAGCGCCGCTCAGTTGGGGGATATCAGCGGGCATCGTGGTCGGAATGATTCTGGTTCGGGGCCGCACCTCCGGTTTGGGTGGGAAGCAGCGGGGACCGAGTCTCGACAGATGCATGCGCAGGACAGAAAAAACACAGTTCATATAGTCAGTCCCCCCAAAAAATATGCAGAGTGTAAGAGAATGTCATACCTCCCTTTCTCACTATGTTTATTTCATCCAGAATTTCACACTCCTCCTTAATAGCAGTATCTGCATTGCCCCTTTCCTTTGTGAAAACAGACCCAAAGTATTCATTGTGAACCATACCAACATCTTCAGCCTCACACACAGATTACCCTCGTGGTCTCTAATAGGCCCTACCCTTTCTTTAGTTACTCTCTTGCTCTTAAGTTGAGACAATCCGGGGCCCTACGCTCCCTGGTTGATCGTCTGAGTTCAAACTCTGGCATGGGTGAGTTGGTCGGACCATTGCTGCACTGCGGCGGGCTGGTCTGACAGGACTGTTGGGAATGGTGGGTTCATCCTCTTGATTGACAGCGAGGTCGATTGCTGGTTGGGTGTGTGTTGGTGGATCGATGATGGTGATGTCCTCTTCAGGTTGTTCCTGGTTGCTGGTGAACCGCAGTTTGGTCTGATCCAAATGCTTTCTGCACGTTTGTCCATTCAATAGTTTGACTATAAACACTTTATTCCCCTCCTTGGCCAAGACAGTGCCAGCGACCCATTTAGTACCATGACCGTAATTCAGGACAAACACAGGGTCGTTAACATCAATGTCACGCGATACAGCCGCGCGATCGTGTATATGGTGGGGGGGGGGCGGTTAAGAAAATGCACCAATACTTATTTGGACTTCGGTTTGAGCTTAAAACCGACCACAAACCGCTCATTTCGCTGTTTTCAGCAAGCAAAGGTATAAACTCCAATGCTTCGTCCCGCATCCAAAGATGGGCACTAACATTGTCCGCCTATGACTATGTTACCCGCCACAGACCAGGCACGGAGAGCTGTGCTGATACCGGGGTGGAAATGGCGCAGCCTGCAGACTTGCTTCTGGTCATGGATGCTTTTGACAGCGAGCGGTCACCCATCACTGCTTGCCAGATCAGGACCTGGACCAGCCAGGATCCTGTACTATCACTAGTAAAAAGTTGCGTCCTCAATGGGAGCTGGTCGGCCGTTCCAGGGGAAATACGAGATGAAATTAAGCTGTTTCACCGACGCAAAGCTGTAATGTCCATCCAGTCGGCTTGTCTCTTATGGGGTAATCACGTAGCTTTGCCAAAAAAAGGCAGGGAAACGTTTATACCTGCGACCTACACAATACCCGCCCAGGCATAGCCAGGTCACATGTTTGGTGGCCCAGCATTGACTCGGACTTAGAGTCATGCGTACACCAGTGCAACACGTGCTTACAATTGAGCAATGCACCATTGAGTCTGTGGTCAAGGCCCTCCAAACCGTGGTCCAGGATTCACGTAGGTTTTGCTGGCCCCCTTCTCGGAAAGATGTTTTTAGTTGTAGTGGACGCTTACTCTAAATGGATCGAATGCTTAATCATGTCATCCAGTACATCCACTGCCACCATTGAAAGCCTCTGGGCTATGTTCGCCACCCATGACTTGCCCGACATCCTTGTCAGTGAAAATGGACCGTGTTTCACCAGCTCAGAATGCAACGAGTTTATGACCCGCAATGGCATCAAGCATGTCAGGTCCTTGAGCAAATGCTGAAACTTTTTTGTGCTTGGCATTGGCCATGGGGTTATCCTTCGCAAACTATTGACTGTTGAAACACCGAACCTGAGCAAAGCCATAACGATAGCCCAGGCATTTATAGGCGATAACACCAATCAAATTTTGCAGCATAAAGAGGTTTCAGCAAGTACTGTACACAAAGTAACATCGTTTTCAGGCAGGAATGCATATGGCAGAACATACACGCCTGCAGCTGCACGCCTTCAGATGACCCAGAGTCCGCCATCAAATTTTAATGTGAGGTAGTTAACACCTTGTTGGCGCTGCGGAGGTGATCATTGGGCCCATCAATACCACTTCAAATACTATGTGTGCAAAGGCTGTGGAACAATGGGACACCTCCAGCGAATGTGCAGACGAGCTGCAAACCCTGCAAACCACCATGTTGCAGAGGAGGACCAATCCATGGCGGATCAGGCTGAACTAGAGACTCGAACCGAAGAGGCAGAAGTGTATGGGGTACACACCTTCACCACGAAATGTCCACCGATCATGCTAAAAGTCAAACTGAACGGAATTCCAGTATCCATGGAACTGGACACAGGTGCGAGTCAGTCTATAATGAGCAAAAAGGACTTCGACAGGCTGTGGTGCAACAAGGCACACAGGCCCAAGCTTAGCCCCATTCATACCAAGCTAAGAACTTACACTAAGGAGCTGATCCTGTTATTGGCAGCACAGCAGTAAAAGTCTCCTATGATGGAGCAGTGCATGAACTCCCACTATGGGCTGTACCAGGAGATGGCCCCACATTGTTCAGCAGAAGCTGGCTGGGATAAATCCGCTGGAACTGGGACGACATCCGAGCACTTTCGTCCGTCAACGATGCTTCATGTGTCCAGGTTCTGAGCAAGTTCTCGTTGTTGTTTGAACCAGGCATCGGAAGTTTCTTGGGGACAAAGATGCAGATCCACTTGGTTCCCGGTACACGACCCATCTACGGGCAGTGTCATATATGATGCGAGAGAAAGTGGAAATTGAGCTGGACAGGCTGCAACGAGAAGGCATCATCGCGCCGGTGGAGTTCAACGAGTGGGCCAGTCCGATTGTTCCAGTTCTCAAAGGCAATGGCACGGTCAGAATTTGTGAGGACTATAAAGTAACGATTAACCGTTTTTCACTACAGGACCAGTACCCGCTACCCAAGGCAGACGACCTATTTGCGACCCTGGCTGGAGAAAAGGCGTTCACCAAATTGGACCTGACCTCGGCCTACATGACGTAGGAGCTGGTGGAATCTTCGAAAGGCCTCACCTGCATCAACACGCACAAAGGTTTGTTCATCTACAATAGATACCCATTTGGGATTCGATCGGCTGCGGCAATCTTTCAAAGGAACATGGAGATCTTGCTAAAGTCGGTTCCGCGCACCGTGGTTTTCCAGGACATACTGGTCACAGGTCGGCACACCATCAAACACTTGAAGAACCTGGAAGAAGTTCTAAGTCGGCTAGATCACATGGGACTCAGGTTGAAGCGCTCGAAGTATGTTTTCCTGGCGCCAGAGGTCGAGTTCTTAGGGAGAAGAATCGCGGCAGACGGCATCAAACCCACCGACGCCAAGACGGAGGCCATCAAGAACGCACCGAGACCACAGAATGTGACGGAGCTGCGGTCGTTCCTGGGACTCAACATTTTGCTAATTTTCCACCCGGGTTAAGCACCTTGCTAGAACCCCTACATGTGCTGCTACGCAAGGGAGATGACTGGGTATGGGGGAAATCACAAGAGGCTGCTTTTGAGAAAGCTAGAAATCTGTTATGTTCCAACAAACTGCTTGTTCTGTATAACCCATGTGAACGTTTAGTGCTAGCTTGCAATGCGTTTTCGTACGGGATCGGGTGTGTGTTACAACAAGCTAATGAATCGGGAACATTGCAACCGGTCGCCTATGCGTCCAGGAGTTTGTCCAAGGCCGAAAGGGCCTACAGCATGATTAAAAAAGAAGCTCTGGCATGCGTTTACGGGGTGAAAAAATGCACCAATATCTGTTTGGTCTCAAGTTTGATTTAGAAACTGACCATAACCCTCCCATATCGCTATTCTCAGAGAGCAAAGGGATTCATACCAATGCCTCTGCCCGCATTCAAAGATGGGCGCTCACGCTGTCTGTATATAACAATTAATCCGCCACAGACCAGGCACAGAGAACTGAGCTGGTGCTCTCAGTCGGCTACCATTGCCCACCACCAGGGTGGAAATGGCACAGCATGCAGACTTGCTCTTGGTGATGGATGCATTTGAAAATGAAAAGTCAACCATTACAGCCCGTCAGATCAGGACCTGGACCAGGCAGGATCCTTTACTGTCCCTTGTAAAAAAACTGTGTCCTCCATGGGAGCTGATCCAGTGTCCCAGCGGAGATGCATGAAGAGATCAAGCCGTTCCAGTGGCGCAAAGATGAAATGTCCATACAAGCAGATTGTCTTTTGTGGGGCAATCGCGTGGTTTTGCCTAAGAAAGGCAGGGAAACGTTCATATGCGACCTACACAGTACCCACCCAGGCATAGTAATGATGAAAGCTATAGACAGATCCCATGTGTGGTGGCCCGACATTCATTCAGATTTGGAGTCATGCGTGCATCAATGCAACACTTGCTCTCAAGAGAGGCACCGCTAAGTTTGTGGTCATGGCCCTTCAAATTATGGTCTAGGATCAACGTTGACTTTGCGGGCCCATTTCTAAGCAAAATGTTTTTGGTTGTTGTGGATGCTTATTCAAAGTGGTTGAGCTATAATAATGTCTGTAAGCACGTCCACTGCCACCATTGAAAGCCTACAAGCATGTTTGCCACGCACGGTCTGCCTGATGTTTTTGTCAGCGACAATGGGCCGTGCTTCACCAGTGCTGAATTCAAGGAATTCATGACCCGCAATGGGATCAAGCACATCTTCCCCATTCAAGCCCGGATCCAACGGCCAGGCAGAACGGGCAGTCCAAACCATCAAGCAAAGTTTGAAACGTGTGTCGGAAGGCTCCCTGCAGACCCGCCTGTCCCGAATCCTGCTCAGCTACCGCACCAGACCCCACTCGCTCACCGGGTTTCCCCCAGCCGAACTACTCATGAAAAGGGCGCTCAAAACAAGGCACTCTCTTGTCCACCCTGATCTCCATGATCACGTCAAGGCGGCATCAACAAAGCATGTACCATGATCATGCAAACTTGTCACATGATATTGAAGTCAATGACCCTATATTTGTACTCAACTATGGATATGGTCCCAAATGGCTTGCTGGCACCATCATAGCCAAAGACGGGAGTAGGATGGTGCAGGTCAAACTTGTTAATGGACTAACTTGCAGAAAGCATTTGGACCAAACCAAACTGCAATTCACAAACAGCCACGAGCAACCCGAAGAGGACAACACCAACATCGACCTGCCAACACACACACAAATGGCAACCGACATCACGGTCAACCACAAAGCTGAACTCACCATCCCCAGCAGCCCGGCAAGGCCAGCTGCCCAGCGAAGAACCAACCAACTCACCCACACCTGCATTTATACCGAGACGATCAACAAGGGAGCGAAAAGCCCCAGATCGTTTCATTCTGTAAATAAGTGTACTATTGACTTTGGGAAGGAGTGATGTTATGTATGCAACCCTAGGTAACCTGTATCATACTGCCACCAGAGGGCATACCTGTTGGAGTCCCAAGGGATCCCAGCATCTCTTGGGAGCACTGTATATAAGCAGGCCTCCCATGCTGTACCAACACTCTGGAATTTGAATAAAGGAGCTAAAGTCACACTTACTCATGTCTCCAGTACGCCGTTACATTACTTTATTATGAGCACAGCAGAATCAATTTCAGCAGACTCTCCATGTTCCTCTGGAAGATAGCAGCAGCTGAGCGAATCCCAAAAGGGCACCTGTAGTATATAAACAGTCCTTTGTGCATGTCGAAGATTCAGCCAGTTCCTGTGTCATGTAGGCGGAGGTTAGGTCCAACTTGGTGAATGACTTCCCCCTCCCTGCTAACGTTGCAAACGGGTCATCCGCCTTTGGTAGCGGGTATTGGTCTTGTAACGAGACTCGGTTGATCATTACCTTGTAATCTCCGCAGATTCTGACCGTGCCATCGCTTTTCAACACCGGAACAATCGGACTAGTCCGCTCGTTGAACTCGACTGGCGATATAATTCCTTCTCGTTAAAGTCTGTCCAGTTCGATCTCGACTTTCTCCCTCATCATATATGGAACTGCTCGAGCCTTGTGATGAATGGGCTTTGCATCAGGGACTAGATGGATCTGCACCTTGGCGCCTGTGAAGTTGCCAATACCTGGTTCAAATAGTGACAAAAACTTGCTCAGCACTTGGACGCACGAGGCATCATCCACTGAAGATAGTGCTTTGACGTAGTCCCAGTTCCATCGAATCTTTCCCAGCCAGCTTCTGCTGAATAGCATTGGGCCATCGCCTGGTACAATCCACAGTGATAAATCATGCACAGCTCCATCGTACGATACCTTAACTGCCGCACTTCCAATGACTGGTATGTGCTCTTTGGTGTAGGTGCGCAGCTTTGTCTCAATCGGGCTCAGTTTGGGCCATAGTGCCTTGTTGCCCCACAGTTTCTCAAAAGCCTTCTGGCTCATAATTGACTGATTCGCCGTGTCCAATTCCATTGATACTTGAATAACGTTCAATTTGACTTTCAGCATGATAGGAGGGCTCTTGGTGGTGAAGGTGTGTACCCCATACACTTCTTCCTCGGGTTGAGTTGCCTCTCTTGTTTGTTCTGCGTGATCCACGCTGGATCGATCATCCTCTGCCGACTCTGCCACGTGGTGAGTCGCAGCACTCTTGCACATTTGCTGGAGGTGCCCCATTGTTTCGCAGCCTTTGCACACCTTGTGCTCAAATCGACATTGATGGATTCGATGATTACCCCCGCAGTGCCAACATGGTGCTAATGGATTTACATTCTCGCCCAATGGTGGACTCTGAGTCATTTTAGGCCTTGCAGCTGCAGACGTGTAGGCCCTGCCATATGCAGTTCTGCCTGCTAGCGACGTTATTTTATGCACAGTACTCGCCGGTGAGCTTCGATGCTGGGAAGATATCTGTCTGGTATTATCGCTCGTGGATATAAATGCCTGGGCTATCGTGATGGCCTTGCTCAGTTCTAGGGATTCAACGGACAGCAGCTTGAGAAGAATGACCTCATGGCCGAGGCCAAGCACAAAAAAATCCCGCAGCATTTCCCCCAAAAATCCAGCAAATTCGCAAGTTCCCGCAAGGCGTCTCAAGTCGGCGACATAACTTGCCACGTCCTGGCCTTCTGAGCGGTGGTGCATGTAGAAGTGATACCTGGCCATTAAGACGCTCTCCTTCGGCTTGAGGTGGTTCCGAACCAGCGTACACAACTCTGTATATGTCTTCTCCACTGGTTTCTCCAGTGCTAGCAGATTCTTGATGAGGCCGTATATTGTGGACCAACACACGGTGAGGAGAATCGTCCTGCGCTTGATCGCTGTATTGTCCCCATCCAGCTCATTGGCCACGAAGTACTGGTCGAGATGCTCAACAAAGGCTTCCCAATAACCACCCTCTACAAATCTCTTTCAAATACAAATGGCAGCCATGACCGCGTGAAAGTTCGTAATCTGTTACTCGTCGCCAATTGTTAAGTGTGGAAGAACTCCACAAGACTGAGTACTGTGAGCAAAATCTAATGTGACCTTTGGCTCTTTAATACAACTCCAGAGTGCCTAAGCAGCATGTCAGACAACCTGTTATACTCCCTTGCACGAGGTGTGCAGGTGACCCTTGGGCCTCCAACAGTTGCGTCCTCTGGTGGCAAAGCTTACACAGTTACAATGTTTACATACATAACATCTACTACCCTATGGTTTTTGGATTTCATAGCAATTTGCCTACATATTTGCTCCTCTATCTCCCTATCACTGTTTGGGGGTCTATAATGCACGCCCAGCAGTGTGATCGCCCCTTTTTTATTTTTCAATTCAACCCATATGGCCTCATTTGTTTATCCCTCTAACATATCATCCCTCCTCACCGTTGTAATAGTTTCTTTAATCAATAGCGCAACACCCCTCCCTTTTTACCCCCCATCTAAAAATCCTGTAACCAGGAATATTGATCTGCCAAACCTGCCCCTCTTTCAGCCATGTCTCTGTAATGGCTATAATGTCATACTCCCAAGTGTCTACCTGTGCTCTTAGCTCATCTGCCTTATTCGCTATACTCCTTGCATTAAAGTATATACCATTTAGCACAGGAAGAGCTCCTTGATTACTACTTACTAACCCTTGTTTCCTCGGTATTACAGATTCACTTTCTAAATACTTGCTATCCAATTTCATCTTTATTTACTTTCCTATAAAATTTGTTCTCGGGTTCCCATCCCCTTGCTAAGCTAGTTTAAACTCTCCCCAACACTAGCAAAACTAGCAAGGATATTGATCCCAGCGCTGTTGAGGTGTAACCTGCTGGTTTGTACAGGTCCCATCTCCCCCAGAAGCAGTCCCAATGCCTCAGGAATTTAAAGCCCCCCCTCCTACACCAACTCTCCAGCCACACATTCATCCTCTCTATCCTTCTAATCTTATATTCATTAGCACATGGCTGGAGATTACTACCTTTAAGGTGCTACCCTTTCATTTTCATCCTAGCTCCCTAACTTCTACCTGTAGGACCTCATCCCTCTTTCTACCTATGTAGTTGGTCCCGATATGGACCACGACCTCTAGCTGTTTACCCTCTCCCCCCAGAATGCCCTGCGTTCACTCTGTGACATCCTTGACCCTGGCTCAGAGACGTGGACCAAATACGGCAGACATTTCAAAGCGCTGGAGAAGTATCACCTGTGCAAGATCCTGCAAATCCACTGGGAAGATAGACGCACCAACTTCAGTGTTCTTGCTCAGACCAACATCCCCAGCATGGAAGCACTGACCACGCTCAACCTGCTCCGTTGGGCGGGCCACATTGTCCGCATGCCCGACATGAGACTCCCTAAGCAAGCGCTCTACTCGGAACTCTTACACGGCAAGCGAGCCTCAGGTGGGCAGAGGAAGCACTTCAAGGACACCTTCAAAGCCTCCTTGATAAAATGCAACATCCCCACCGACACCTGGGAATCCCTGGCCCAAGACCTCCCAAAGTGGAGGAAGAGCATCCGGGAGGGCACTGAGCACCTCGAGTCTCATTACCGAGAGCTTGCAGAAATCAAGTGCAGACAGCGGAAGGAGCGTGCGGCAAACCAGACTCCCCACCCACCCTTTTCTTCAACCACTGTGTGTCCCACCTGTGACAGAGACTGCAATTCCCGTATTGGACTGTACAGTCACCTGAGAACTCACTTTTAGAGTGGAAGCAAGTCTTCCTCGATTTCGAGGGACTGCCTATGATGATGATGATGATGATGATGAATTCATCCATCCAGAAATATTTTATTGTCTTTGATTTCTATTGTTCCTGACTTCAATTCAAAGATTCCAGAGTTTTCACCTCCACTACTCGTCATATGACTTTTATAAGATTATTTGTTGCAAGCCTCCAGAAAAGCTCAAGATTCTCTGGTCTGTCTTCATAAGTCAGACCCTTGATACTAAGGTTTAGTCTTGTGGCTTTTCTCTGTAGTGCCTCCAGTACTTGAGTATTTCTCTTGTCTCTCAGTGACCAGAGCTGGAAGCAATATTCAAAGTGCAATCTGATCAGATACTATGGGGCTGAAATTGCCCCCCTACATAAGCTCCAATACTGCCTCTATGAGGCCAGAATGGAGCGGAGATGCCTTGCCATCTGGGGGCAGACAGATGGGCATACCCATCCCAAATTGCCCCCGGGCTGGAAGCGGCGGGAACAGGTTATCGCCCGTTTTCCTGTCGCGTTGGGCACGCACCGACCCCTTTACTGCCCGGCGGCGACCCACTTCCCGACCCCACGGGAAATTGCCCCGCGGCAGCGGGGTGCTGTCTGTGGCTGGGCGCAGCGTTCGCCCTTAAAGAGGAGGTCGCGCTGCCAGCGACTTCATTTTATTTTTTATTGTCGGCTGACTGCCAGGTCGGGCCGACAATTGCACCCACGGCTGAAACCCTTCCTGGTGGCCCAGTGTTTGCCACTAAAGTGTCTGCAGAGTTCGTAGCGGCCCTCCCGTTTAACTGAAGGGGAGTGACATTGTGATGCATCAGCGTGATGTGGCACGCCCGCATCACGTTGATGACTTGGAGCAACGGCCCTTCCAAGCCGCCCGCACTTCCATCCTCCGACCGAAAAAAAACTTTCCAACTTCTGAATTTCTCCATGGATTCGGGCAGATAAGTACTTTATAAAATGGTAGGTGTGCCCCCTTTGGGGCAGGGCTCAATTTCTGCCCCTATACATTTTGGTTATGACAACTTCTGACCTGTATTCTACTGCTTTGGCCATGTATTTCGACATTCTGTTGGCTTTGTTTACTGCTGAGCATCAGTTGGATATGTTGAACTATAAGTCTATTAAGACTCCTAGATCTCTTTCAACATCATCCTCAGCTATGTCAACACCATTCATGGAATACGTGTGTTGTTTATTTTCTCTTCCTATGTGCGCTACTTCATACCTGTCTGCATTAAATCTCATCTGCCATTCACTTATCCATTCAGCAGATTCAATCCAAACCATATAAAGCAAGGTGAGCATCTAAGCTACATGGTCAATGAAAGAAACATACAGTGAGCAAAAAGTCAACATTCCTCAAGATTACTGAGGGAAAAGACCAGCATCTGTTTTGCATAAACTCAATGTTCCCCATCGCAGGTCCATCCCTTAGTGAGGGCTTTTATATCCAGAAGCAGGGGTGGAAAAGTTAACCGCTTGATAGACCTACAGGGGTACTAATGGCAGCAGGCTTTGGGGCCTATTAGTTACAGTCCAATAACAGCAGCCGGAAGACTTGCAGCACCAATGGTCATCCTGCCGGTGCTGGGAAAAAAGAGTACTTACCTTTTTGGGTCTTCCATGTGCCTACTGCCTGCCCTCCTCCGATCCTGTGATACGAAAGGGCTGTGCAAAGCAATTAAACATCAGTAAGACAAAGGTCCTCCACAAGCCTGTCCTCGCCGCACAGCACTGCCCCCCAGTCATCAAGATCCACGGCGTGGCCCTGGACAATGTGGCCCACTTCCCTTATGTTGGGAGCCTCCTATCAACAAGAGCAGGCATTGACGACGAGATCCAACACCTCTAGTGCGCCAGTGCAGCTTTTGGCCGCCTGAGGAAAAGAGTGTTTGAAGCCCAGGCCCTCAAAACTGTCACCAAGCTTATGGTCTATAGGGCTGTAGTAATACCTGCCCTCCTGTATGGCTCAGAAACATGGACCATGTACAGCAGACACCTCAAGTCGCTGGAGAAATACCACCAATGATGTCTCCGCAAGATCCTACAAATCCCCTGGGAGGATAGGTGCACTAACGTTAGCATCCTCAACCAGGCCAACATCCCCAGCATTGAAGCACTGACCACACTTGATCAGCTCCGCTGGGCAGGCCACATAGTTTGCATGCCAGACATGAGACTCCCAAAACAAGCGCTCTACTCGGAACTCCTTCACGGCAAACGAGCCAAAGGTGGGCAGTGGAAACATTACAAGGACACCCTCAAAGCCTCAGTGCGACATCCCCACTGACACCTGGGAGCCCCTGGCCAAAGATCGCCCTAAGTGGAGGAAGTGCATCCGGGAGGGCACTGAGCACCTCGAGTCTCGTCGCCGAGAGCATGCAGAAATCAAGCTCAGGCAGCGGAAAGAGCATGCGTCAAATCAGTCCCACCCACCCCTTCCCTCAACGACTATCTGTCCCAGAGACTATGGTTCTCGTATTGGACTGTTCAGCCACCTAAGGACTCATTTTAAGAGTGGAAGTAAGTCTTCCTCGATTCCGAGGGACTGCCTATGATGATGATGCACAAGCGGTATGGTCTGCTGACTGTGGCATCATTCCATGTGGGCCACCAAGTGAAGGACCAGAATAATGAGGTGGGAACTGTAGTGACATCACTCCCACTGGGCTTATTAAGTCTGGCCCCTCCGAACTTCTCAGGGAAACCCCCCACTAATCTCCACCCCTATTCCCTCTGGTTTGTGACTGAGAAATGGATGTTGTGCAAGTGCAAAGCAGAGGAGAAACGGCTCCATTTACATTTCTTCAGTCATACGGTGGTTTTCTGTCTTGACTCCGGGACTGTCTATAGGATTTGAACATGGTTGTGGATTTTCCAACAGCTTTATAAGTAGGTTCGAAATGTTGATGGGATGAAATAAACTGCACACCAGGTTTTTTTCTCATTTGGTCACGGGATGTGGGTGACGCTGGCAAGGTCAACATTTATTGGCCATCCCTAATTGCTCTTGAGAAGGTGGTGGTGGTAGTGGCTGCCTTCTTGAACCACCACAATCCATGATACTTCTTTGTTGCGACTTGCTGGACCATTTCAGAGGGCAGCTAAGAGTCAACCACATTGCTGTGGGTCTGGAGTCACATGTAGACTAGACCAGGTAAGGTTTCCTTCCCTAAAGGACATTAGTGAACCAGATGGGTTTTTAACAACAATCCAATCGTTTCATGGTCACCGTTACTGATGTAGGTACAACCTCCGAAATCCAGAAATTTCGAAAACCGGAAATTGCATAGAGGAGTCATACGAAATCCAGAAATATGTTCTGAAATCCGGACTTTTTTTTTTACCATGATTTCATGCTCAAATTACTGTAAAAATGGGAGAAAATCAGTGGGCAAAATATTGGACCCTAAAATTAATTTAGTTAAAAAAAGTTATTAATTGGAACATTAGAAAAAACTCAAGAAAACAATGAAAGGACCTGAAAAGAAATGATAATCCACAATTATATTCACAGTTCACAGTCACCACTTTGACGGGACAGTAACTCATTTGCTGAGGCACTCCAAGGGTTAATGAACTACAATGGCCACTTTAAATCTCAGCATGAACATGAGTATGAACACAAAGATACGAAATAAATCATTTCCAACTGAGTGCAGTAAAAGCCGCCTCCTCCACTGAGCTGCGTGGTCTCAGCTGATGTAATGTCTCTGGCAGCGGCGTCGGGCATCGAGTTCTGTCGGTCCATGCTGCGGCCATGCAGAGGATTGTTGGGGGGGTTGACGGGGGCGGGGCGGGGGGGGGGATTCATGGGGCTAGCTGTATGGGACCTCTCTCTTTCACACACATATCTTTAGTGATGGAATTCAACTACTAGATTTTTGTTTTAATCCAAAGTCGGCACCAACACCATCGTCCTCCATAACACCTGTGAGGATTTCTTGCTGGCTAGTCCTCTTATTCTGGACCTAGTGATCCTGACTGAGCTCTGCCAACGGATAATGTTTCGAACCGAATCGGATCCAGAATTCCAAACATTCCACAGTGTCCCCTCGGTCCTCAGCTACCTCTAAGGCCCCGTTGGTGCCAGGTGGAAGTCCTGTCATTAACTCGCTTTTCAGGCAAAGGACCGCATTAAAAATATTATGAGGGACTGCCTGGCCCTTCCTCCCTAGAACCACATGTACCTGGAACAAGGGTTTCCGGATTCGGACCTCAGATTGTCTCCCAAATCCGGAAATACCCGAAACTTGGCCATGGGGTTTCCGGATTCGGGATGTCGGATTTTGTCTTCAAAATCCGGAATAACCCAAAACGACAATGGGCGAAATCTGGAAAAACTGGAATGGCCTCGATCCCCGGATTTCAGAGGTTGTACCTGTACTAGCTTTCTTTATTCCAGATTTATTTAATTAATTGAATTTAAATTCCCCAGCTGCCGTGGTGGCATTTGAACTCGTGTCTCTGGATCATTAGCCCAGACTTCTGGATTACTAACCCTGTAACATAACCACTATGCTATTGTACACCTTTTCCTTGAAAAATCATTCTGCAACTACAAGTGACACACTGTACGATGATGCTCTGCATTTCAAAGGAAATTAAAGTGCCAGTTTCATGGGGAGTGTAACTTGGCTGCGTAAGCAAGATATCATTATGTAATGTCCCTCACTCATGCTGGTTATATGATGGGTGTGAAGTAAACAAGCTGTGCTTGAATATTCTCCATGTACACTCCATTTGCTTCATGTCTGCCTACAGATGAAAACTAGTGCATTATAATGATACAAAGTTTTACTTTTCCTAATGTGAATTAGATTTTTTTTGTCATTTGCAAGACAATTTTGTGTTTTAGCTCTGAGTACTGGAAAGTCCATTGAAAAAGTTATTGCCTTAAAAAATGTTGATTTGGATTAACTTTTGAGATAGCTATTCAGTATTTTTTCTGAAGAAAATGTCACTCTTCTTCCTTTCTCTCTTGAAACCAAGGACTCTCCCTGGACTCCAGTTTCACAGCACCTTCGGTACCTTTCACAAAATAGCCATTCTTCAAGAATAAGCCTGGATGCCAGTATCAGTAGATTATTCAACTTTGAAGCACATCACAGCTAAGCCCAATATGTCTTGACCATATATCCACACATGCACACTGCACAGCTCGGTCATTGAATAGCAATGATTTTCCCTCCCTGCCCCCTGCCCTTAACCCCCTGCTCCTACCCCCTACAACCCTAGCTCCTAACCCCCATAACCTAACCCGCCCCCTCTCGCTTTACCCCTTCCCCATAACCCACCCCGCCCCTTCTCACTTTATCCCTTCCCCACCCCTTACTGACAGAGCACTGAGGATAATTGTAATGTACCAAATGCTCCCCAGCAGAGAATGGCTAACTCAGCATAGACTGGGACCCAAATCTGAGAACTTTCTGGTTGGTTATGGCTCAATAGCACCCTTCTCAGTTTGTCTGCTCATTCGGCATTCAGAGGAGCTTAATTATCTTATATTTTATTGCTTCACTTTGCTAGTTTAACATAAAAAGCTGGAATCAATTGCCAACCAAACAAACCTAGCGCCTGGCTTTTCAACACCAATGTGATGTACAGGTACCTGCATTAGGTAGATTACAAGTATGAATTCTATCAGTGTTACTATCATGTCAGCAAATTGTATGCACAAAATGTTTTTAGATGCATGATAAGAACTTGCTGAACTTGTGAGCTTATGTGGTCATCCTCACCACTAGGTTGCCAAATGTACATTATAAAATTTCAATGAAACTCCAGTGAGCTGTGTCTAATAAAGCGATGAGATCAGTACAGACAATTCAATAAATATTGGACAAAGGACCACTCCAGCCTGGCTTGGCATAAATTTCTGTCACAAGGCTAATTCAGTTAGAATAAGTGGTTAATCCCAGGATGTGAGTTTTAATTCTGTCACCTTTGGATGACGTGGTCATGTTTTCTGTACTCAGCTTCTGAGCAAAATTGAAAATAAATCTTGGCAACCGTGTGATAGATTTGTGAATTAATTTCATCCACAAACAGGAAGACATTATTTCATGGCATGCAAAGGTTTTAATCTCATGTAAGCCTTGTTATGGCAAAAACCAAATTTGTTCACACTGTAGGCTGTGAAAGAGTCGTGAACTTTCCAAATACAGGAGGTGCTTCAGGATCAGCTGTCAGACAGGGTAGATAAAAGAAACTTATTGATCAATCCAGTTCAGCTTCCTCCTAGTTTTATCTCAAAAAAATCAAACTTACATCGAGATTTTCATTCAGGTACAGCTTGTATCACCCATCATGCTTTGCTACTTACCATCAAGTAAACTCAACCGCCACCGAAACATAGTCCCACAATTCTCTCCTGTTGGAACATATGAAAATCAGAATGTGACATTATAGCACTTTGAAGGCCCACAGACCACCTGGCTGGCATGAGCTGAATTTAAAATGATGCATTTTAAAACCTGCATGGAAAGAGAGATTTTAACCAATTCTTCTCTTTCGAGATGATGGGGGTTATTTTCAACTTGCTGCTGAAGGCTAAAACTGCTGTTGTGGGTCAGGCAGTTTTACCGAAACCGCTCGACTTTAAAATCTAGTTTTGCACTCTGGTGCGAAGTTGAACTTTACACACAATGGGCTGGATTTTCGGTTGATTTGCACCCCATTTAGCACCTCGGCGGGGCGCAAAAATTATTTTTTGGGCCGTTAAATGAGGTGCGCAAGATTTTGCGCGGAACGTTCGCCAATGGTTTTGCGGCGGCGCTGAAATTTACCTCCCTGCCGCTGTCTTGAGCTTTGGGATAACAGAAATTGTCATCCATCGCTGCGCTAGCGCCCCGGGCGGAACTTTCAAGCATTACGCCTGATTTAGTGTCCGCCCGAGGACCCACCCAGAAAAACCAGAGGGACCCAGGGTGCACCAGGCACTAACGATGCCGTGTTGAAAGCGAAGGAGAAAATCACAGTTACGAGTGAATACGACGATTGGGAGAAGAATGCTGCGTTACTGCATACTTTTGATTGTGAAGTTTTATATGAGATTCTGTTTGTTTTATAAAAAACATTTAAGAACATTTTAAAAGATGGGGACCATACTAGGTCAGGAGCCATTCATCCTGGCTGCTCTTGCTATACGGCTTCAAGCTAGAAGAAGGCTTATTGATCATTTGCAACGTAATCGAAGAGGTCGCAGATGTATGGGGAGGAGGCCTTAACCCCCACGAGTTTACAGGGAACATCACACAAAACTCCAGCTCTCTGAGACACAGTGCATTAGAAGGTTGCGCTTCCGAAAAGAAGTGCTGACAGAAGATATGCCAGTTCCTACAGGCAGACCTACAGCCTACCAGCAGCAACAGGACTGCACTGCCCGTCGAGGTGAAGGTGACTGTGGCACTTGCCTTCTATACCTCTGGCTCCTTTCAGGCATCAGCAGGGGATATATGCTCTATCTCGCAACACACTACACATTGCGGCATTCACCAGGTGACTAATGCACTTTACGTACGCAGTATGGACTTCCTAAACTACCCAATGATCAAGGAGACCCAAAATGAGAGGGCTATAGGTTTTAGATGATTTACTGGCTTCCCCAAGGTTCAGGGTGCCGTTTACTGCATGCACATCGCCCTGCGAACACCTTTACAGAATCCAGAGGTTTTCTGAAACTGAAAGGGATTCTACTCCCTGAACGTGCAGATCATCTGCGACCATAGTCAGTACATCATGGCAGTGAATGCCCAATATCCAGGGAGCATCCATGATGCTTTCATCTTGCGTGAGAGCAGTGTTCACGCATGTTCCAGCGTCAACTACAAAGCCAGAGCTGGCTGCTCGGAGACAAAGGTTACGGTCTCGCCACCTGGCTCATGACCCCCCCCTCCGGAACCCTCAGACAGAAGCCGAGCATCGTTATAATGAGAGCCATATAGCCACATGCAACATCGTCGAACAGACAATTGGAGTGCTCAAGCAGCGCTTCCGCTGCCTGGACCACTCTGGAGGCGCCCTGCAGGTTGCTGAGTTCATTGTGATGTGCTGCATGCTACACAACTTAGCCATCATGAGGGGACAAGATTTGTCACTGGGGATTGCAGGACCACCTCAGGAGAAAGAGGAGGAGAAGGAGGAAGAAGAGGAAGAGGAGCCTGGTGAGGAACCTATGCCACCACCACCACAACCACCGGGGAGGCATCGTGGATATTTCACCGCTGCAAAAGCTTTCCATCAGCAGCTCATAATTTGCTTGAAGAGTGAACGGCAGGTTTGAGTGTTGTCTGACCATTCTATCCCACCGTGTTGACTATTCCCCCTCTTATTCTGCAAATGAGACACAACACAAGAATGGTTAAGGTGAACAAAAAACTGTATTAAACATTGTAACATTGTAAACTTTGTAACCTTCATTGTGATACTTAAATAAAATAGAATTAAATAATTAGCTGCATCCAGCAGTGTGATACTATAGCATAAATAAGCTGTATCCAGCATCAAAAACAACATATCCAGCAACGTGATAATATAACATCAATTCCTGCCTCACTATTTTCTCCCACTGTCTTTTGCCGCCCTTCCCTTCATCCCCCTCCCTTGCCTGCTGCTCTTCATCAAAGTGGCACCAGGGTGCAAAGTAAGGCTGCCAGAACACTGCTGTGTTGGGGGGGAGAGACAATGGAGACGGTGTCTGGAAGGCCGGCTTCTGACTAGCTAGCCTAGCCTCTTCATCGGTGTCACCAGTCACAGGTGCTTTGGGTGACAACCATCGCTGATGCTTGGTTAGCGATTGGGGGGGGGGGGGGGGAGACGGAATGCTGTCACCCGGAGGAATGACACCACCTCCCATATCCCTGGAGCCACTAAATCATTTAAAACAAATGTATTATTGTGTATAATACAGTATTTGTTTTCTATATCTGGGTTTCTTTGTATTAAATGGGTTGACAAAACCAGTGAGGATAATATTGGTACAGATAACACGGATCTGGGTATCTGAGTGAAACAGCATGAGATGGAAAATGACAATGAAGTACCTATTGATTACAAATTACCAAGCAATAGTTCACAGAAAACACAAGGTGATCAAATCAGTTTGTATAGTTTGAAAAATGGTTATTTTACAAGTAAATAAGATTTAATTGTAGGCCTAGAAATTCGATCGCGTTCACCCATAGGCACATAGCTGGCAGAGCGGGCACTACAGGTGCCTGGTCACATGGTTGCAGGGGCCTTGTTAATTTGGTGCTGCCAGCTCATTATCATGAGTTAGGCATGCAGCCAGTGAAACCCCTGCAATTCATTGGCTGCATATCCATTTGAAGGGGCGAAAAATTGGGCTTCACTGACTCCACTTGAAGGCAGTCAGCAGTTCTTAAAGAGGAAGTGTTCTCTGGCTTCAGACAGCAGACTGTGGCACTTGCCTTCTATGCCTCTGGCTCCTTTCAGGCATCAGCAGGGGATATATGCTCCATCTCGCAACACACTACACATTGCGGCATTCGCCAGGTGACTAATGTACTTTACGTACGCAGTATGGACTTCCTAAACTACCCAATGACCAAGGAGACCCAAAATGAGAGGGCTATGCTGTGAAAGGTCTAAAATGGATGGAAGAGGTACAGAGGGCACCAGGAAACCCTGGTTCAAGCTGACGACAGGACGAGGGACATCCTTTTCTTCGCAGAAGCAGAAAGCCCTTCAGGCAATACATCTGCACCAATGGGAAGAGATTGCAGAGGATGTAAATGCCAGAAACCTATCTCCCAGGAATAGCTGCAATGCAGGAAAAAGTTCAATGACTTCACCAGAGTTGTCAAGATCAAAATCTTACCTCTTATTAATTGCTCTTTCCTCCCACCTCCAGCCTCATGATGCACAGCACTCTCCTCCCTGCATTCGATTCACTACCCTACAATTACTACACCACACTTCATTCCATCTCCTCCCTCTCACACACTCTGCACCCGCTACTCTCACCACTATTGCAATCTGCACTTCACCCACACCTCACATCTGCCACACAACATAAAAACTATTTGACCACGACAGGCACATTCTCAAAAAACATCACAAGACTCTCACTGACATACTTCCTTCTTTCTTTCAGAAGGTTGCATGCAATATGAGGCAGGAGGCCGGAGGAGGCTGAGCCCACCTGCATACCCTGTCCCATCGGGAAGGAAACATGCTGACAATCCCGGACAAGGGGACAGTCGTGGCCATGGCGACTTGCAACGCTGGAGGAGATGTTGTGCAAGGTTTCTTCACACCTCATCTTCATTTTCCCTTCATACCTCAGTCTCGCCCTACACACTCTTCATGACAAATGGCAGCTATTTTCAGCAGCCACACATCTCTCTCTGCTCTACCTTCACACAAAAAAATCTAAGCCTTATCCCTCTCTCTTATTTCAGGAGGTGAATATATGGACATACCTTGCCACTTGAGGAAGAGGAGGGCTGGCTTCCCAATGATACAGCATTATTCAATCTCATCCTCGCAAGCACCAGCTCAGATACTGGCACTACGCGTACTTTAGAAGCAAGGCTAGAAGACGGGTCTTCATGTGAATCACTGGCCACAAGTGTGCAGGAGCTTGGGCAGGAGGATAGGATACCACTGGTGCAAGCTCACTGGAGGACGAGATGACATACTAACTCTACTGCAGAGGATTCAGATGCAGGCTTTGTGGGCCGAAGCTACTGAAGAAGATTGATGGGCATACACTCAGAAGTTCACTGGGCAGCCTGCCAGCGAGCTTGTGCGCAATGGCTCAAAGCCTGGAGGACGCCAACTCCAACTTGGGTTGCGGCTTCGCGCAGAGCACGGAGATCATCCCACCCAGCATGGGGCCAATATTGAAGGGGTTCCAGTGCCACATTACTCCTGCACTCTTTTCTCACACTGAGCTGCAGAAGTGGTGCTGCACAGTTGTAGGAGAGTGGCTGTGGCTCCATGGAAGAGTTACCTGCTATGCTCTCTCAATGCTCCAGCATGCCGGAGCCCTCGCCACCCACTCCACCATTGCCCTTGTCAGTCCCACACAGCCAGGTGGACCAGACTGCCCTGGCCCAAGCCAAGAAGTAACAGTCTGCAGCAGGGTCCTCAAGACTCAAATCCGTTCAAGGTTACCTGCCACAGCTATCTGACGACACTTCGTAGGAACACTAAGATAGGTAAACAAGCACACAGGACAGGCATGAAGGGGTTGCACAAGGGTGATTCTTCATTATTCCTGTTAAGTATTAGTCACAGATGTGACATAGTTGTTGGATTTTTAAAAATTCTCGATTTTGTTTTTCACAAGAAGAAGGGGAAGAACAGGAGCAGCATCAAACACCAGTGCTACCAAAGCTCTTAGAGAGCAGCTCATCCTAGAGTGCTTCATGTAAACCATTCCTCCCATCCCCATTACACCGAAGTTCGACAATCTTGCCTTCCTTCGGTCCATAAGGCATTGTGGTCCTGAACAAACTGGATGTTGAGGGAGTGGAATCCCTTTCTGTTCAGAAAGATGCCAGGATGGTAATGGGGGAGCACGCAAGGCAATGTGGGTGCCGTCTATGGTACCTTGCACCCTGAGAAAGCCTGTAATGTGGCCGACGCCGAGTGCTCTGTCGTACTGCTGTGCTCTGTCCATTGGCAAAGTAATATAGGTGTTCAGCCTGTTGTAGAGAGCCTCAGTCACCTGCGTGAACAACAAATTGGGAGATGTCACTGCTGTCAACTGCTACAGTCTGGAACAAACTTGTGGCATAAAAGTTAAGGGCCATGGTAACCTTCACAACCACAGGATGTTCATGCCCTGTGGGCAGCAGGTGGCATTGGCTGCAGCAGATGGCATAGCTCAGTGCCTGCCTCCTTGATGAAGTGAAAGCGTCTGATACATTGCTCCTCAGTGAAGTTAAGGCAGGAGAAGTGCTCCATTAAGATCCACTATGGGTATGGCCTCCTGTGCAGTGCTACTCCTCCGCCCTTTTCCTCCTGCTCTCTCCTGCCTTCTTCGCTGCTGCCCCTCATCCTCAAGCTCCAAAGGCAGATCTACCAGACAACCCATGACTGCAATAAAACTGTTTTGAAGGCAGACAAAAGCTGTCGAGCACTAGCTAAGAGTTGTTAGCAGAAGTCATCAATCAATTGTAGAAGGTAGAAAAAAGGCAACAACACACCTAGGGGCTGAAATTGATGGCCTTACCGCCCACTGCCACCGAGGTCGACGACATTCCTCTCCGGGTTGCGCCCAGTGCCAGTTTGCACTTGGGCTGGAGTGGGCGGGAGGGGAGAACCGCTGGGAACCGCCCGCTGACATCAGCGGACGGCCAAGTGGTGCAAGTGACCTCCCACCCGCCGAGATTCGACATTGGTGTGGGCGGGAGTCGGTGCCAGCAGTGGGGGGAGAGGCTGGTCTAACCCCCAAGGTAAGGTCAAAACTGAAAAAAATGGTTAGTGAACTTGTTAATACATTTTTTTTCACAGCGACCTTAATGGGTTCCCCTGAAGGTCATCCGGGTAATTTTTTTTTTCCCAATCATTTTTATTTGAACATTTTCAACCCTCCATGGGCCCGACTACATCCTCAGCGGCACTTCGGCGGCAAGAGCCTTTGTCACCGAGATTGGGAGCTCCCGCCCAGTTTGACGGCGTACGTCGCTCGTTTGCCGCCGGCCCAACTTTTAAATTATTTTTCATCAATGTGCCCGCCCGGTCTCTCGGCGGCCATCGGCAGCCTTTTGGGTGGCACTGGGCGAGACTTCACCAAGTTCAGTCCCCGAGACGTTAACCAGCAGCCTAAAATGGCAAACCGGCAGTAGTGATTCAGCCTTTTAAATAGCGCTGCTGAAGTGTTCTTCCTGCCTGTTAGTGCCACCAGTGGCTGAGCGTGTTTATCACATGGTGAATCAGTCGCTGGGGCAGACCAATTTCACAAGAGTGGGACCCATATTTAAATATTATAATGAGGTGTTTTAATACTTCCTGGACACCTGAAGAGGAGTCTGACTCAATATAGAAGGTGACACTCTTCGGGCACAGAATGAGCGTGCGCTCGCTGCTCACCGAGTTGATTTTTTAATGCGTCCGTTTAACGTCTGTAAAACAGGCACTGCATGATCAAATTTCTAGGCCATAATGTTTTACAGTATATAGTTGAACAAAGGCTGACATTGTTATCAGTGCTATTTAGGTCTATTGCCAGAACTGCATTCAGTATCCATTCCATGCTCAAGGAATTCTGGAATGTACACGTCAACTGTACAAGTAGATACATAGGACACTTTCACATAATTTCCAACGTGAAACTACATATTTGAAGCATTACCTCACTTTTTCCTTATCATTGCTTTTACAGGTAGTCGCCAGGTTAATCTTAAAATTATGTATTCATATTAGTGTTTCGTTCTTCAAATCAAATCCTGCTTTAGGCTACCCTCCTCCTCCCCCACCCTCTTTTGGAAAACTGAAAACTACAGAACAGCCCTTCTTGAATAGCTCCAGTGTATCTGCATTATAGATAGCACTAAATGCTGCAAAACTAAACACAATCCTAATTCCATAACCAATACTGTGAGTGTGTGTGTTATCCAGTGACAAATTCAAGTTTGACGGATTGCAGAACAAAACTTGTTTACTGTAGTAATCAAGTGTTAAAATAAGCTAAAAATTCACAAGAGAACTAACAGTAATCAAATATTTATGGAATGGGTAAGAATTTTAAAGATGAACATACAATAACATTGCTTAAATATAAATCTTATTTTTACAGACTGATACAGTTTCCATACAGAGGGTATGTCAACCTTGCTGGTAAACAAGTATGTTTAAAATTATAAGCTGTAAATTAAGCTTTATTGCACATGATTGAGAAACATCATCCAAATAATTACTTAAAATCTGTGGATTTGAAACAGTGATTTATTTCCTATTGTTTATGTAACTCCCGAGCTATGGTTAAAATTACATTCACTGTCTACCTATGACTTAGTGTTGCTCTTTCAGGTGCAGACTTGTTATGTTCCTTATGGACACACCTGCTTGCACGTTCTCTCAGCTAAACCCTCTGACCTCATCTGTCTCTCCTTTCAAAACTGTTCCATTTCCCTGTAACTACAGTATGTCACTGTACTCAATCTCTTTCTACTTGTCTTGTGCATCAGTAATAATCTCTCTCTTTGTGTCATATTGCTGTAAGTGTTAGTCTTTCTCCCAGCAATCTCTCGCTCTGTCCTTTTTAAGTTTTTTTTCACTTTCCTTTTTTCCTCCTTACACTTTTCACATCACATAGCATTCCCCAACTGAGGGGGCAAGCACACAATTTGTGTTGAGAACTTTCTGGCTAGTGTTCTTGAGATGTACAAGAACTATAAAGGTTGACACACGTTCTGATTTTCACGAACTTCCTCCAGATAGCCAGACTAAAATTAGGAGCTCGCCACATTTCTTTAATAATGTGTTGCATTGCTGGATCACCAGATGTCTTCTTGCTAGGTTTTAGGGTCTATCTCGCTCTTTCCCCTCCTTTAGCTTTACGATATAGTTAAAGATATGCAACACAGAGCTTCTAGCAAAGATATTGTTACTGGAAGATGCTATCTAGTTTGCCTCAGGATCGGCTCATCACTTGTGGGTAGGGATCTTTGATGGAATTCTCCCAAAAGCACCACATGCGTGCTTGCTACCCTCTGTTAACAAAGACAGTTTCTAATTCTCTGCTGATCAGAAGAAAACGACTAGGTTTTAAAAATAGGTCTCAAAATTAAAATTTTGTGTCCCAGATTAATTTAGCATTTTTGTACTTTTTTTGTCTGTTGCTCCCATGTTAAATAGTTTTAAACAATAATAGTTAAATAGTGCAGCATAGTCTTAAACAGCACAAAATTGCAATCTATGACTTGAACATAAGACAACATTTTTTTTGAATATGTGCATATGTCACACAGAAAAATCTATCAGCTTATTTTCGATGTGCCCCACAATGCATTTTTGATATTCCGTTGTTTGGGCCAGCGAAAATATTGGACAATGTTAGCATTAGGGGTGAAGGGTACAATACAAGGATAAAACTAAATAGTATTTTACAGTGAAATATGTTCATTAATTTGAAATATTTGTGATGTCATTGATACATGAAATAATAGACACACAGCTCAGAACCTCAAATGCCTTCTAATTTCAGCCTACATAACTTTCTCGTACTTCAGTCCCAGAAGTGGCAAGGAATACTGAGAGTTGGCAGAAGGTGTCTCCACCCACTGGAATTACGCCTAAGAACCACTGTAACTCCAGCAGAAAACCCCAGTTTAAATTTTTGACTAATGTTATCCTGAATTCAGTCCTGGGTCCTGAATCAAGTAAATGCATAAGTATATGTATTAATACATATGTGTATAAGTTATTAATGACTTCTAACTAATCAGAACAACCAACCCAATTTCACCCAATTGCCTCGGAGTTTTTGGATTATGTGAAATGGAATACATGCTGTGAGCTGATGATGTTTAAAATTATCACAATTGTCGAAAGCAGCACTCTATAAAAAGAGTTTTAGAATGCCAATGTTCAAAAAGACTGCAATAGAACTGCTCAGCATGTAGCCTCACTATTCTACTACATAGTCCCCATTTACACAGCACTCTAACACTCAGTTTAAGTACCTCTTTTCAATAATAATAAGTGTGCAAACAGCGATATGTTGAAGCAGCAGATAGGATTAAGCATGGCCTGGAACCTCAATAAGTGAAGCTATAAATTGAGCATTTTTTCTAAAAAAGGGTTTGCTTTAATCAAGCTACATATTCTCTACCAGCTTCAGCATGCCGTGAGGAAAATAGTGCCTGACAGATGCCTGTGGATTCCTAAGGGGATTGAAAATTGTCTAATGTCTTAAACTAGAAATAAGCACAAATGACAGACTTGCAATAAAAAAACTTCAATAATCTTTTGTATGTGAAAAATCCTCACAAAAGATATTTGCCCCATATGTTTTCTTCTCAATTGTACCTTCAAGTTACAAGCTCAGGATCTCCTTCCAGTGTCGATTTGATGAAAATCCACTAAAGTGCAACAGTGAAGGAAAGGAATTGGTTCCGAATGCTGTATGCTGCAATCTAATCCAAAACATTTGACCAAAGTAATACTTCTTATTCCATTGAATTTACAGATTATAAATTACTTTGCAAAGAAAGTTTTGTACAGCCGTGAATGCAATTAAACTTTTATGGCTCTATCAGCCTCGTGTTTTATGTATGTGATTTACTTCCCAATGTCATTTCTTCTATCTTGGAGTTTTATTTTGCTTTTTCTTCCCCTTTCTCTTCTCTAGACTTTGCTGTACTATTCACGTTTTCTCCCTCAACAGGCAACCTGTTCTCAGAACTCTACCACTGCTGGTTTGTAATCAGAAGATAGGATTACGATTAGGGTAACTTCCATTGTCTCTAATTTATCACACTACTTGTCCAACATCCAGTACTGGATGAGCAGAAATATCCTCCAACTAAATATTGGGAAGACCGAAGCCATTGTCTTCGGTTCCTGCCACAAACTCTGTTCTTTAGCCACTAACTCCATCCCTCTTCCTGGCAACCTTCTGAGGCTGAATCAGACCCTTTGCAACCTAGGTGTCATATTTGACCCCGGGATGAGCTTCCGACCACAGATCCACTCCATCACCCATGACTGCCCACTTCCAGCTCTGTAACTTCACCCGACTCCACTGCTGTCTAAGCTCATCTGCTGCTGAAGCCTTCATCCATACCTATGTTACCCCCAGACTTGACTATTCCAATGCTTTCCTGATTTGCCTCCCACTTTCCACCCTCCATAAACTTGAGCTCACCTAATACTCTGCTGCCTATATCCTAACTTGCACTCATCACCCCTATGCTCACTACATTGGCTTCCAGTCTGGAAATGTCTAAATGTTAAACTTCTCATCCTTGTTTTCAAATGACTCTATGGTCTCATCTCTCCCTATCTGTAATTTCCTCTGGCCCTACAATCCCCCAAGATCCCCGCGCCCCCCAATTTTAATCACTCCACCATTGGTGGGCCTGCTTTCAGCTGTCTAGGTTCTAAGCTCTAGAATTCCCTCCCCATACCTCTCCTGCGCGAGCTGTTTTTGTTGCTATATGAATTGGGGCCAAGTTATCCTTCTTTGATTTGCTCTGTGAGAAGCTATCAGTGCTGAACTTTTCAATCTGAGTACTAGCATGATGCATTGAGCTTTAGTGGTTGCCGATTTTGCACTGGACTAATCGAGTGAGATTTTCTGAAATTGGCCAGTTTTCAAATTCATACTTAGCTCTCAGCCTGGTTTGGACCTGCCTTGGGAACAATTTACAGCAGTGAGCAGGAAATAGCATGCAGTTTCAACTCTATAGCTGCTTTTTAATGTGTCTACTTCATTGTCGTTGGGGGGGTAAGGAAATATGGCTGGATAGAGAGCACAGCACCTGTATTTTTAGATGGGTCTTCAGAAGTCCTGATGGCAGAAGTGCTGCAAAAGAGGATTGAATTCATTAGGATCAGAGTTCTTGTCCATCAAAGGAAGATAAGTCCAGGTTTTCTGCCAAGTTTGCAATTAACTAAGAATGCCTATTTCCACCTCTGTAACATTGCTCATCTCCGCCCGTGCTTCAGCTCTTCTTCTGCTAAAACCCTCATCAATGCCTTGCTTACCTCTAGACTTGACTATTCCCAGTGCACTCCTAGCTGGCCTCTCACGTTCTACTTTCTGTAAACTTGCAGTCATCCAAAACTCGGCTGTCTATGTCCCAACTCGCACGTTCACCCATCACCCCTGTGCTTACAGATCTACATTGACTTCCGCTTAAGCAATTCTCAACATTGTTTTCAAATCCCTCCATGGCCTCGCCTCTCCCTATCTCTGTAGTCTCCTCCAGCCCCATGGCCCCCAAGATATCTGCGCTCCTCTACTTCTGTCCTCTTGAGCATCACTGATAATAGTCGCTCCACCATTGGTGGCCGTGCCTTCAGTTGCCTGGACCCTAAGCTCTGGAATTCCCTGCCTAAACCAATCCACCTCTCTACTTCTCTTTCCTCCTTTAAGACGCTCCTTAAAACCTTCCTCTTTGACCAAGCTTTTGGTCACCTGCCCTAATCTCTCCTTACGTGGCTTTGTTGTCTTATAATACTCCTATGAAGAGCCTTGAGATATTTTACTACTTTAAAGACGCTATATAAATACAAGTTGTTGTGGTTGTTGTTTAGGAGAGGCTTCAGGGTGAATGGTGGTGGTCATTGTGACAGCGAGCTATTTTCCTGGTTCTCCAACATCTGCCATCAGTTCTGGGATTTTCCACTTGAAGTCATGGCAGACATATAATATGCCTACATATCTGACATAGTTCCCTGGAGGTAAACTCCCAAATAGCTTCATTGAATTAGCGTCACCTGGGAAATTTACAAGTGATGAATTGAGTCATACTGGCAGACGATAATCCTGCCTTGAATCACTTCTGATGGATATCCCATCACAGAGGACGGTCATCCAACCTGTTTGACAGATGGTTGTTGCCAAAGTTTTTCAATTTCAAAGACACAGCAGATATGGAGATAGATGGGGAATATGATTAATAGCCTCAAAGGGTCATCAAGGTAAAACTCACCAATATTACATTAAAGGTTTACACATCATTTTTATCTCACCCTGCCATATCACAATAGTAAGGAGCAGACCTGAATGTGAGGAAGGCACCCTAGTTTTAGATCTCCCCCAAATAAATTTGAAGATACCAACTTAACAACCTGAAGCTGAGAGGCAGCAGATCTGGGTGAAGCTGGAAGCCTTTCCAAAGCTCAGCCAGTACGATCCTTTTCATTTGTTATTCTTCCTCTCCTCATTCAAACTGGGCGAAACAAATGGAGATGTGAATTATAATCAAGCTTCACTACCCTTACTGCTGTCCAGAGGTCTACTCCCACACAGATCATTGGACACGCTAAGAGAGTCCAACTTCAGGAGCATGACTTGAGTAGGTATAGATAAAACTGCTGCCACTCCAGGCAATGCGACATTGGCCCCATTAGCTCTCCTCTAAAAGTGTGACAGAAAGCAGGCTAAAGCAGGCCACCACTTCACTGGACACCAAACGTCCCTGGAGTGGAGATTGTGCATAGGTCCACCGGGAGCAGGGTGACATAATTTCATCAATACCCTCTTAGCTTTAGAAGGCAGTTTTCTTAGGCAAGTGTGTTGGATGGATCTCATGAAACTGGACCTGCCTCACATTTCTGCGCACAGCAAACAAAAGATCCAGAATGCCGGAGTTTCCTGGATCACAATTACACAGAAATGATGCCAACATTTACACCAGTCCATATTGCCGTTGAAAATTTAAGCCAAAATTTCTTGAAGAGCTCAAGAAATGCGGCAGAATGTAAAAAGCAGTATAAAACAAGTGTAAATGTTGTCTTCTGCCATGGCGCCTCACTCTCAGAGCCTCTCACCTCTGCCGCTCATCTTCTTCATCCATTATTATGCATAACAGGGGCATGCCCATTGGTCAGGCCATTCCAGCTGCTTAGTCAATCTGAACACATTGGGGGGAGGGCAGGGGAGGGACTCGAGAATTTATGGTGCACTGAGACTGAGTACTTTGGCTAAATACTGTACAGATCTCAGGAAGAAATTCAAAATAAAGTCGCAAAGAAAATTGCTATCAAACTCCAGAAATCATTTACATCGATATCAGGTGACTTCTGGCCATGCTATGCTTAAATTTATGAGCATAAATCTACGCTAGTGCATTATTCACCTAAAACCAGAAAGCTCACATGTGCTAGTCTTTTACATGGGGTGGGCCTATGGCAGATGTCTTTGGCAAACGATCAAGAAAATTTTCACAAAGTGATGTTTCAATATAAATTAGCTACACACAAACTTCTTCTGAACAGCTCAATGCCATTTGTACACTGTAGTTACACTGAAACTTTCGAGGAAATTCATGGTAAATACTCTTAGATGTTTTAAAAAATGAATGTTAGATGATGGCAACAGCAGTGAATTTGATGAGAACAATTATCAACTGGTATTATTTGGGTTTTGATAGAGTGGATAGAGAGCGAATGTTTCCACTTGTGCCATTCGGCCCAATCAGTCCATGCTTGTCTTTATGCTCCACTCGAGCCTCCTCCCATCTTTACTCATCTAACTCTATCAGCATAACACTCTAGTCCCTCTCCCTCATATGCTTATCTAACCTCCTTTAAAATGCAGCTATACCATTCACTTCAACCATTCCCTGTGGTAGCAAGTTCCACATTCTCATCGCTCTTTGGGTAAAGAAGTTTCTTCTGAATTCCCTATTGGATTTCTTGGTGCATATCTTATATTGATGGCCTCTAGTTATGCTCTTCCCCACAAGTGGAAACATTCTCTCTGTATCCACTCTATCAAAATCTTTCATAATTTTCAGGACCTCTATTAGGTCACCTCTCAGCCTTCTTTTTTCAAGAGAAAAGAGACCAAGCCTGTTCTGGACATATAGGCCATTGTATTGAGTCTAGAGGGCCAGATAGCCTCATAGATACCATCTATAACACCCATATGTTTGGTTATCAAATAGTCTGGAGAAATCCATCATACCAGAAACGATGAAGGTGTTGACTTTGCTGAATAAAGCATCAGCCACCAGTTTCATATATATGTGCACAGCAAATTGGCATTCTGAGGATGTCTCCTGTAGTAGATTCGAAGAACTTAGAGGCATAAAAGTTGAGGTTCGCAGTCGCCTTGACTGTCGGTGACAGTGGTGGAAGCTAGCTTCAGCTCTACATGAAGCAAATGGTATATTCCAACTGCTTCCCTGCTAGGAAGTTCTCATCAGACATTGCCAAGCCTGGGCCTATTTTGGCGGATGTGGCCAGACTGCCTGTGGTGCCATCTGATATCCCTTCTCTGTCCTCTTTCATAAAGTTCAGCAGGAGGGCAAGCACTGAGAGTAATCCCTCCAGTTTACAAATATGTGGAGCAAAAAAAAAATTGAAGAGTGCAACTTTAAGGGATTAGTTCCTGCCACGCGAGAACTTGGCTGCCATTTAATGCCCATTTGAAATGGGCAAGATTAACACCACTACACATCCATTGCATGAGAACAGGAAAATCGCCTGTGGTATTTATAAGAAAATTTACATTGCTAATGAAGATGTTGCACATACTGTGTAAAAGAGCATGTCACTGGAAGGGAACCAGGACAAGGTTTTTATGCACAGAGCTGAGTAGGCAGAACTTGAACACATTGAGGAATTTACAGTGTACACACGCGCAATTCCAGACAGTGTAAAACCATAAACTGACAGGAATTTACAGGCTACAGGCACTCAAATATTGGGAGCACATATTGAAAGATTATTTTTGCAATAGTTCATTCACTTTGCAGTATACTATCTAAACTTTATATGAATTACTACCAACAGAAATGCTATTCATGTCTGCTTTGTGTGTTTTTTTTAAACTTCACCATATATTTCTGCTTCAGGTCTATTCCCGAAGAGCTAACAAGTTAATACCTGTGATGACTATGCTGGTGCCAAAATCCTCAGTTTAAAAAAATTAATATTGATTCTATGCTTTGGCTTGCCCGTCCATCCAAGTTTAGGCAAACAAATTGATTTACGTTGACAGCATACATTCCCTCTCCCCCAACCCTCGCCACCCCCCCAAGGAAAAAAAAACAAGTCTGTTTTAAACTAGAAAGAGTACTGTGTACATTGCAGATTTTTTTGCATGATTTTTGATAGAAAGCCTGGTATTATTTGCTATTTACTGTTATTTTCTAGAGCCAGATGTGCATTGTCTTATATATGTTATTGCAAAGTTTATTAGCAAGCAATAGATCTGTTTTATCCAAATGGACCATAGCATTCAAAAAATACATTTGCAGTTGAATCAGACATTTCACATAAGACTTTTGTAGAATTGTCAAGAACTATTGCCAGAGGGCCAATGTCTGAACACTCCCAATCATTTGTTACTTTGGATTTTATATTACAGCAGTGAGTCACCAGTCTGACATTCCAAAGCAAATTCTGCTGGATTAATGAGATTGATGAATAATCAAGTAAAAATTTGCAAAGACAATTACACAAATGTGTGAAGTTTACTGCCTTATGCAGCCAATTGAAATAACACGAGTTACATCAAAACCTCATGATTGTATTCTTTAAAAGGTCATTTGGTTGTATCTCCTGCAAGAAGTAGAACATAATTTACTCGATAGAAAACCATGTTTTGAAAGTTAATGTATTAATTATATTCTAACAAAGAGCATAATGTAACTCTGCTAATGTTTTAATGTTTCTTATCATTTTTCTTATTATTTCCATTATTTTGTTTATTTGCACAAGCATAAAGAGAATTTTGGAATAGCCAGCCATGTAACATGTTCATATGGTCAAGTGCCAGATGGTACGGTAGATCTCAGAGCTCTACTGTAAGCATTTTTATGGAAAAAGAAGAGTTGTCAGGTGAAGATTCCCGATGGAGAACATACTTCCCCCAGATGGGAAAGAAGTAAAATGATTTGGGCACCTTCCTGAGATGGTAATTTCATGGGCTTCATTATTCCCTTTAGCTAAGGCTGATAAGCCTCCTCCTAATAGTGGTAGCCAAACTGTTCTGCTTCAATACCAGACCCTGGTCCCAAGGCTGACAAAAAAGAAATCTAACTGAAGATTCATTTAAGCCATTAAAATACCTGATTTGTATTTATTAAGTTGTTGTCTTATAAAAATTACCACTTTAAAATGTTTTGGGTCTCAAACAATTATCGTATCTTTTTGTAACTCATAATGAGATTAGATTTAAGAAGATTAAATAAAAATCTCTTAAACACACATCTGATGGGATTTGTGCACGTTTTCCCTGACAGGTATAGTATTTAGAAAAAAGGTTTCTTTTAGAAAAGGTTTGAGGTGCAGTCCTGGGTTTTGGATGCAACATATTATTAATGTTCTTATGGTAAATGATAAGTGACAATAGTCTGTTCATTGGATTCTTTGCCATTCTAAACTTCTGCGAGAACAGGCATTGAGCTGGATGCTTGCCATCACAAATTGTGCTTGCATGAAAGAGATGCGACTTTTCTGTTGTTTTCCCCTTACAAATAGCTTGATTTGAGATGCCATTGCTTTTCACACATTAATACTTACGACGGATCTCCAGCTACCTTTGTGGCAGACCCTGACGAACTCTGTCACTTTGACCTAATCCAGTTTTCTGCACAGCTGTGTTGAAAGTCACCTTCAGTTTTATCACATTTTAATGCAAACAAGGCCGGAAGGGTTGCTTGTTTGGCTTGAAGACGCCGTGACAGTTCATGTGAAAGGTTGTTCCTGTAGCTGTGCAGAAAAATGTGACAGGGAGCTTTATCACTGCTGTGAGCACGACAATCTGAAAATTATTGCTTCATTCAGAAGCCATTCTCTCAATGGGGCTAACACAGAACATAGTCTCCTCTGACCAGCAAGACAGTGCTCTGAATAATTCACCAGCCCTAAAGAAAGATTTTTAATTCCTTTGTCTGCGATTAACCCTATTTTGCATGAAGGGATCTCAGTCAGAGGGTGAAAATTGCTGAAGTGAACAAGATAAACTTGATGTAAACTAACTGAAAAAAGTACATGTCTGATAACCCAGAGACTTGGAGCTATTTTAAAGGAATGCATATGAAAAAAATAACATAAGACATAACAAATGTTTTGCGGTGTAAAATGAATGTTTTGTCTGACATATGTCTCAAAGGAATTTGAAAGAAGCTAGATAATGTCCCCAGAACAATATAACCCTGTCATTCCACTGTTGTGTGAAATCAGTTGCCCTGGTAGCCATCTTAAATTAAAAGGCAGGGCATTGCTGATTGTGTCAACTTTATATCACCATAAAATAATTTTAAAGTTATTATAGTCACAAGAAAATAGGGTTGTTGTTCATGGCTACCTTATCCAACATACTTGATTTCAAATCAACATTAGATTCTGAAGGTAAAAATGCAAAACTTGAATTGCCTCAAAATTTATCTGTAACATCAATGTTTTGCTATTAAATGCAATGAGTTTTATCCTTTCTCATCCAATTGTGAAAAGCAAAAGATTTTGTTAATAGAAAAATCAGAGTTTGTAACAATATGCATAGATGAGTTTTAATTGGGTGAAGTAACAACAGAAAGCAGTTTGGGGCATGCGTGACAAGGACTAATGTTTGGAATTCAATTCTGGTGGTTGTAAAGAAGCACAGAATGATCAGAAAGAATTGTACTGGGTTCTCAACGTGCAGGTCGCAGATTTTGCATCACCTGCTGTCCATGTTACACTTGTCTGGACATTATGAGCAAGTGGCATTAGATAACAATACCTCAATTGTTCTAGTTAGGTTACTGTTCCTGCACACATCAATATCTTACCATGTCTTGCTATGTTTGGAGGATGGTTATTGTCTAACACCTCGATATACAGCAAGTCCAAGCTTAAAACAGCATCAAGCTATCTGTAGAGGGGACAGGCTTCACAACTATATAGTAACGGTAACTAAATTCTGTAGTTGAGCATTCTTTTCTGTAAAAAATACAAATTGTATTCTTTGATTTTTGTTACAGACATGCACAATATTAATACTATATAGGGCCCAAATTTCCCCATGAGTTGCACCGTTTTTTTTGATGTAACTTGATTTTTCTGGTGAATCTTTTTAGTTGCAAATATGGCCATTTAATTTGTGCCAGTGTAAGTGAGTTAGTTAGGTTTTTTGTTAGGTCAGTTTTTTTTTCAAAAGGGGGCGTTCCCAGCCACTTACACCATTTATGCCAATTTGGCCAGAAAAAAGTTGTACTAAACTAAGTTAGGGCAGCGCATGTGTCCACTTTTGTCCGCACAGAAAGACTTTACTTACAGTTAAGGAATCGGCACAAGTGACTACATTTAAAGCACCACCAAGCACCAAACAAAGCACAAAAAGTAATAAGCAATGAATTAACAAATAAAATAGAAGGAACCCTGTCCCTAAAGCACCAAAATCAATCAGTAAATAACAAATAAAAAATAGAAGTCCTACCTTAGGGAACGCAGTAGGCTGCTGATGAGGGAGCCCATTTGGCCAGGACTAGGGACAGCGTGCTTTGGCCCGTCCCACACAGCCTGCAACATGCGTTTGCCAAAACGGCCTGCTAGGAGCTACTGCAAATGCGCACAGGCTCTAGCGCGCATGTGCAGAGGTCCCGGCACTGATTTCAGCGCCGGGACCTAGCTCCGCCCCCCTATCTTTCTTCTGTGCCATGCCAGCTCCACAGACAGCCTGAGAATCGGCCATGATCACACGGATCTTTTTTGGTGCTGCTTCTGAGGTAAAATGTCGGCGGGGGGGCTTGGAGGTGCGCCGAAAAAAACGGAGGGCCAAATTTGGGCCCATAATCCCTTGGATCGCTGGCTCCGGTTATTAGACTTACTATTATACATTAGAAGCAGAAGAAAGAAGATAATTTGAAGGCTCTATCTCCCAAAAAAGTAATGGCAGAATTTTTAACAAGCGTCAGCTTAATTTATCAGTTACTTCAATTTGCATCAACTCCTGCCTTCCTCCTCTTCTTTACTTGACCTGAAAGTTCAGTTATATATTTGAGACTGGTCCCATCAGAACTGTGTCCTATTCATTCTGTAAGATACATTTTTGAATTGTGCAAATGAATGATCATTTGTAGCTGACTAAAAAGATCCAGAAAATAACTCAGCAACAGGAGAATAAGTTTGAAGGAATTGTATAAAACCAGTTAAAAAATATTTGCCGAGAACAAGAACATGAATCATGAGAAAAACCAAAGCTTCAATGAAAGAAAGTCTTGACACATTCTTGTGAAACGTTTCTTGTTGGCCCAGGGTGGTGCCTGCTGTGGGATGTCATGGTTACATGTGGGACAGCAGCAGATGTGGTTGGTTCTTCTGAGTGCCCAAGGATATGTGTTCAGAGATTCCAGTAATTACTTCAGTTTGAAATCTGATTATGGGGATCTCCAACAGTGCTCTGGCATTTATTGCTAGTTTTTCTTCAGATTATACTGAAACATATCTGGAGCAAATGGAACCCATGTTAATGTTACTTGCTGACAGATGTTTATTCTGACATAGGGAGAAAATGTACTTTTACCCTTGCTAAAGTGGCACTTCCACAATGAGGTTGCACAACTCTTACACAGGAGTATTTTCCTACAGCACAACAGTGACTACATTTCAAAAGTACTTAATTGGCTGTAAAGCACTTTAGGATGTCCTAAGGTCATGAAAGATGCTATATAAATGCAAATCTTTCTTTTCTTTTTATGTAGCAACAAGTTAAAGATTTTTGACCCCTCGGTCTTTGGTTTAGAAAGTGATAATCCTTTTAAAAATGGCAGAATGATATCATTTTCATATATCTACCTGTGATACTGATTGCCGACCCATGCAGTTTCTGAAGCATTGTTTTGAGATAACCATTACATAATATTTTCTTCAGCTGCCTGTGATTGTTTGGTATTTCAGTGTGTAGCTTGTGGCTAGCACATTACTTGGAAAAACAAACTCTTATTATGCAATAGTTTGAATGTTTATCAAATGTCTGGAGAAAAGTTGCTACAGTGATTGAAGATAAGTGAGATCTGCTATGTCCTGTCATTTTTTGCATGATAATATCAGTTCAACTTACTCTGCCTGAATTTTCTAACACAATATACCTTAGAGAAAATAAACAATGTAGGATGATTCAATGTACCACAAGTGAGGATGTTTGTGCTGTGAAATATAAACTGATATTTCACTGCCCACAGCCAAACTGTTACTTTCTTTAGATTCAGAATTGATAATCGCCACACCTTTTTTTAATCATATGATAATGGAGCTCAGAGAGGAAGTGTATTCTCTTGTAATGTAGCCCTAAATATTATTAGCGGAAACACCTGTACAGCCACTGCTCTCTGTCATCACTTGTTACCTTACCTGCAACTGTCCGCAAGGGGCAATCTGATAATAGACATTTTGTGCAGAACTATTAGGTGATATTTCTGCTCCAGTGACATGATTGCTGATTGTGTCAACACTGGAAGAATATCCCCTGTGATGGTAGTAACTGTCCAGTATGTGTACGTAAGTTCATGTGAGGACATAATCATTAAGTGCCCAGTCAGGCTGTAGGAGGCAATCTCCCATGAGGAGGTAGCCACAATAGGGTTATAATATAAGCCAGGGTGTATATGTTTTCTCCCATCAGCTTCCCTGCCACAGTCCCACAGCATCCAAGAGGGAAAACTTATCCACAGGTCATGGGTTCAAGCCCCACTCCTGAGACCTGGGCACATAATGCAGGTTGATAGTTCAGTGCAGTACTGCGCGAGTGCTGTTGGAGATGCAGGGGCCTTAATTCACCGCCGCCCGAAACAGGTCGCACCTACCACTTTTCTTGTGTTTTCACTGCCGCGGTGGATGAGGTGGCCTCTTTCTCAAAATTCAGCTCTTTGGCATTTTCTTTTTTTGAGTGGAGGGGAAGTCGGTCATAATGGGCCAGAAGTGGGGCGGAGAGCAGAAAATCGATCATAGGAGGGGTGGAAGTGGAGGCGGGGGCGGAGTCTCCGCTGCTGTCAGTCATCAGCATAGCGCTGATGATGTCATGATGTGTGTGCGTCACCACATCTCTCCCCTTCACTTAAAGGGGAGAGCTGCTGTGAACTCAGCAATTATTTCAGTTCGGTCCACTGGGCCACCAGGGAGGGTTTCGGCTGGGACAGCGGCCTGGCATCCAAGAGGGGGTGCCAGGCTGCCTGTTGGTGGCCCAGTCGAACCTGGGACATTATTGTCAGGCTAACCTGGCAGTCGGCCGACAAAAAGAATAAAGTGGTGGTCACGGCAATGCGCCCTCCCTTTTAATGGCGGCCGCATCGCCCTGTCGCACACACTGCAAACACAATGCACCGACAGAAAAACTGGCGGGGGCACCGATCGGCGGCCCAAAGGTTTTTCACCTGAATTTTGCTTGCGGTGCTGGAGATCATAGAAACATAGAAACATAGAAAATAGGTGCAGGAGTAGGCCATTCGGCCCTTCGAGCCTGCACCGCCATTCAATGAGTTCATGGCTGAACATGCAACTTCAGTACCTCATTCCTGCTTTCTCGCCATACCCCTTGATCCCCCTAGTAGTAAGGACCTCATCTAACTCCCTTTTGAATATATTTAGTGAATTGGCCTCAACAACTTTCTGTGGTAGAGAATTCCACAGGTTCACCACTCTCTGGGTGAAGAAGTTTCTCCTCATCTCGGTCATAAATGGCTTATCCCTTATCCTTAGACTGTGACCCCTGGTTCTGGACTTCCCCAACATTGGGAACATTCTTCCTGCATCTAACCTGTCTAAACCCGTCAGAATTTTTAAACGTTTCTATGAGATCCCCTCTCATTCTTCTGAACTCCAGTGAATCCAAGCCCAGTTGATCCAGTCTTTCTTGATATGTCAGTCCCGCCATCCCGGGAGTCAGTCTGGTGAACCTTCGCTGCACTCCCTCAATAGCAAGAATGTCCTTCCTCAAGTTAGGAGACCAAAACTGTACACAATACTCCAGGTGTGGCCTCATCCAGACCCTGTACAACTGTAGCAACACCTCCTTGCCCCTGTACTCAAATCCCCTTGCTATGAAGGCCAACATGCCATTTGCTTTCTTAACCGCCTGCTGTACCTGCATGCCAACCTTCAATGACTGATGTACCATGACACCCAGGTCTTGTTGCACCACCCCTTTTCCTAATCTGTTACCATTCAAATAATAGTCTGTCTCTCTGTTTTTACCACCAAAGTGGATAACCTCACATTTATCCACATTATACTTCATCTGCCATGCATTTGCCCACTCACCCAACCTATCCAAGTCACTCTGCAGCCTCATAGCATCCTCCTCGCAGCTCACACTGCCACCCAACTTAGTGTCATCCGCAAATTTGGAGATACTACATTTAATCCCCTCGTCTAAATCATTAATGTACAGTGTAAACAGCTGGGGCCCCAGCACAGAACCTTGCGGTACCCCACTAGTCACTGCCTGCCATTCTGAAAAGTCCCCATTTACTTCTACTCTTTGCTTCCTGTCTGCCAACCAGTTCTCAATCCACGTCAGCACACTACCCCCAATCCCATGTGCTTTAACTTTGCACATTAATCTCTTGTGTGGGACCTTGTCCAAAGCCTTCTGAAAGTCCAAATGCACCACATCAACTGGTTCTCCCTTGTCCACTCTACTGGAAACATCCTCAAAAAATTCCAGAAGATTTGTCAAGCATGATTTCCCTTTCACAAATCCATGCTGACTTGGACCTATCATGTCATCTCTTTCCAAATGCGCTTCTATGACATCCTTAATAATTGATTCCATCATTTTACCCACTACCGATGTCAAGCTGACCGGTCTATAATTCCCTGTTTTGTCTCTCCCTCCTTTTTTAAAAAGTGGGGTTACATTGGCTACCCGCCACTCCATAGGAACTGATCCAGAGCCTATGGAGTGTTGGAAAATGACTGTCAATGCATTCGTTATTTCCAAGGCTTTCTCCTTAAGTACTCTGGGATGCAGTCCATCAGGCCCTGGGGATTTATCGGCCTTCAATCCCATCAATTTCTCCAACACAATTTCCCGACTAATAAGGATTTCTCTCAGTTCCTCCTTCCTACTAGACCCTCTGACCCCCTTTATATCCGGAAGGTTGTTTGTGTCCTCCTCAGTGAATACCGAACCACAATACTTGTTCAATTGGTCTGCCATTTCTTTGTGCACTCACCTTCATCCTGACGTGCCTGTCACCACATTCCCATCACTCGACCTTCCCAAGCCTACTCCTGCACATCATTCCTCACACCAACATACCTTGCACGTCCACCTATCCCCCTCTCTCTACATACATACTCACATTCTCAACTGACTAACCATCCCTCACACTCACCCTCATCCTAATGCAATCATAGCAAGTAACACCACAGAAAGAAGCCATTTGGCATTGTCACCCCACTCCTTCATAGTCACACTCTACAGATGTAACCCATCCTTACAATCATTCCATCACTCTCACTCAAACTTCTCTTCTTTTCCTCCTTGTAGGAGAAAAAAGCCCAGAACACGTGGAAGAGAGAGAGAGAACCGGAGGTGGCCCTCCAGTCTTCAACCAACTAACAGTAGCAGGGGATGAGGCTCTGGAGATCTCGGGAGTTGCAAAGATGCTGGTGGTGAGAGATGGAGCGAGCAGGACATCCCAGCAACCTGGTGGCCGAATCACATCTCATACAGCCACATGGCACACAACAGTCACTCATATGGTGACTGATGTCAGCAGCCAGTGAAATGCCATCATGTGCATAATGGTAACATTACACATTCTTATTATAACACTACTATTTCATCTATTTACTCTCCCACAGGTCCACCGACTGCCATCCCCCCGCCTCCCACTGTCCCGCCAGAGGAAGAAGACGACTCTTCAGAGGAGCCTCCAGCCTCTGAGGGTGCACTGTCAGCAGACCCAAGCACAGCCAGTACCAGCTCGGTGGGTCCTGTGCACTGTAGAGTAAAGTGGTCACCTGGTGTCTCATAATTCACAAGTGAGCAAGAGCAAGTGGTGTTGACAGGGACAGCAATGGAGACTCCTCGCTGGAGGGCACTGAACCTTGGGGGCCATTGAGAAAGAGGGTGATCTTGGAGGGGCAGCAACAATTACATGAAGCTCTGACAGCTTTTGCAGCCGCGATGTCTGCAAATGTAAAGGGTAGCCTTGAGGAGGAGTTCATAGAGTACGTAAGGGATGGGTTCCTTGAGCAGTACGTAACAGAACCAACCAGGAGGTAGGCTATCTTAGATCTGGTCATTTGTAATTAGACAGGATTAATAAACAATCTCCTAGTAAAGGATCCCCTGGGAATGAGTGATCATAGCATGATTGAATTTCAAATTCAGATGGAGGGTGAGATGGTTGGGTCTCTAACCAGCGTACTTAGCTTAAATAAAGGAGACTATGAAGGTATGAGGGCAGAGTTGGGTAAAGTGGACTGGGAAAATAGATTAAAGTGTAGGACGGTTGATGAACAGTGGTGTACATTTAATGAGATATTTCACAACTCTCAAGAAAAATATATTCCAGTGAGGAGGAAAGGGTGTAAGAGAAAAGATAGCCATCCGTGGCTAACTAAAGAAATAAAGGATGGTATCCAATTAAAAACAAGGGCATACAATGTGGCCAAAACTAGTGGGATGACAAAAGATTGGGAAGCTTTTAAAAGCCAGCAAAGAACAACTAAAAAAAATGATTAAGAAAGGGAAGATAGACTATGAAAGTAAACTAGCGCAAAATATAAAAAACAGATAGCAAGAGTTTCTATAGGTATATAATAAGGAAAAGAGTGGCTAAAGTAAATGTTGGTCCCTTAGAGGATCGGAGAATTAGTAATGGGAACATAGAAATGATAAAAACTCTGAACAAATATTTTGTATCAGTCTTTACGGTAGAGGACACTAACAATATTCCGACAGTGGATAGTCAAGGGGCTATGGGGGGAAGGAACTTAACACAATCACAATCACTAAGGAGGTGGTACTCAGTAAGATAATGGGACTAAAGGCAGATAAATCCCCTGGACCTGATGGCTTGCATCCGAGGGTCTTAAGAGAAGTAGCAGCAGAGATAGTGGATGCATTGGTTGTAATTTACCAAAATTCCCTGGATTCTGGGGAGTCCCAGCAGATTGGAAAACTGCAAATGTAACACCCCTATTTAAAAAAGGAGGCAGACAAAAAGCAGGAAACTATTGACCAGTTAGCCTAACATCTTATTAAAGAAGCAGTAGCAGGACATTTGGAAATGCAAAATTAGGTCAGGCAGATTCAGCATGGATTTATGAAAGGGAAGTCATGTTTGACAAATTTGCTGAAGTTCTTTGAGGATGTAACAAACAGGGTGGATAAAGGGAAACTTGACAAGGTGCCACATAAAAGGTTACTGCACAAGATAAAAGTTCAAGGGATTGGGGGTAATATATTAGCATGGATAGAGGATTGGCTAACTAACAAAGAACAGAGAGTCGGGATAAATGGTTCATTCTCTGGTTGGCAACCAATAACTAGTGGGATGCTGCAGGGATCAGTGCTGGGACCCCAACTATTTACAATCTATATTAACGACTTGGAAGAAGGGACTGAGTGTAACATAGCCAAGTTTGCTGATGAAACAAAGGTGGGAGAAAAAGCAATGTGTGAGGAGGACACAAAAAATCTGCAAAAGGACATAGACAGGCTAAGTGAGTGGGCAAAAATTTGGCAGATGGAGTATAATGTAGGAAAGTGTGAGGTCATGCTCTTTGGCAGAAAAAAATCAAAGAGCAAGTTATTATTTAAATGGAGAAAGATTGCAAAGTGCTGCAGTACAGAGGGACCTGGGGGTACTTGTGCATGACACACAAAAGGATAGTATGCAGGTACAGCAAAGGATCAGGGAGGCCAATAGTATCTTGGCCTTTATTGCAAAGGGGATGGAGTATAAAAGCAGGGAAGTCTTACTACAGTTATATAAGGTATTGGTGAGGCCACACCTGGAATACTGTGTGCATTTTGGTTTCCATATTTACGAAACGATATACTTGCTTTGGAGGCAGTTCAGAGAAGGTTCACGAGGTTGATTCTGGGGATGAGGGGGTTGACTTATGAGGAAAGGTTGAGTAGGTTGGGCCTCTATTCATTGGAATTCAGAAGAATGAGAGGTGATCTTATCGAAATGTATAAGATTATGAGGGGGCTTGACAAGTTGGATGCAGAGAGGATGTTTCCACTGATGGGGGAGACTAGAATTAGAGGGCATGATCTTAGAATAAGGGGCCGCCCATTTAGAACAGAGAGGAGGAGAAAATTCTTTTCTCAGAGGGTTGTAAATTTGTGGAATTCGCTGCCTCAGAGTGCTGTGGAAGCTGGGACATTGAATAAATTTAAGACAGAAATAGACAGTTTCTTAAACGATAAGGGGACAAGGGATTATGGGGAGCGGGCAGGGAAGTGGAGCTGAGTCCATGATCAGATCAGCCATTGAATGGCGGAGCAGGCTCGAGGGGCTGTATGGCCTACTCCTGTTACTGTTTCTTATGTTCTTATGTTCTTAATGGAGGAGCCCATATCCAACATGAGCATGACCATGTTGCAGGCGATAGCGACAATGTGCTGTTCCAAGATGGCCACCTGCATGGAGCAGCAAATGCACCAGTCACATGAGCACATGCTAGCTATGGACAACAAATGGCAGGCGCGCATATACCTCCTCTCTAAGTGGGATATAAATGTAGACTTGGGCCTTCATCGCCCCACTGCTGTGCAGCAAGGTGCTCTCTAGCTCCTTGGTGGCTGGGAAGTGTGGTTGGCCCATGAGAGGGATGGTGGGGAGAGGGGACATGGAAGTGGGGGCTCTTCTTTAAATGCTCCCACTTCTCCCCCATTGCCTTCCCCTCATTCAGAGCCCCACATGCTTCCTCAGATCCCGATGGCCGAGTCTGTCCCTGCATAGTCATATAGAAACATAGAGACATAGAAAATAGGTGCAGGAGTAGGCCATTCGGCCCTTCAAGCCTGCACCACCATTCAATAAGATCATGGCTGATCATTCACTTCAGTACCCCTTTCCTGCTTTCTCTCCATACTCCACTCCTTTAGCCGTAAGAGCCACATCTAACTCGCTCTTGAATATATCCAATGAACTGGCATCAACAACTCTCTGTGGTTGAGAATTCCACAGGTTAACAACTCTCTGAGTGAAGAAGTTTCTCCTCATCTCAGTCCTAAATGGCTTACCCCTTATCTTTAGACTATGTCCCCTGTTTCTGGACTTCCCCAACATCGGGAACATTCTACCCGCATTTAACCTGTCCAGTCCCGTCAGAATTTGATATGTTTCTATGAGATCTCCTCTCATCCTTCGATACTCAAGTGAATACAGGCCGAGTCGATCCAATCTCTCCTCATATGTCAGTCCTGCCATCCCGGGAATCAGTCTGGTGAACCTTCGCTGCACTCCCTCAATAGCAAAAACATCCTTCCTCAGATTAGGAGACCAAAACTGAACACACTATTCCAGGTGAGGCCTCACCAAGGCCCTGTACAATGGCAGTAAGACCTCCCTGCTCCTATACTCAAATCCCCTAGCTATGAAGGCTAACATACCATTTGCCTTCTTCACCGCCTGCTGTACCTGCATGTCAACTTTCAATGACTGATGTACCATGACACCCAAGTCTCGTTGCACCTCCCCTTTTCCTAATCTGCCACCATTCAGATAATATTCTGCCTTCGTGTTTTTGCCACCAAAGTGGATAACCTCACATTTATCCACATTATACTGAATCTGCCATGTATTTGCCCACTCACCTAACCTGCCCAAGTCACCCTGCGCCTCTTAGCATCCTCCTCACTGCTCACACTGCTACCCAGCTTAGTGTCATCTGCAAACTTGGAGATATTACACTCAATTCCTTCGTCTTAATCATTGATGTATATTGTAAATAGCTGGGGTCCCAGCACTGAGCCCTGCGGCATCCCACTAGTCACTGCCTGCCATTCTGAAAAGGACCCGTTTATCCCAACTCTCTGCTTCCTGTCTGCCAACCAGTTCTCTATCCATGTCAGTACAATACCCCCAATACCATGTGCTTTAATTTTGCACATCAATCTCTTGTGTGGAACCTTGTCAAAAGCCTTTTGAAAGTCTAAATACACCACATCCACTGGTTCTCCCTTGTCCACTCTACTAGTTACATCCTCAAAAAATTCTAGAAGATTTGTCAAGCATGATTTCCCTTTCATAAATCCATGCTGACTTGGTCCGATCCCGTCACTGCTTTCCAAATGCGCTGCTATTTCATCCTTAACGATTGATTCCAACATTTTCCCCACTACTGATGTCAGGCTAACCGGTCTATAATTACCCGTTTTCTCTCTCCCTCCTTTTTTAAAAAGTGGTTTTACGTTAGCTCCCCTGCAGTCCATCGGAACTGATCCAGAGTCGATAGACAGGAGGACCCATCTTTGGTGGGGCCCTCACAGGTCCAAAACCCCAGAGGACGTCCGCCGAAAGTGTCACAGCAGGGAAGTGAGCAGCCTGCCTCTACCTCTGCTGAAGCCACAGGGGTTGCACCTCATAAAATCACGTGGAAAAGAAAAATGACACAAAAGTCGATGCACACGAGTATGCACGAGTGTATCAAAAAAATGTTAGTGTTGAGTTTTAATTATTTTGATGAAACACATCAATGTTTTTCTTTTCACCACTTTTGGGTTTCGTCTATTTTTGCCTCAAACTTTGGAAACTGGCTTTGTCACTTTGAGTAAATGGTGAGACAGTACTTAACCTTGAGCATTGGGCCGTGGTGGAGGTGTGGGGCACTTTGTAAAGCATGTGGCAACCACGTGGCTGCATTGGAGCAAGTTAAGTAAATCTGGCCATGATGAGGCCATCCCAGGCAGCAATGTGCATCACTACTGGTGCCTTCACCACCTCAGGTTCAACCTTTTCCTCTTTGTCTTCCACCTGCTCCTCCTCCTCTGAAGAGGCTGTGTGCTTTGCACCTTGTTCCTCCTGCAGCTCCAATCCTTGCTACTATGCTATGTTGTGCAGCGCGCAGCAGACGATGATGATTCTGAGGACCCCGGCTGGTGCGTACTGAAGGGCTCCTGCAGATCTGCCAAGGCATCTGAAACACATCTTCAGCATGCCTATTGTTTGCTCTATGACTCATCTGGTGAAGATGTGGCTCTCATTAGAACACTCCTTGGCCTCCGTACTTGGTATCCTCAAGGGCATCATGAGCCATGTCTTCAGTGGATAGCCTTTGTCTCCATGCAGCAAGCTGGTGAGTGTGTCTGGAGGTGCGAAGAGCTGCGGGATGGTGGACTGGCTCAAAATGAAAGAGTCATGGCAGCTGCCATGGAATTTGGCGCACTCATACATATTCATCTTTTTATGGTCACAGGCAAGCTACACATTGAGGGAGTGGAAGCCCTTGCAGTTCACAAAGATTCCTGGTTGACGATGGGGTGCCTAATGACCACATGTGTGCAGTCGATGACGCTCTGTGGGAAGCCAGCCAGAGCGGTAAAGCCGAGCACCCACTCAGTAACACTGGTGTTATCAGTGACAAAGTTGATAAAGTTGGTTGACGTGTGAAACATAACATCGGTGACCTGGGTGATGCATCTGTGGGCAGCTGACTGAGATCCCGCAAATGTCTGCTGCAGGTGCCTGGAAGGAGCCTGAGGCGATGAAGTTGATGGCAGTGGTGACTCTGACAGCCACTGGTAAGGTGTGTCCACCAGGTCATCTGGGCAGCAGGTCTTGTTCCAGCAAGTTACAAATGTCTGCGATGCCCTGGCGCAATAGCCTGAGCCTCCTGAAGCACTGCTGCTCAGTCATGTTGAGGAAGCTCATCCTCTGCCTGTATACCCTGTGTTAGGGGTATCGCCTCTGGTGCACTGCAGCCCTTTGGTGCCCCCTGCCTCTCCTGTGGACCTGTTGAGGAGAAGGCTGCTATTGTGGTTGCTGCTCTAGCTGCTAGTGTGGCTGGTCTTGTTGCTCATTTTGGCCCAATTGTGAGGACCAAGGTGAGACAGTATAAGCGGCAGCCATGCTGATGTAGCAGATGGCAGGTGAACTGGCGATCAGAGGGCCAATCCCTCAATGTTGTGATAGTGAGTAGCAATGTGGTGAGAATGGCTTCCGAGGTTTCAAAAATGACCTGCAAGCTGCAGACACCCAAATCTGTGGACAAAATGGAGCCTTTCCATGAGGCAAGTCATGAGGTGTAATGTTGCAGTGTTTATGTGCTTTTCCCAGCTGTCAATGAATGAAGTCGCCAATGACCACTGAGCTTCCGCGTCCTCTTCACAGGCGACCTCCCTGAATCCCGTGCTCCTGCAGTTTGTCAAAAGCTGGCGTTAAAAACACTCTTAAAGGTCTCTCAAGAAGCATTTATGATCTCAATAAGGTCGCCCACCTCTGCCGATCGCTTCCGTGTCTTCCGCCTTCAAAGCCGCCCGAGTTTAAATGCACGAGGTGGCGGGATGATGGCGGGTTCCCAAAGCGCTCGCTATTTCGCCGATTTTTACTGCTGACCCGCCACCAAATCCGCACGCTCCTCCACGGGAAAATTCCGGCTAAGATGTGCATTACAAAATTGCAAACTGCTCTTTATAAACAGAGGAAATCTTTCCCCCATCGTTATTTAGGATACATTTTCTCCTTTTTTTTGATCAGTTTTCCCCCTTTAGGCATCCCAGTAACAGGTATTTTCCTGAACCAAATTGGAGACAGGTAACCTGCTCTTTGGCCACAGCTGGACTGCTCTGGAGCTGTCCACTGAGACACACAGTAATTTGCGCTGAGTTCCTCCCCATCTCCCGCCAACCTATAATTCATTTATTGGTGTTTATATTTATTTGTTGGGTGTTTTCATTTTTAAATTTAGAATAAAGATTTGCAGGGCTACGGGGAAAGGATAGGGGAGCGGGACTAGCTGAAGTGCTCTTGCAGAGAGCCAGCACGGGCTTGACATGCCAAATGGTCTCCTTCTGTGCTGTAACCATTCATGATTCTATGATACAGTAAATTTTAAATCATTTTAGCTATGCTTGTTTGAATTTCGCAAAATCAGCTGTAGCTCATCCCACTGAAATGAACGGATACCTAAACATGACTTTAAAACCAAAAGCACATTTACTGGAAATATGCAATATTTATACTCTTTGTACGTCACGCGTTAGGCAGAAATATTTGATTAATTCTCAAGGGAATGGTCCAGTCAGGATCTGCAATTTTTTGTGGTTTTCGCCAGATCAAATACCATACTTTGAACCAAAAGCTGGGATTTCGCTTAATTTCTGCCAGTTTCAGTCACTCACCAGTGTTGAATTGTGAGAAAGAACACTTTCCATGTGGGCATAAAAGCTAACAGTTGGCCAGTTATGAAGGGAAGATTCTGCTTAGCCCAATTGCCTGACATGAGTTTGTTTCCACATGTGTGGACTTGAGATCAAATGAATCATCACCCGCAAGGAAGACAGAAAATTATTTGTTCTAAGCAATATAATTTTACATTTATAATATAACGCATTTTATTTTCTTGTGTACATGAAAATAATTATGGTAATTTGTCATTGATTGTGGGTACATATTACTAGCCCTAGTGTTTTATAACAACATAAAGCATGTCAGTACAAATTATCACTACGTTATATGGAAAAGTATTTTTGTACAATGTACTTAAGAAAATTTCTGTTTATGTTAAATAACGAGGCAGACTTTTGGGGCGTATTGAAGCACATGGGTGCACTGCATAGAAGATAAAAGATCACACGCCCATAACATAGCTTGGCCGATCTTCTATCAACTAATTTAAAAGGATGGAAAACCAGACAGTGTCCCTGCCTGATTTCTCTCGATGCAGTGTGCTGAGATCCAAAGCAGCCACACACAACGATCGGTGCAAACCAAACCAAATGCTACATTAGTAAGTACATGAAGGCAGGACCCACAGAACAAGACCGTGAATTGATCAATGTAAAACCAGGGCAGGTGGAAATACTGCTGGACCTTGCCACGCATCTTTAAATTAGACAGACCCTTGTAATATTCCAGGGTTAGCAACACATCTGTCGAGTGTCTTGCCCCACTCGACTTATGGTGACATTCGTCACTAAAGAGGAAAATCTGAGCCATTCTTCCTCGGGCTGTCTTCAGCATGGAGTGTGATATCAGCTGGTTCAGAGCTACATGGATTTAGAATGCTTCCTCAGTCTGTTCCAGGTAGGTTCAGATTCGTGCCCGGAAGCTGCTATGAATTTAAATTTGAATTGCTCAAAAAATAATTTTCAGCTTTGTTCATGCCCACAAAGTAGAATTTACCTCGGTTCTCTGCTCTCGACGCTTTGTAATCTGCAGTTGATTATAAGAATAGCAACACAAGTAAGGAGATAGGGGTTTAACACCACATGCTTGCGTAGAATGGGCACAACGATGATGAATTTAGTAGCGTGACAGTGCGAGCTCAATCCGCGTGTGCCTATGAGCCGCCACGAAACCCTTCAGACCTTTTATTCGGTGGTGCCGTGAGCTCAGGCAGCATTTCAATATTAAAATGAGGGTCCTGCGCCAATTTACAGGACGTTTTTTAAAGATTATTGGGAGCTTGCGCTGCAACTTGAGATTGGTCAGTGGATCGGGGACATGATATAAAATAAATTTCTTCTTATCATCTACTTTCATCACATCCACTTCAGAGATAACATTTGGTGGCCACATGGTTCTGCAAGATTATAGTTCTACTTATAGCACTATATAACCCAAGTTACACAACTTCCATAAATGTACCTAGCCTCTGGCACATTGCAGGAATGAAATAACTCATATTTATATAGTGCCAAAGCACTTCACAGCTAATGTAGTAATTTTTGAGATGAGACAAATAACCAAATAATCTGTTTTTGGTAACGTTGCTTGAGGATTAAATGTTGCCCAGGATGCTGGGAGAACTCCCTTGCTCTTTTTCAAATAGTGCTATCAGATATTTTACATCTACCTGAGAGGGCAGATCAGGCCTTATTTTAACATCTCAGCCAAAAGACTGCGAGGCCGAAATTCAGCCTCATGATAAGGCCTCTTACTGCAGGAAAGCGGCGGCCACACGTTGGAGTCGAATGGTTGCCAATTTTCTGTCGAATGGGGCTGCCCGTGAAATTCTGGTGCTTTTTCCGGCGGTCCCCACTTCCGCCCCGCTGCTGCCAACCATTCCTAAATGCGTCATCAAAGAGAGCACCCTGCAGTCAGAATCAGGGGAAGTCATAACTGGGAACAAAGAAATGGCAGACCAATTGAACAAGTACTTTGGTTCGGTATTCACTAAGAAGGACACAAACAACCTTCTGGATATAAAAATGGTCAGAGGGTCTCGTAAGAAAGAGGAACTGAGGGAAATCCTTATATGTCGTGAAATTGTGTTGGGGAAATTGAGGGGATTGAAGGCCAATAAATCGCAAGGGCCTGATGGTCTGCATCCCAGAGTACTTAAGGAGGTGGCCTTGGAAATAGAGGATGCATTGACAGTCATTTTCCAACATTCCATAGACACTGGATCAGTTCCTATGGAGTGGCGGGTAGCCAATGTAACCCCACTTTTTAAAAAAGGAGGGAGAGAGAAAACAGGGAATTATAGACCGGTCAGCCTGACATCGGTAGTGGGTAAAATGATGGAATCAATTATTAAGGATATCATAGCAGCGCATTTGGAAAGAGGTGACATGATAGGTCCAAGTCAGCATGGATTTGTGAAAGGGAAATCATGCTTGACAAATCTTCTGGAATTTTTTGAGGATGTTTCCAGTAGAGTGGACAAGGGAGAACTAGTTGATGTGGTGTATTTGGACATTTAGAAGGCTTTCGACAAGGTCCCACACAAGAGATTAATGTGCAAAGTTAAAGCACATGGGATTGGGGGTAGTGTGCTGACGTGGATTGAGAACTGGTTGGCAGACAGGAAGCAAAGAGTAGGAGTAAATGGGTACTTTTCAGAATGGCAGGCAGTGACTAGTGGGGTACCGCAAGGTTCTGTGCTGGGGCTCCAGCTGTTTACATTGTATATTAATAATTAAATGTAGTATCTCCAAATTTGCGGATAACACTAATTTGGGTGGCAGTGTGAGCTGCAAGGCGGATGCTATGAGGCTGCAGAGTGACTTGGATAGGTTAGGTGAGTGGACAAATGCATGGCAGATGAAGTATAATGTGGATAAATGTGAGGTTATCCACTTTGGTGCTAAAAACAGAGAGGCAGACTATTATCTGAATGTGACAGATTAGGAAAAGGGGAGGTGCAACGAGACCTGGGTGTCATGGTACATCAGTCATTGAAGGTTGGCATGCAGGTACAGCAGGCGGTTAAGAAAGCAAATGGCATGTTGGCCTTCATAGCAAGAGGATTTGAGTACAGGGGCAGGGAGGTATTCCTACAGTTGTACAGGGCCTTGGTGAGGCCATACCTGGAGTATTGTGTACAGTTTTGGTCTCCTAACTTGAGGAAGGACATTCTTGCTCTTGAGGGAGTGCAGCGAAGGTTCACCAGACTGATTCCCAGGATGGCGGGACTGACATATCAAGAAAGACTGGATCAACTGGGCTTGTATTCACTGGAGTTCAGAAGAATGAGAGGGGATCTCATAGAAACGTTTAAAATTCTGATGGGTTTAGACAGGTTAGATGCAGGAAGAATGTTCCCAATGTTGGGGAAGTCCAGAACCAGGGGTCACAATCTAAGGATAAGGGGTAAGCCATTTAGGACCGAGATTGGGAGAAACTTCTTCACCCAGAGAGTGGTGAACCTGTGGAATTCTCTACTACAGAAAGTTGTTGAGGCCAATTCACTAGATATATTGAAAAAGGAGTTAGATGAAGTCCTTACTACTCGGGGGATCAAGGGGTATGGCGAGAAAGCAGGAATGGGGTATTGAAGTTGCATGTTCAGCCATGAACTCATTGAATGGCAGTGCAGACTCGAAGGGCCGAATAGTCTACTCCTGCACCTATTTTCTATGTTTCTATGCTTCTATGTTTCTATGTAACATTGTACTCACCTTTCCTGACCTCATGAGATCATTGAATCTTTTCCTGCACTGGATCCACATCTTCCTCACCATATCCTTGCTGCTGATCTCCTCAGCTATATCCAGCCAGGCTCATTTGGTCTCTTTTGGAGGTCTCCTTTACCCTATAAGCAGGGATGAGGAGCTATCTGCGTGCTCTGACTGCCTCCAGTATGCAGGGATGCATCTGAAACTATCCATTCTTGCTACTTTATAACAGTACTCAGGCCTTTGGATGTCTGGTTCCGCCTTCCTCTGGCAAGCTTCAAATGAGTTGAGTGCAAGGCTGCTTTAAATATTGGCGCTGGAAACGAGTCATCAATTACATCATCAGACCCACACCATTTAATAGGGCCAGGAAACATGCATGAGTCTTTCAATTGGGGCCATTAAGTTAAAGTTGCTCAACACAATGCACTGCTCAGGACATCGTGTTCCCCAGCCGCTACGCACACACAAAATCCGACTTCAAGGTAAAGATTCCGGCCCTTTTGTCTCTATCCTTAATTATTCTATATGCATAAATAGGACAATAGATATAAGTGGGGCATTGTATGCCTGTTAACCTGAAGAGTATATTTTCAAATATAGCATGAACCCATCACAATTTTGTAGCTGTTAGTAGAGACCATTATTGGTACAGTAACAGGAAATCTTATGTTTATTCCTTTAGCCAACGACAGCACTTGTCTTTGTTATTGCTCTTGTAATTGGAGATTTGTACTCTTGCAAAACTGCAGTTCATATTGATTGGGATCGCACAAGTATCAGCTGACAATACAGTGTCACATTTTATTTCAAAGAAGCAGCTGTAACAATGGCTTATAGTAATAACAGTAATACCTTCTCCCCTCTGGGAGATATAGAGAATGCTATCTTACTGCATCATCTCATTTCTTTTAAGCTTTGCAGTAACTGCTGACATATCACATAAATGCACCCTTTATTAACTGCCAGTGATTGTCTGCTGTATTGAGTATAGCCTCCGGAACTTACGCCCTCGTGCCAGCAAAATGTTATACATACTCCATGTGAATTTGTTTCTGTGTAACCTTCCACGAGGTCCCCGATTACACCTGCTGGTTTTCATTGACTCAGGTAACTTGGCTTGCAAGGTGCATGAATGGGCTTTGTTCCATCACCTTGGCAGCATTATGACTTTGAACCAGTTCAGCCAATGTCTTTCCCTTAAATATCATCAAAAAGGTCGAGGGGAGTATTTATTTGTTTTTTTATTGGAATATATAAATGTGTAACATTTATACAATTTAAGATTATTCAAATTAAATACATAAAATATCTAATAAGGTCATGTGTATATATTTCTTTTATAGAAAGAAGAAAGAAAGACTTGCATTTCTGCAACAGTTTCTGCAACTGCATACTGTTTTGGTCTCCGTATTTAAGGAAGGATATACTTGCATTGGAGGCAGTTTTGGTCTCCGTATTTAAGGAAGGATATACTTGCATTGGAGGCTGTTCAGAGAAGGTTCACTAGGTTAATTCCGGAGATGAGGGGGTTGACTTATGAAGATAGGTTGAGTAGGTTGGGCCTATACACATTGGAGTTCAGAAGAATGAGAGATGATCTTATTGAAACATACAAGATAATGAGGGGACTCGACAAGGTGGATGCAGAGAGAATATTTCCACTCATAGGGGAAACTAAAACTAGGGGGCATTGTTTCAGAATAAGGGGCCACCCATTTAAAACTGAGATGAGGAGGAATTTCTTCTCTCAGAGGGTTGTAAATCTATAGAATTCTCTGCCCCAGAGAGCTGTGGAGGCTGGGTCATTGAATATATTTAAGGCGGAGATAGACAGATTTTTGAGCAGTAAGGGAATAAAGGGTTATGGAGGAACGGGCAGGGAAGTGGAGCTGAGTCCATGATCAGATCAGCCATGATCTTATTAAATGACGGAGCAGGCTCGAAGGGCCAGGTGGTTTATTCCTGCTTCTATTTCTTATGTTCTTATAGTGCCTTTCATGACCACCGGATGCCTCAAAGTACTTTACAGCCAATTAATATACAATGTAGTCACTGTTGTAATGTGGGAAATGCGGCAGCCAATTTGCGCACAAGCAACTCCCACAAACAGCAATGTGATAATGAACAGATAAACTGTTTTTTTTGTGTTGATTGAGGGATAAATATTGGCCAGGACACCGGGGAAACCCCCCTCTTCTTCGAAATAGTGCCATGGAATCTTTTACGTACACCTGCGAGAGCAGACAGGGCCTCAGTTTAACGTCTCATCCAAAAGGCAGCACCTCCGACAATGCAGCACTCCCTCAGCACTGTACTGGAGTGTCAGCCTAGATTTTTGTGCTCAGGTCCCTGGAGTGGGACTTGAACCTACAACCTTCTGAGTCAGAGGCAAGCGTGCTACCCACTGAGCCACAGCTGACACTATAAATTAATATACACTGCTTCATCTTGATCTATCAAATTGTATCCCCTAATTTATTGTACATAATTAATAGATGACTACAGGAATGTGAATTAGAAACAGTCTCCGTAGAAATAACTATCAAAATTGTGATTTATTTCTGGTTCACATAGAATGTCAAGCCATTATTTGTTTCTCAGATTTCCACTGGGCTTAAACCCATCCAGTATTTATTTTAATGACATGATTGTTCTCTTTTTAGTAAATAGATGACAAACATAAATGATCATGACCCACATCCACTGAAGTGTTTCATTGTTTTGCTATTCTAATGATCAAGTGCACTGATTATAAACTATTGAACAAAAGGAGGTAAATTCTACAATGTTTCATGGGGCTGAAGAAAGCTGAAATGTTATCTTTTGGGGAATTGGTATTAGTTAGTAGTACAATCAAATATTGCCCCGACACTAAGAATGGACTGAGGTAGCAGTCACTGGATTGCATTCTGCTCCCAGGGGATTCATTAACCAGCCCCTTCACCACTATGTGCACTGTGGCTGCAGTACGTACAATCTACAGGATGAACTGCAGAAACTCACTTTGACAGTGCCTCCCTCCCCTGCGACCTTTACCACCAGGAGGGCAGCAGTATTTGTGAGACCCAACCATGTACATGTTGCCATCCTAACTTGGACATACATCATGTTCATTCATGCAGCAAGATCAGAATCCTGGAATTCACACCTAACATCATTGTGGGAGCACCAACAAGGACTGCAACAATTCAAGGAGAAGGACACCGAGAGTGGGCAGTAAAGGCGGTCTTGTCAGCAGTAACCACACCCCCAGAACAAATATTTTAAAAACCCATGTATATCTGAATGGAAAATGTATTTTGGAATTACAATTACCAATAATGCATTTTGAACTAATTGAAAGGAATAAATTAGTTTTTTTTTAACAACAACAACAACTTGTATTTATATAGCACCTTTAACGTACTAAAATACCCAAAGACACTTCACAGGAGTGCTATAAGACAAAAAATTGACACTGAGCCACATAAGAAGCAGATGACCAATAGCTTGGTCAAAGAGGTAGGTTTTAAGGAGCGTCTTAAAGGAGGACAGAGAGGTAGAGAGGCGGAAAGGTTTAGGGAGGGAGTTCCTGAGCTTAGGGCCTATACAGCTGAAGGCATGGCCACTGATGGTTGAACAGGTGTAACCAGGGGGATGCTCAAGAGGGCAGAATTTGAGAAGTGCAAATATCTCATTGGGGGTGGGGGGGGCGCGCCAGGGGGGATTGTGAGGGGTTACAGAGATAGGGAGGGGTGAGGCCATGGAGGGATAAAGAAAGAAGTCTTTATTCTCCACCATAGTAGTGGTAAGTAAATGGGGTGTGTTGATCTTAAAACTGTCAGTGTAATACCTGCCCATATTATGCTGTAGTTTCCATTGTTTTTGCTTCATTTGTAATATAATTTGTGATATTCAGAAGTACATTGAAATGACATGTTACATAAACTATGTGGAACATCTTCTGTTGACTTAGCGTGTCTGTACAGCTGTGTTTTTCTAGGAATGGAGGAAGTTTGTTACAGAGAGAATATCTGAACCTCTCAAGGTCAGATAAACCATGGGTGAACCTCACTTCACTCTAACTGTGAGATACTGGTACGCAGTCCACCATTTGCATCCAAATAGTGATGTCATGAACTTCCAGCTAGCATTAGAAGAGTGAAAGTTGCCAGGATAAAACCATTAGATTATAAACAAGTTAAATATCATTCGTTGATGAAGTCAAATACAACATGGAAATAAAAGACAAATTCTCACAGGAGTAGGTTTCTGGTGGAAATGACATTCTGCACTTACACCAATATGTGTTCCCAATATACCTTTATACTATTGCATGAACCCCTCAGGACTGATTACTATGATAACTGGTATTGTATAAGAACGAAGTTCAAAGGATGCAAATGCCAATCATTACATTTGTTACTATTAATACCTTCTAAATACCACCTATGTTCCTATGAATTGATCCTCACAACATCTTGTAGAGTGTTACAGGACTGCATTGTGTCACAGCTCTAAGTGACAGGAAAAGCCATATGAGTAACGTTTCTGAACATATGATCCCAATATTTTCTGCAACCTTGAAATGCGCTTGCATACATTTTATGATATCTAATACAAATGAGACTTATCAGATGATGTTTGTTGATGATGGTCCTAGTGGTGAAGAATCTGACTAAGGTGTATAACAGAAAGCAGAAATTGATGGAAAGGAATGAGAGTCAATGAGAATCAGTGTGTGATATCCTGGGAATGGACTGCCTGACACTGTATTTTGATGACCTGACTCTGGTGAAATGATATCAACAGACTTGCACTAGAACATTACAAATTTTGGTGTTGCTCTTTGGTATTCAGTAATTCGCTCCATTATGTGTACAATATTATATAATGCTAGTCATTCTAATTATTATTTCGGCAACAAGTGAATCAGAAAGATTATTAATTTATTAATGCACGTTTCATTACCCGAAAACAATTCTAAGTATGTGTTTTTTTATGTATATGTACTTAAGGAGGGCCTTGGATGTTTCACGAGATCTTTACTTCCGGGAGGACATAAACAAATTCTGAGCATATGTATCTCTGCGGCCTACAGTGTCAATATCTACTTTCCTTCAGAGTGTCCAAGCTGTCTAAACAATAGCAGAAAAGGACAGTGACAATTCACATAAGACAACCCTGGGAAAGTAAAATGCAAACTTATTACGTGGGGTGCGGGGGTCGATGGAAATGTTTGTATTTTTCTTTGACTAAGAAATGTGAACTTACTTCCCACAGCTGTTAGCTTTACTTCTTGGGTTGCCAGGTGCAGAGGCCTGCAAGGCTGAGATGTGGGCCCGGTCCGCTGCTTTGTATATATTTTTCTGCACTCCCATCACCCTATTATTTTACTAGACTTCTTTCTCTTTCTTTCCATTTCATATCACTGCTGAAAAATAGATTTCTATTTTATCTCGATTCACAACAATACATTTGTGCAGTTGGTAAACTGTAATTCTTGATCAGTGTTGTAAGTCATGAAAGTAAACTATCCACACAATAAACAGTTTGTTTACCTTTTAAAGGCAGGACAACTGCCCTCATTTTGCAGAAGTGTCCCGACTTGACTTTCCTTTTATTAGCTTCTATCAATATCTATTGCATAAGAGGGAAGCATTTTGACCAAGATCAGACCTGAGGAAAGATGGACAAAGTTCAGGTCATATATTTCTTCCTTTTCAGCACTCATTTACAAATTACATTACAGCTGATGGCTCATGATGGTGAGAATAAGAGATAAAACTCATGAAAGGCAACGCACAAAACCTGCTGGACAAAGACCTCAAAACAAAGGGGTCCTGTGTTAGTCATATCTTCATATTTTATTTTTGCTAAGAAAAAATGGTCAATATCAGATGTCTATTGCGATATTGTATACAAAAGGTCGATTTAAACATTCGCATTGTTGATGATATTATCAAAATTAAGATTGCAGATTCATTAAATTATTGTCTCTAACAAAATATTGAAAGTTGATAGTAAACTTAGGCTTTTGATTGAATTTGAATGTATTATTTAAATTTAATGTATTAGAAGTTCTGGCCATTTATTACTATAATTACAATGCTAGATCCATTATTTTAGCAGGAATTAATTACATCATGTAATTAGAGGCCATCATATTGAAGCAACGGAATCATGTGATCTATGGTTAACTGGTAATAAATACCATTTGATCATCACTCATTTAGAGTTTGTGAACTGTGTAAAATGAACATATGATATCCCTATTAACAAAATGCATAAGCCAGGGAACAGATTTGTCAGATAAAATTACTTTTTCTTGGCAGAAACAAAGCTTGCATCTATGATTTCAACTTGGAGCATTTTTAGTCCATATATTGTAACAAGTCCTACAGCTACAGTAATAGTTCATGACAATGATCGTTCAACAATGTTATAAATATTACAATGAGATATTTTAGAATGAATGGACTGAAGCATTGAAAATTAGGAAATCAAGACACTTCTGTTGTCCACTGGTGCTGCAAGGAGCTGCATCATGGGACAAATGCTAAGTCATTATGGGGCCAGATTTTCCCCAGCCTAACGCAAGATTTAACACGATTTATTCACATGAAAAGTGATTTTTTATGTTCTTAAAATGAATTGCACAAAATTCCCCAAACCTTAAGAATGGCATTTTGAAAATATTGCCAAAAAGCAGATCGCCAATGTGCAACGCGAAAAAAAATCACCCAAAAAAACGCACCGCCTAAGTTTGGCTATTCGGCGAACCTGCTTTTAGAAACAAAACGCACGAGAAAAGCAGGCTTGGCAGCCTCAGAAACATCGGTAAGTAGGAACATAAGAACATAAGAACTAGGAGCAGGAGTCGGCCATACTGCCCCTCGAGCCTACTCCGCCATTTAATACGATCATGGCTGATCCGATCATGGACTCAGGTCCACTTCCCCGCCCGCTCTCCATAACCCCTTATCTCTTTATTGTTTAAGAAACTGTCTATTTCTGTCTTAAATGTATTCAATGTCTCAGCTTCCACAGCTCTTTGAGGCAGCGAATTCCATAGATCCACAACCCTCTGAGAGAAGAAATTTCTCCTCATCTCTGTTTTAAATGGACGACCCATATTCTAAGATCATGCCCTCTAGTTCTAGTCTCCCCCAACAGTGGAAACATCCTCTCTGCATCCACCTTGTCAAGCCCCCTCATAATCTTATACTTTTCAATAAGATCACCTCTCATTCTTCTGAATTTCAATGAGTAGAGGCCCAACCTTCTCAAGCTTTCCTCATAAGTCAACCCCCTCATCTCCGGAATCAACCTCGTGAACCTTCTCTGAACTGCCTCCAAAGCAAGTATATCCTTTCGTAAGTATGGAAACCAAAACTTTACGCAGTATTCCAGGTGTGGCCTCACCAATACACTGTATAACTGTAGCAAACTTCCCTGCTTTTATACTCCATCTCCTTTGCAATAAAGGCCAAGATTCCATTGGCCTTCCTGATCACTTGCTGTACCTGCATACTATCCTTTTGTGTTTCATGCACAAGTAACCCCAGGTCCCGCTGTACTGCAGCACTTTGCAATTTTTCTCCATTTAAATAATAACTTGCTCTTTGATTTTTCATGCCAAAGTGCATGCCTCACACTTTCCAACATTATACTCCATCTGCCAAAGTTTTGCCCACTCACTTAGCCTGTCTATGTCCTTTTTCAGATTTTTTGTGTCCTCCTCACACATTGCTTTTCCTACCATCTTTGTACCATCGACAAACTTGGCACTCAGTCCCTTCCTCCAAGTCGTTAATATAAATTCTAAATAGTTGGGGTCCCAGCACTAATCCCTGTGGCACCCCACTGGTTACTGACTGCCAATCCGAGAATGAACCATTTATCCCGACTCTCTGTTTTCTGTTAGTTAGCCAATCCTCTGTCCATGCTAATATATTATCCCCAACCCCATGAACTTTCATCTTGTGTAGTAACCTTTTATGTGGCACCTTGTCAAATGCCTTCTGGAAGTACAAATACACCACATCCACTGGTTCCCCTTTATCCACCCTGTTCATTACATCCTCAAAAGAATCCCAGCAAATTTGTCAAACGTGACTTCCCCTTCATAAATCCATGCTGACTCTGCCTGACCAGTTTCAGGAAGACCTGCAAAAAAGGCAAGTTAAAGTTTTTATTTTTTAATTATTTTGCAGCAATTACTTAGTTAAGGGTCTTGTAAATGTTTTGTGATTTTTGATTTTTTTGGTTTTTGCAAATTTTATTTTGTGTTTTCTCTCCTCGCAGGGCCTGTAATTTTTGCATTGATAGGCCTCAAGTTGGCGAGATCATGGTTTTTTAATACCAATCATCGTGGAACGCCGTTTTTTAAGAACCGTTGTATTTTGTGGCCAAACTTACCTCCTTAAAAAGTGGTGACATTTTTATTCTTATTTATTCACTATTTTGTTGTTATTTATCAATTAACGGCAAGCTAGGGAATTTCTAGCTCTTTAAAGTGTCTTGATACAGCGTAACAGTAATGATGTGGTGCAGGAAAGGGTGGGGGTAGAGAACATCTAGTTATTTCTGAAGGTGTATTCAGTTAAAATAAGTGGTGGTTTGGTGAATCAAATTCATTTTATGTTTTGCTTTCTCTGATTGTTTCTTGAAATTGTAGCATTTAAGTGAGGGTTATCGTGCAGTCCTCTTGTAAGCGAACTGCACTGATTTGAATGCTCTCTTTTTTCCCTATATATTTATTAATGTAGAGCAAATTTTACATATGTACTCAGAACCTCACTGCTTCTGCATCCCAGCTAATATGTTTTGTTCAATTTACACAGGATAGATTTTATTGTCTCTTTTTAATGACCCTAAAATATTAGCAAAGCACTGATCTGGATGGCTAGAGATGGGCTCTATTGGTTTCAGGTTTGTGTCCTTGCTGCCTCTTTAGAAGAACAGGTTAAAATAGAAGACAGCAGTAACGAAGCGAGGCGCTAGCAGGTACGTTGCCCAACCAATTTTAACTGCCCGACCTGGTTCCGCCAGGGTTAAAATTGCAGCTCAGGTTAACAACTATACAGAAATTACTAGCAATGGAGAGAGAGTGAGCAGATTGTGCCAACTTTGTTTAATTTCAATTGATGTCCTCAAATGGACCCATTATTGGATGGCATTGCATCTGTAAACCAGTACAGAACAATGGCACATTTCTTGATTGATATAATGTTTGAACAATATAATTGATAATGCATTGGTAACAAATGAAATTATTTTGCCCTCTATTGCAATAAAGGCATTAACCCACTTATTTTAAATGGGTTAATCCCTTTGTTTAAATTGCTTACTGAGTGCAACTAATATTTCCTCATGTCATTTCAACCCCTGAGGGAAGATTTACTCTAGTTGCTATATGTTAATAACACAGTATATATAGCAAAACGATTTCCTGTGTTGCCCATTTCTAGCTAAATCATAAATGAATCCTAAAATATCAGTGGAAATCTTCCCGCTAACTGTTTTAAAGCTGATGTTGATCTTTGTTATGATCCAGTTTTTTTCTAATCATATAATCTAATCAATCTTCATTATTGATGGAAAACTATCCATTAAAGAGGTGTTCCAATATATAAATGGCATAGAATGGAGGATATGGTCTAGAATGAAACTCATGATATTGGCATTTAAGGAGTTGCGCAAAAAGTTCAAATAACTGCCCATGTAACTCTAAACTGAGTGCAACTATTCTGAAAAACAATAGCAACTAATTGGAAAGAGGTGCACGAAAAAAGTTATCTCAACAAATGTTCTTAATAGACAGAAAAAAAATGATCCCAAAATTATCACCAAACTCATAATGGATGAAAATGTGCCTGTTAATTGGTCTTATCCAGTCAAAATCTTCAGCTAACTTAACAAAGAAAAGATGAATCTAAAAGTTCAAAGCCCATCACCATGAACTAACTTGATTGAGTTTTTTGATGAGGTAACAGAGAAGGTTGATGAAGGCAATACAATTGATGTGGTGTACATGGACTTCCAAAAGGCGTTTGATAAAGTGCCACATAATAGTCTTGTCAGCAAATTTGAAGCCCGTGGAATAAAAGTGATGGTGGCAGCATGGATACGAAATTGGCTAAGTGACAGGAAACAGGGAGTGGTGGTGAATGGTTGTTTTTTGAACTGGAAGAAGGTATACAGTGGTGGTCCCCAAGGGCCGGTACTAGGACCACAACTTTTATTTATATATATATTAATAACTTAGATTTGGGTGTACAGGGCACAATTTCAACATTTGCAGATGACACAACATGTGGAAGTATAGTGAGCAGTGAAGAAGATAGTGATAGACTTCAAGAGGACTTAGACAGGCTGGTGGAATAGGCAGACCTGTGGCAGATAAATTTAATTCAGTAAGCTGCAAAGTGATATATTTTGGTACGAAGAACAAGGCAATATAAACTGAAGGGTACAATTCTAAAGGGATGCATAAACAGAGAGGCCTAGGGGTATATGTGCACAAAGCATTGAAGGTGGCAGGGCAGGTTGAGAAAGCCGTTAAAAAAGCATATGGGATCCTGGGCTTCATAAATAGAGGCATAGGGCTGGATTTTTGGGATTTAGCGATTTTGCCTGTTTCCGGGCGCAAATTGCAGTGAAAAGAAAAATTTAGCGCCGGGTTAGCGTTAGCGCCAGAGCTCGCAACTTTCGACGAATTAAAGTTGATGTGTAGCGTTAGCGCTAACTCCGGCGTTGCACTAGCAACTTTGTGCACCTGAGCCAAAAGTTAGGGCACTAAAAAAATTGCCCGTTCTGAGCATGCGCAATTTATTTTTCTTCCCGCACTTCTGGTGTGCCGTCCAATCGCAAATGCTAATGCAGGGCATGGGCGTGCGCATGCGCAGTACACCCGGGGCTGAATCAGCCATTTTATAATTTGATTTTGATCATAGAGGAGGAGGATTGAAGACAGCGTACCAGGTGATTTAACCAAGAGGCTAACGAAGCTCGTGGGGATTGTTGAGAGAAGATGGCAGGAATTGCATCAGAGGGGTCGATCTAGATCCCTGCCATCCATTTTTAAGTGGGGCAGGGGTTGCTACATTATGTTCTGCATTCTGTTGTTTATCATGTTGTGGTTTTTGTTGTTGTTTTTGAATAATCGCACTGCTTGATGCAGATAATTTATGTTTTTATTAAAGTTCCAAAGTTTCAAAATTACGTTAACAAAGTTTTAAAGTTTACAATGTTTCATAACTTATTTTGTTCACCTTAATCATTCCTGTACAGTGTCTCATTTGCAGAATAATAGGGGAAATAGTCAACATGATGGGATAGAATGGCCAAGCAATGGTCAAACGTGCCATTCGCTCTTCAAGCAAAGCAGTCAATTATGAGCTGCTGATGTAAAGCTTTTGCAGTGGTGAAATTTCCACAATGCCTCCTCTATGGTTATGGTGGTGGTGGCATGGCCTCCTCGCCAGGCTCCTCTTCCTCTTCTTCCTCCTCCTCCTCCCCACCCATCTTCCCCGCTCCACTCTCTCCTGAGGTGGTCCTACAATCCCCAGTGGCAAATCCTATCCCCTCATGAAGACTAAGTTATGTAGCATGCAGCACACCACAATTAACTCAGAGACCTGCTGAGGGGGAGTATTGCAGGCTGCCTCCAGAGTGGTTCAGGCATCGGAAGCGCTGCTTCAGCACTCAAATTGTCTTTTCGATGATGTTGCATGTGGTTGCATGGCTCTCATTATAGCGATGCTCGGCTTGTGTCCGAAGGTTCTGGAGAGGGGGTCATGAGCCAGGTGGCGAGACCGTAACCTTTGTCCCCGAGCATCCAGCTCTGGCCTTGTGGCTGACGCTGGAACATGTGTGAAACACTGCTCTCCCGCAAGATGAAAGCATCATGGATGCTCCCTGGATATTGGGCATTGACTGCCATGATGCGCTGACTATGGTCGCAGACGATCTGTACCTTCATGGAGTGGAATCCCTTTTGGTTTCGGTAAACCTCTGGATTCTGTAAAGGTACTCGCAGAGTGATGTGCGTACAGTCAAGGGCACTCTGAACCTTGGGGAAGCCAGAAAATCGTCCAAAACCTGCAGCCCTCTCACTTTGAGTCTCCCTGGTCATTGGGAAGATTAGTCACCTGGAGAATGCAGCAATGTGTAGCATGCTGCGAGATGGAGCATATGTCCCCCGCTGATGCCTGAACGGAGCCGGAGGCATAAAAGGTAAGTGCCGCAGTCACCTTCATCTCAATGGGCAGTGCAGTCCTGTTGCCGCTGGTAGGCTGTAGGTCTGCTTTTATGAGCTGGCATTTCTCTGACACCTCTTTTCTGAAGTGCAGTCTTCAAATGCACTGTGCCTCAGAGAGCTGGAGGTATGAGCGATGTTCCCTGTAAACTTGTGGGGGTTAAAGCCTCCTCCCCATTTGTCTGCGATCTCTTCGATTACATTGAAAATGATCATCAATAAACCTTCTTCCAGCTCAACGCCGTATAAATACAGCAGCCAGGATTAACAGCTGACATAGAATGGCCCCCATCTTTTAAAATGTCCTTTAAAACACACAGTAAACTCATATAAACTTCACAATCGAAAGTATGCAGTAACACAGCTTTCTTCTCCCAATGCTTTTAATCACTCAGAACTCCGACTTTCTCCTCCTTTTTCAAGGAGTGCAACAGCATAGAGTGGCATTTGTGAGTTTGGTAAGTGGGTGAGTTTTAAGGGTTATTCTCTTTAAACCATTTGGAGGCTGCAGTTAATTGTTCGTGGCAATTGCCAGTAGCTTTTAAGTAAGTAGCAGTTTAATTTAAAGGGGAAAAGTTAAATAGTTGGGAGTCTTTCAGGTTTAGGCAGAGAAAAACAAGGTAACTCTCCAGTAGGAGGCAATTAGCAGCTAGTTAAAACCAGTTCTGTAAACGACTGACCAGTAGTGAGTCATCTGATCTAGATACAGTTTAAAAACAGGCAGCTCGTGCAGAGCACGGAGTGCAGCAGCATAGAGTGGCATTTGTGAGTTTGGTAAGTGGGTGAGTTCAGGCAAGTGGGGGTGGCAGGTGCTGTTTTGTCTTGTTTTTCCTACCAGTGCTGACACTAGAGCAGCTGATAAGGAATGCGAGAGTAGGAGTCGGAGGCCCAGAGACCAGCCCAACCAGTTGCAGACAAAGATAGAGGGGTGCAAAATCGAGAGGTGACGTCACAGCCAAACTGGTAAGTGGTTGACTGTTCGACTAGTAAGTATAACTCTCTTTTAGACTGACTTTTAGATTGGTTTAATTGGCAGCCAACCAATAAGTAGCTGTTTGGTGTTTAAGTAAATTTTAGTAAGTCAATTAATTGAAGGGTTAAGTCATGGCAGGAGAGCTCGGACCCGTGCCATGCTCCTTCTGTGCTATGTGGGAAGTCAGGGATGCTTCCAGTGTCCCTGACTACTATGTGTGTGGGAAGTGTGTCCAGCTGCAGCTCCTGACAGACCGCATGACAGCACTGGAGCTGCGGATGGACTCACTCTGGAGCATGCGCGATGCTGAGAATGTTGTGGATAGTACATTTAATGAGTTGGTCACACCGCAGGTAAGGGTTAGGACAGATAATGAATGGGTGACCAAGAAACAAGGCAAGAGCAAGAAGGTAGTGCATGAGTCCCCTGCGGTCATCTCCCTCCAAAACAGATATACCATTTTGGATACTGTTGGGGGAGATGACTTACTAGGGGAAGGCACCAGCAGCCAGGTTCATGGCACCATGGGTAGATCTGATGCACAGAAGGGCGGGAAAAAGAGTGGGAGAGCTATAGTGATAGAGGACTCTATTGTAAGGGGAATAGATAGGAGTTTCTGCGGCTGCAACCGAGACTCCAGGATAGTAAGTTGCCTCCCTGGTGCAAGGGTTAAGGATGTCTCAGAGCGGCTGCAGAGCATTCTGGAGAGGGAGGGTGAACAGCCAGTTGTCGTGGTACATGTAGATTCCAACTATATAGATAAGAAGCGGGACGAGGTCCTATAAGCTGAATTTAGGGAGCTAGGAGTTAAATTAAAAAGTAGGACCTCAAAGGTAGTAATCTCTGGATTGCTACCAGTGCCATGTGCTATTCAGAGTAGAGGGAGCAGGATAGTTAGAATAAATATGTGGCTTGAGCAGTGGTGCAAGAGGGAGGGATTCAAATTCCTGGAACATTGGAACCAGTTCTGGGGGAAGTGGGATCTGTACAAAAGGGACGATCTGCACTTCGGCAGGACTGAAACTGATGTCCTGGGGGTAACATTTGCTAATGCAGTTCGCGAGTGTTTAAACTAATATGGCAGGGGGATGGGAACCTATGCAGCGAGACAGGGCGAAGTAATATGGAGTCAGAAACAGATGGTAGAAAGGTAAAAAGCAATAGTGGAAGGCCGAGTAAACAAAGGCAAGAAACAAAAAGGGCCACACTACATCATAATTCTAAAAGGACAAAGTGTGTTAAAAAAAAAACAAGCCTGAAGGCTTTGTGTCTTAATGCAAGGAGTATCCGTAATAAAGTGGATGAATTAACTGTGCAAATAGAAGTTAACAGATATGATGTGATTGGGATTACAGAGACGTGGCTCCAGGATGATCAGGGCTGGGAACTCAACATGCATGGGTATTCAACATTCAGGAAGGATAGAATAAAAGGAAAAGGAGGTGGGGTAGCATTGCTGGTTAAAGAGGAGATTAATGCAATAGTTAGGAAGGACATTAGCTTGGATGATGTGGAATCTATATGGGTGGAGCTGCAGAATATCAGAGGGCAAAAAACGTTGGTGGGAGTTGTGTACAGACCTCCAAACAGTCGTAGTGATGTTGGGGAGGGTATCAAACAGGAAATTAGGGGTGCATGCAATAAAGGTGCAGCAGTTATCATGGGTGACTTTAATATGCATATAGATTGGGCTAACCAAACTTGAAGCAATACGGTGGAGGAGGATTTCCTGGAGTGCATAAGGGATGGTTTTCTAGACCAATATGTCGAGGAACCAACTAGGGGGGAGGCCATCTTAGACTGGGTGTTGTGTAATGAGAGAGGATTAATTAGCAATCTCGTTGTGCGAGGCCCCTTGGAAAAGAGTGACCATAATATGGTGGAATTCTACATTAGGATGGAGAATGAAACAGTTAATTCAGAGACCATGGTCCAGAACTTAAAGAAGGGTAACTTTGAAGGTATGAGGTGTGAATTGGCTAGGATAGATTGGCTAATGATACTTAAGGGGTTGACTGTGGATGGGCAATGGCAAGCACTTAGAGACCGCATGGATGAACTACAACAATTGTACATCCCTGTCTGGCGTAAAAATAAAAAAGGGAAGGTGGCTCAACCGTGGCTATCTAGGGAAATCAGGGATAGTATTAAAGCCAAGGAAGTGGCATACAAATTGGCCAGAAATAGCAGTGAACCCAGGGACTGGGAGAAATTTAGAACTCAGCAGAGGAGGACAAAGGGTTTGATTAGGGCAGGGAAAATAGAGTACGAGAGGAAGCTTGCAGGGAACATTAAGACGGACTGCAAAAGCTTCTATAGATATGTAAAGAGAAAAAGGTTAGTAAAGACAAATGTAGGTCCCCTGCAGTCAGAATCAGGGGAAGTCATAACGGGGAACAAAGAAATGGCGGACCAATTGAACAAGTACTTTGGTTCGGTATTCACTAAGGAGGACACAAACAACCTTCTGGATATAAAAGGGGGCAGAGGGTTTAATAAGAAGGAGGAACTGAGGGAAATCCTTATTAGTCGGGAAATTGTGTTGGGGAAATTGATGGGATTGAAGGTCGATAAATCCCCAGGGCCTGATGGACTGCATCCCAGAGTACTTAAAGAGGTGGCCTTTAAAATAGCGGATGCATTGACAGTCATTTTCCAACATTCCATAGACTCTGGATCAGTTCCTATGGAGTGGAGGGTAGCCAATGTAACCCCACTTTTTAAAAAAGGAGGGAGAGAGAAAACATGGAATTATAGACCGGTCAGCCTGACATCGGTAGTGGGTAAAATGATGGAATCAGTTATTAAGGATGTCATAGCAGCGCATTTGGAAAGAGATGACATGATAGGTCCAAGTCAGCATGGATTTGTGAAAGGGAAATCATGCTTGACAAATCTTCTGGAATTTTTTGAGGATGTTTCCAGCAGAGTGGACAAGGGAGAACCAGTTGATGTGGTGTATTTGGACTTTCAGAAGGCTTTCGAAAAGGTCCCACACAAGAGATTAATGTGCAAAGTTAAAGCACATGGGATTGGGGGTAGTGTGCTGACGTGGATTGAGAACTGGTTGGCAGACAGGAAGCAAAGAGTAGGAGTAAATGGGTACTTTTCAGAATGGCCGGCAGTGACTAGTGAGGTACCGCAACGTTCTGTGCTGGGGCCCCAGCTGTTTACATTGTACATTAATGATTTAGATGAGGGGATTAAATGTAGTATCTCCAAATTGGCGGATGATACTAAGTTGGGTGGCAGTGTGAACTGCGAGGAGGATGCTTTGAGGCTGCAGAGTGACTTGGATAAGTTAGGTGAGTGGGCAAATACATGGCAGATGAAGTATAATGTGGATAAATGTGAGGTTATCCACTTTGGTGGTAAAAACAGAGAGACAGACTATTATCTGAATGGTGACAGATTAGGAAAAGGGAAGGTGCAACGAGACCTGGGTGTCATGGTACATCAGTCATTGAAGGTTGGCATGCAGGTACAGCAGGCGGTTAAGAAAGCAAATGGCATGTTGGCCTTCATAGCAAGGGAATTTGAGTACAGGGGCAGCGAGGTGTTACTACAGTTGTACAGGGCCTTGGTGAGGCCACACCTGGAGTATTGTGTACAATTTTGGTCTCCTAACTTGAGGAAGGACATTCTTGCTATTGAGGGAGTGCAGCGAAGGTTCACCAGACTGATTCCCGGGATGGCGGGACTGACATATCAAGAAAGACTGGATCAACTGGGCTTGTATTCACTGGAGTTCAGAAGAATGAGAGGGGATCTCATTGAAACGTTTAAAATTCTGATGGGTTTAGACAGGTTAGATGCAGAAAGAATGTTCCCAATGTTGGGGAAGTCCAGAACCAGGGGTCACAGTCTAAGGATAAGGGGTGAGCCATTAGGACTGAGATGAGGAGAAACTTCTTCACCCAGAGAGTGGTGAACCTGTGGAATTCTCTACCACAGAAAGTTGTTGAGGCCAATTCACTAAATATATTCAAAAAGGAGTTAGATGTAGTCCTTACTACTAGGGGAATCAAGGGGTATGGCGAAAAAGCAGGAATGGGGTACTGAAGTTGCATGTTCAGCCATGAACTCATTGAATGGCGGTGATGAGGAGAAACTTCTTCACCCAGAGAGTGGTGAACCTGTGGAATTCTCTACCACAGAAAGTTGTTGAGGCCAATTCACTAAATATATTCAAAAAGGAGTTAGATGTAGTCCTTACTACTAGGGGGATCAAGGGGTATGGCGAAAAAGCAGGAATGGGGTACTGAAGTTGCATGTTCAGCCATGAACTCATTGAATGGTGGTGCAGACTCGAAGGGCCGAATGTCCTACTCCTGCACCTATTTTCTATGTTTCTATGTTTCTATGTTTCTATGGCGCTGTTAGCAGTTGCGTCCTGGGTCCGACTGCTTTTTGCTGATGGGTTCCCGGGTGGATGCTAAATCGGGCGATATGCTCGAAAGTTCCGCCCGGGGCACTAGCGCAATGTTGCACGACAATTTTCATCATCCAAACTGTCAAAACAGCAGGTGGGCGCTAAGTTTTAACAAAGTCGCAAAACCAATTGTTTTTGCGCCCGCCCAGGCGCTAAATGGGGTGCAAATGAGCTGAAAATCCAACCCTATATAGAGTACAAAAGCAAGGAAGTTATGATGAATCTTTATAAAACACTGGTTCAGCCTCACAGGAGTATTGTGTCCAATTCTGGGCAACTCACTTTAGGAAGGATATGAAGGCCTTAGAGAGAATGCAGAAAAGATTTGCAAGAATTGTTCCATGGATGAGGGACTTCAATGATGTGCATAGACTGGAGAAGCTGGCGTTGTTCTCCTTTGAGCAGAGAAGGTTGAGAGGAGATTTGATAGAGGTGTTCAAAATCATGAGGGTTCTGGACAGAAATTGTTCCCATTGGCAGAAGGGTCAAGGACCAGAGGACACAGATTTAAGGTGATTGGCAGAAGAACCAAAGGTGAAATGAGGAAAAACCTTTTATGCAGCAAGTGGTTGGGATCTGGAATGCACTGTCCATTGCCTGAAAGCGTGGTGATGCCAGATTCAATCACGGCTTTCAAAAGGGAGTTGGATAAGTACCTGAAAGAAAATCATTTGCAGAATTACGGGGAAAGGGCGGGGAGTGGAAGTAGATGAAGTGCTCTTGCAGAGAACCGGCAAGGGGTCGATGGGCCGAATGGCCTCCTTCTGTGCTGTAACCATTCTATGATTCTATGATTCTAAGGCAGCACCCATGATAGCCCCAGGGAGAGTTGTCAGATTATCCTGCCTACTCCCCTAAATAGCATGCTGTTTCCAGTGTGCGCACATTGTACTAACAACCCCATTACACCAATATAATCCCCTGTAAGTACCATATGATAGAACTCTACAGTGACATCACAGATCACTAAGGTCTGTCTTTTCTTAAGGAAAATATATTTTTTTAAATCAATGGCCCAGAAATTATTGAGGAGCATGGGATTCCGGTGGGGAGGCCTTCTCTTCCCGCGCTGCGAAGTGTGCTCCTGTCCTCCAGGTTCACACGCAGGTGCAATATTCCACGGCTTTCTCATTAATAGCAATGCGAACTCCATATCTACGAGCTCCTATTACTATTAATGAGAAAAATAACTACATTAAACACCATAATAAAACATAAAAAAACACACCTCACATAATTAAAATTAATTGAAATTAAAGTTAATAAATGCCTTAGAAAAAATATATATTTTTCCGATTTTTTTAAAGTTTTGTAATTGTAAAAATAAACTTACCTTAGTGGGCAGGGTTTTTAACAATAAAATGTGTTTTTTTAATTAAATGTTATTATATTTTTGTATGTTTTAAAACTCTTACACCTGTAAAAGTAGGCTATGGGGCTGCTTTTATCAGGCACAAAAGTTTTGAGGATAATTGCTGGGCAAGATATGGGCAAATACCGCAATCTTGCCCTTGCAAATGTCCTCGCTCCTGCGATGCGTGCGATCTGTCAAGCTCCAACTTGACAGATCGGAAAAGCCGGTTTTCAGCGATTGCGCATTGTGCGATGAAAACCGACTTTTGCGATGCCTTCCCGGATACGTAGACACTCAGTATGAACCCAGGGAGGCCGCGATTTCCAAGCCAATTTTTAATAGCCTGAAGGGAAATGATGAAATGAATATATGAACTTACATGCAAGGGATGAGAGTTAATGATGGATTTACCATTATATTTGACATTTATTGATGTAAAAGTGGAGGAGGGTGAGAGTTGGGAATAGGGAATGTTCTGGCTGCATCAGAGGAGATGCAGGAATCGCTCTGAAAACAGACAGTATAGCGCAAGTAGCTCTTTCTTGCAGCAATCGTAGGAATAATGCACAAGGAGACACAGTTTCCCAAAAGGTGTGCTCTGTGAGCTTTGTATGATGTTGGAAGCTGACCACAGGCCACAGGCCACCCTCTAGGGATGTCAGTGGAGGTGAAACTTTCAATGGTGCTCACCTTTTATGCTTCTGGATCAGTTCAGTCCAGTGCAGGTGATCTATGCAACTTATTTCAGTCCACTGTACTCAGACCCATCAAGCAGGTGATCAATACATTACTCACTCAAGTTGGTGAATTCATTTTATTCCTAATGGACATCACCTTCCAACATGGAAGGACTTTGGACTTCGTCGGAGTGGCAGACTTCCCAAAAGTGCAAAGGGCTGTGGATTGCACACGTGTTGCCATCAGATTGTCAGTTGATGATGCAGTTATATACTTTAACAGAAAGGCTTTCTGCTCTCTCAACACACCAATGGTTTGTGAATGACAGCTTGCTAAGTATCCTGGTAATTGCCTAATGCCTTCATCATGACGCAGTTCCAGTACATTTGAAGATCAGAGGCAAGCGAATGGATAGCTAGCTGGAGATGACGAATACTCTTTGCAGACTTGGCTGATGGCCCTGTCGGGGCTTCTTGCACTCATGCTGAGGAGAGGAGCAGTGAGGCACACATATCCAGCAGGGCTATAGTTGAACACACTTTTGGAATGCTCAGCTCTAGATTCAAGTGCTTGGACACGTCCAGCGGCACTCTTCAATATTATCCAACTTGAATATTCAGGATAGTAATAACCCATTGCATCCTCCACAGTTTTGCTTTGTAGAGAGGAGTTCAGCTTCAGGAAGACAAGGATGAGAAGTAGGAAGGACTACCAAGTGACAGGGAGGAAAATCTGGAATAAAGATCTGGATAATGTGGGGGATCCTGGGAATGTTCCTGTGCCTGGGCTGAAAGATATTAGAAATGCTCTTATAAGAGCCACCTTCTCATGAGAACCGATTCTCTGATTTACCTTTTCATGGCAAAGCCCAGACCACTACATCAGTTTGTGTATGATGCATCCTACTTTTCAACTTTATTGTATGATGCATCCTACCTTTGAGTGTTGCATGTTGTAATGTCTGTAAGATTGTAATGTTGTAGCTCCACACTGTGGATGTGGACGTATTGTGTTACTGCAACTAAAGGTGAATAATTGAGTCAGCTGACCAGAAGCTTCCAGAATTTCTGAGATGCTGTCTGCCATTATAGAAAGCTGTCTGTGCTGTGCTCTGTGAATATATCACAGTTGGTGATGGGGATGGTATTTTTTGGATGATTTAAAGCTGAAATTTTGTTGGCGGAGGATTCAGCCAGCCGACAGAGAGACGTTGGAAGCTTCTCTGTCTTTGGAAACAGCTACAAAATCTGAGGTAAAAAATGAGCACACTAGTTAAACTGCAAAGTCAAAATGGCTGCACCCATTGCAGTAATGGGTCATTTAGGTGAATATAAACATGACCAGGAAAGGTTTGAGGCATATTTGGATGGCTAGAAATGTATTTCACTGCAAATCATATAATTGAAGTTCTAGAGAATGCAGATCAGTACTGGGCTGTGTTGGAATGGAAGCGAGCTATCTTCTTATCGTAAGTGGGTCCTGAATTATATGAAACCCTGGTAGATCTGCTTGTGCCTGATGAGTCAAAGGACACAACGCTTAGAGATTTTAATGAAGCTGGAGCAGCATTACAACCTGGTACTGTTAGAAATTGCTGAAAGCTATCATTTTGGTATACGAAATCAAAAGACTGACAAAAATATCAGCGAGTACATTGTAGCATTAAAAAAGCTATCTATTCAGTGTAATTTTGGAAACTTTCAAAACCGAGCATTGTGGGACCGTTTTGTTTGTGGGATGAAAAATGATGCAATCAGAAGAAAGTTATTGATGACGGATGACTTGACTTTTCAGATTGCTTGTCAGACAGTGAGGTCGATGGGCATAGCCGATCAATATTCCCGAGAATTTCTTAATAATTATGGTTGTCAGTCAATTGCGGTGAATTGCCTGCAGATTCAAAGTAAAAGGCAGTGGGGGCCCAAAGTCTCAGAAACTGGAAATTCTAATAGAGCACCAAAGTCAAGCTATAGGTGCCTGGGACAACACATTGCTCAAAGTTGTCCATGTGAAGGCAGAGTGTTTCTTCTGCAGAAAGACTGGGCATCTTGCGAAGGCATGCCAACTGAAGGGTAAACCAGCTTTCAAAGCTATGAGTCCAGTTTTCAAAGCTATGAGTAGAAATCCCCAGAGACTACATAGCATGGAAGAACAACAACAGGACGAGGAGATGTTAGAGTTACATGTAATCAGGAGCACGAGGTAAATGGACAGCGATTCGAAAAGTATCAAAATCCACATAGAGGTTGCGGGATTCAAGATACCAATGGAATTCGACATGGGTGCATTTGTGAGTGTAGTACCGGAGTCGTTATGCCTCGACAAATTGCGTGATTTCCCATTGGAGCTGCGAGGCTACTCGGGAGAGAAAATTCCTGTGGTAGGTCGTATCACTGTACTGGTGAAATACAAGATTCAATTTAAGAACTTGCCTCTAATAGTAGTGAAAGGAGACAAGCCTGCCTTACTAGGAAGAAATTGGTTGAGATCACTGAAGCTGGATTGGAATGAGATTTTCCGTGTTGAAACAAGATTTGCATCAACGGATGATATCAAGAGTTATCCGAAGGTGTTCGGCGAAACGGGCAGTCCGATCCAAGGCTTCAGGGCGAGTGTCAGGGTACAGAAGGACGCTAGATCGGTTTACTACAAGCCACGTTCCGTACCATATGCACTCAAGGAGAAAGTTGAGCAAGAACTCAAAAGACTAGATACTGAGAACATTATTTCTAAGATAGATTGATGTAATTGGGCTACACCCATTGTTGTTGTACCTAAGTCTATGGTAAGGTAAGATTGTATGGTAATTATAAGGTAACCGTAAACCAGGTTCTAGAGGATAATGTCCCCAATACATTGCGAATATAGAAGATTTGTTCACAACACTGACAGGTGGTCAGATTTTCTCAAAACTGGATGCTGACTTACAGCTTGAACTAGATGAGGAGTTCAAGTCATGTTTGACTATAAATACTCATCTAGGCCTATATCAATTTAATAGGCTACCGTTTGGAGTGTCTTCCGCCCCTGCCATATTCCAAGGAGTGATGAACCAGATTTTGCAAGGTTCTGAAGGGGTAGTATGCTATTTGGATGACATACTAATTTCAGCACCAAATAGGCAAATTCATAATAACATATTGAATGAAGTCCTCAAATGGCTAGAGAAGCACAGAGTACGAGTGTCTGCTCGTAAGTGTGAGTTATTTAAAAACTCAGTGGGGTACAGAGTTGAAAAGATGGTTTACATCCAACCATGGGAAAACTGGATGCAATTAGAAATGTACCCACTCCCAGGAATGTCGCTGAACTTTGTTCATTCTTGGGTCTTTTGAACTATTATGGGAAGTTCCTAACAAATTTGGCTACAGTATTACTTCCACTGAATGAACTATTGAAAAAACAGGTCCATTGGAAGTGGTCAAAAGAATGCGATACAGCATTCAAGGAGTGTAAAAGCAAATTGGTAGAGAGCACCATGTTAGTTCACTATGACATATCTGAAGGAGATTAAGCTAGCATGTAATGCCTCTCCATATGGAGTTGGGGCAGTAATCTCTCATGTAGTACGTAGTGGGGAGGAGAGACTAATTGCTTTTGCTTCACGCACACTCAGTGCCAGTGAGAGTAATTATGTGCAAATCGAAAGGGAAGCTTTGGCATTAATTTTTGGGGTCAAGAAGTTTCACAATTACTTGTATGATCATAAGTTTACCATCATTACGGACCATAAGGCCCTGACAGCAATCCTCCATCCAAAGTCTCCAGTTCCAACATTAGTTGCAGCCCGAATGCAGAGATGGGCTTTGATTTTGTCAGCATATACATATGATATTGAATACAGATGATCAGCTGATCACAGTAATGCTGATGCTATGTCTAGATTGCCTTTCCCATCACAAGTTACACCTGATAGGGAAGAAGTGTTCTATTTTTCATACATTGATAAACTGACAGTCACAGCTGAAGAGATTGGTAGAGCAACCAAATGTGACACAGTGATTTCAAAGGCGTATGATTATATTGCAAATGGATGGCCAAACCAGGTACGAGACAAAGATATTCTTCATTCATAGGAATGAATTATCAGTCGATAAAGATTGTTTCACATGGGCTGCAAGAGTGGTTATACCAATAAATTCTGGTCCAAATTATTAGGAGACCTCCATGACCAGCACCTGGGAATGTGCTTGACCAAGAATTACTTATGGTGGCCAGTTCTTGATAAAGATATAAAGTACATCATGAGTCAGTGTACGACATGTCAATCGGTAAGCAAGCAACCACCATCAGTACCATTACAGCCATGGAAATGGCCTCCCAGGGTGTGACGAAGGCTACATGTTGATTTTGCTGAGCAAGAAGGAGAAAAATTGTTCATTGTGATTGATAGCCATTTGAAGTGCGCTGAGGTGTTTCCAATGTGGAAAATAACAACAAGTAAAACATTAGACATTTTATGAAGTTTATTTTCTTCATTTGACCTCCCAGAAGAAATTGTTTCTGATAATGGACCACAATTTCGTTCAGAAGAATTTGCACAGTTCATGAGCAAAAATGGTGTGAAACAAACTAAGGTTCCACCGTACCACCCTGCTTCGAATGGTGCAGCAGAGCGCACTGTACAAGTTGTAAAACGTGCCCTCATAAAACAAATGTTAGATCCAAATCCAAAGAAACGACACTTGTCATTGGATCAAAAATTGGCAAATTTTTTGATTACGTATCGTAATACTCCTCACACAACTACTGGTAGAACACCAGCAGAGTTGTTCCTAAAATGACAGCCATGAACCAGATTCTCGTTGTTAAAACCAAATTTGGCACAGTCCATAGAAGAGACACAATTAAGTCAGAAAGAGAATCATGATAGAGATAGAGAGAAGTGTGAAATTAAATCAGAAGGTGAGAGTGAAGAACCATCACCATAATGGGTAAAATGGTTACTAGGAAGAGTGGTGAAGATATGTGGTCCTCGCACATATTTGGTCAAGATGTTTGATAATGGACAGGTTAGGTTTGCTCACATTGATCATATTTTACCTACAGACATGGAAGGAGTTGAAAGTGGGAATGATTCAATTATTTCTGACTCGTCAGATAGTTTTGATACACCAGTAATATATCCTACATCTAGTGTACTGGAAACAAATCCAAGAGAAAATCAGAAGTTAAGCCTGAGTCCGAGTCAGAAAACCCTACAGTCTGAAGTTAGAGTGAGTTCAAATGAAAATCAAGGAAATCCCATGGATGAAAACATTCCTCAGGATCAGCCTCGAGTGAGTTTCAATTCGACACTATTTTTGGAAGATTCTGTTCGAGAGTGAAGGTATCCTCTTCGAAACAGAAAACAAGTGGTTAAGTTAAATTTGTAAATAGAGAAAAATGAGTCCAAATCTTTTGTTATGTATAAACATGCAAGCTATGTGTGATGTTTGTTATAATAACTTCTTCATTAAGGAGGGAGAAGGGTAATGTCTGTAAGCTTGTAATGTTGTAGCTCCACACTGTGGATGTGGACGTATTGTGTTACTGCAACTAAAGGTGAATAAATGAGTCAGCTGACCAGAAGCTTCCGGAACTTCTGAGATGCTGTCTGCTATTATAGAAAGCTGTGTGTGCTGTACTCTGTGAATATATCACACATGTCACACAACACTCAAAAACATCTCCCGTTCTCACAAGACTTATTTTTGTATATGAATAAAAGCAGAAAGGTAGTCACATCAATTCATTACAATAACTTATGTATGACACTACAGAATAAGCTCAATCACCATCATAACGTCTCCCCTTTGTGACTCTGGCTGAGGAAGATTCTCTTCCCCAATTTAATTACCCACTTCTGGAGGCATCTCATCTGCTGAGAGTACAAAATAACAAGAATTAATATGAAGCATCTCACACTCCCTTCAACAACAACAACAACAACTTGTATTAATAAAGCGCATTTAATGCAGTGAAACATCACAAGGCATGGACACGATGGGCCGAAATGGCCTCCTTCCGTGCTGTAAATTTCTAAGATTCTATGAAGGCGCTTCACAGAAGTATTATGAGATAAAAAATTTGACATCGAGCCGCATAAGGAGAAATGAGGGCAAGTGACCAAAAGCTTGGTCAAAAAGGTAGGTTTTAAGGAGCGTCTTGAAGGAGGAAAGAGAGGCGGAGAGGTTTAGGCAGGGAGTTCCAGAGCTTAGGGCCTAGGCAACAGAAGGCACGGCCACCAATAGTTGAGCGATAATATAATCAGGGATGCTCAAGAGGGCAGAATTAGAGGAGCGCAGACATTCCGGGGAGTTATGGGGCTGGAGGAGATTAAAGAGATAGAGAGGGACGCGGCCATGGAGGGATTTGAAAACAAAGATGAGAATTTTGAAATCAATGCGTTGCTTAACCAGGAACCAATGATCTTCAGCAAGCACAGGTGAACGGGTCTTGGTGTGAGTTAGGACACGGGCAGCCAAGTTCTGGATCACCTCGACTTTACATAGGGTAACACCTGACATCTGACAGTACAATTATATCATTCTAGTGTCTGTCTCCTTATTACATAAGACTCACAGGAAGAAGAATTCATTCATCCATGTGCAAACCTGATTGGGCCACCTGCTCACCAATCTCTCCACTTCCCCCACCTTTCTGAGTGCCTCTTCCTCGTGAGGGGGCCCACTCCCATTTAATTGCCACTCCTCGCTCTATGATCTTTCTCTCTTTCCCATTATCGGCCTGCTCCTGAAAAATAAATGCAGAATATATAATATAACAGTCTCACTCGGCTCTTCAGAATATTGCATGCGCGGCGCCAGAACTAATTTGGTCCGAAAATTGCAGCCTCTCCGAGTGCTTACAATTTGCGCACGCACCTGAAGAGGCCTCACAAATGCTAGCTCTCGGCGCGCAATGCGCACGCGCCGACAACTGACTTTCACGATCTGTCAAATCAGATAGGACGCATCCCCGGGAGAAGGACATTCACGGGCGGAGAGTTCGGCTATTTGCCCAACTCTCGGCCGTCGAATGTTCTTCAGACGCTTACGCGTGGTAAAATGTTGCTACTTATTTTTATACTGTCTATGAAGGTAAGTTTATTTTTAACACTATTAAAACATTTTTAAAAGAATTTCAAAAAATTATTTTTTTTCTCAAACATAATGCAATTTCTATTAATTTTTAAAAAGTGAAGTTTAAAAAAAATTTCTTTTGGAGTTGTATTTGATTTTAGGGGTATTCTCATTGATAGTAATGGAAGCTCGGAGCTCCCATTATTATCAATGAGAATATTACATTGTGATTGGTGGTCCAGGCCCATGTGATCCCAGGATGCGCATACGATCCTGGAATACATGTTCCCGTACACTGGACTGCGAAACTCAGCCTCGGAGCACAATCCTAGGTTCCTCCAGGACCACCAAGTATTTTCATTGAAACAATTTCGCTCGGAGACGTTCGTCCACAGGAAGCCTCCGACTGCAATTTCCCCCCAATAACTGTGAGGGTGTGCAGATTCAGTGGATTGTGGGAGGCGTGCGTGAAAGTGGTTGTCCGGGTTGAGACGTCATGGCAACCAGAAAACCTGCAGGGAAGCCAAACCGAGGCCCACTCCAAGGCACAAATAGCTCAATTATAGAACGAAGTCCAGAAATCCCAAACTCCATGGATAATATTTGGATTAAGGGAAGGAATTGATTAACAATGAAAGAAAGCAAGAAAAACAGGAGAAATCTGGAAATATAGGATGTAGATAGAGTTCTGCAGAGAATATTTTTCACTCTTACGGGGCAAAATTCGGTACCGCTACTACCATGGGGCAGGAGTTCCTGTGCCAGGCGCGGAAGTCCCGCCCCATGAGCTATATTGGACTTACCGCCCCCAACAGGAAGAAGAGCACAAAATATCACGCTCCGCTTCCTGTCGGGGGCAGGATCTGGCGCAAAGGCACGCGAGGTTTTCAACGCTACGTGTCCCACCGGGACGGGAACACGGCGCAAACCCATCTAACCCCCTATCAGCACCATTCCCACTGAATGTCGGGGTGTCGCGGGGGGTGGGGGAATATTTTACCATCTAGGGGCCAAAATTGCCCCTTTTTTTAAGAGCCGTGACCGCCTCAAAGAGATGGTCACGGGTCGGTAACGACTCTCCGCCTGGTCGGTACGGAGTAAAGACCTTGTTTGAAATTGGCCTACCTTGGTTTTCCAGCAGTAATCGCTACCACACTGACCATGCTCCCGCCCCATCGAGCACGCGCGGACCCTCCACCGACCGGCGGCAACCCCCTTTCCACCCCGGGCGGGAAGTTGCCCCGTAGGATCGGCGCCGCTGCCAATCGGTGCCACGGACAGCTTTCCCCTGCGGCAAGCTGTGTGTGCCTGGGCAGCGTGTCCGCCCTTAAAGGGGAGGGCGCACTGCCGCGGACACCATGTTATTTTATTTGTTGGCCGACGACCAGGTCGGGCCGCCTATCATGCCTACAGGTTCGGCCTTGGGTGCCATCTTGGGTGCCAGGCCACTGGCCTGGCCAAAACCCTGCCTGGTGGCCCAGTGGACCGAACTTAAAAGTATGCAGAGTTCGCAATAACTGAAGGGGAAGGACATAGTGATGCGTCAGTGCGGCGCTGATGATTGGGCGGGGCGACCGACCTGACTGAAAGCCACTTCCGTCTCGCACCCGCTCAGAACACCACCTCGCTTGAAAAAAAAATTTCAAGTGCTAAATTTCGCCGGACTCTCCGCTCCATGGATTGGGGCGAAGAAAAACTTCAAAGGTCGGTAAGTGCGTCCCGTTTGGGACACGGTGCAATTTCAGCCCCCTTGTGTTTGTACTCTCCTGTTTGTACTGCAACAAGTAGTTTCCTGGGCTTTTTGATTTGCCCACAGCTCCAGCCTCACGCTTGACTTGTGGAAGTAAGTCATCCTCGACCCCGAGGGACTGCCTATGATGATGAGTTTTCTGGCTACCAAACCTCTAGAAGCATTAGTGAACAACTTTATTATGTTGTAATGATAGGAGCTAGAATTTGCTGGTTATGACAGATGCCTTTGCATAGATTATCCCTACCCAAAAATGACAAAAGCACTAAAAGCTTTGAACTCAAAGTCATATCTTTGCTATGGTTTTTTTTTTCTATTGTTCCAATCAAAGATGAAATTATGATTTTCAGGTCACTCCAGCAGCATCATAAGATGTATGTGCCCCCAAAGCGCTGGATGGCTCCCTGATCAACTGATGAGTTTTTTAAAATGATAATGCTATAAATTTACTACAATATATCGAACATTGACCTGATTACTTATTCATCCTGTCACATATCTACAGTGCCAACTCGTCATTAATCAGCTGCTTGCCAGCTTTTGTTTTCAAGCACTGTGTTCTTCTGGGTTAAGGGTAATCAACAGCTGTGCATCTTTTGAGGTGATTTATTATCCATTTGAATCAGAGCAGGGAAAATTGAGAGGAGATTTAATAGAGGTGCTCAAAATCAAGAGGGGTCTGGACAGTGTAGATGGAGAGAAACTGTTTCCATTGGCAGGAGGGTCGAGAACCAGAGGACACAGATTTAAGGGCATTGGCAAAAAATGCAGCGAGTGGTTAAGATCTGGAATGCACTGGCTGAAAGGGTGTTGGAGCAAATTCAAATTTATCTTTCAAAAGGGAAGTGGGACTAGCTGAGAACCGGCACGGGCTCGACAGGCCAAATGGTCGTCTTCTGTGCTGTAACCATTCTATGATTCTATGAATGAGGTAAAAGCATTAGTTGGTCTCGTGTTGTCAGCAGAGCAGTGTCAGAGCTTTACTTGTTATTAATAAAGCAACTGGATCTCGTCTAGAACCAGAATTAAATCACAGCAGGAAAACACACAAATATGACACTGCAGCAATATTTCAAGCATTATTAAAAGAATACTGCAGGATAAGGACCCTGCAATGGCCTTATCTTAAGAATTCATGTTGTTTTCCTTTTTTATTAAAAAACCTTGTATAACACGGTGACTCGAAGTGTAAGAGCACTAACAGTATTATGCATTTGGAAGATGCAGGTTTGCTTAAGCGTTCTGCTTATTTTCTTGTCGGATGTTGTGGTATGTCTGGCAAGGGGAAAGGAAAATAGCGGTTCTTTCTGGTCAGTAATTCATTCCTCCTGTCAACTGGCCAAAAGAACATTGACAAAGTACTGGGAGCAGGCCACCAGCTCACTTGCCACCTTGGCAGCTGTGGTATGAGTTCAGGTGAATCAAGAAATAAGGATAACCTGCGTAGCCTTGGAAAATTCACCAGTATAAAGGATACATTTTTTTAAAATAGCCGTTGTTTTGAAAGGTCACTTTTATTTTTTTTAATTACCACGTAGAGCCTTGCCCATCATGAACCTTGTAGTTACTGAGGCTGGGGCACCAAAAGTCAATGTTTGCTGCTTATCCACCACTCCCAGCACTCCAACTGCTCTCATCTTTAAGTGAAGTATAAACAGGTGCTGGAATTCAACGCTGAGTGCCAAATCATTGCATTTAATCAGCCAGCCTCGGAAGTATTATGAGAAAAATGGCCTAGTGGTTGTACTAGTCTACACATACTAAAACTTAAACAACAAAACTAAGGACATAAGTTTTTTTTATAAAACAAAACGCAATAGAGTTTCACCTTAGCACAAATAATCAAATATAATCCACTGTAATATTTCTTTAGGAACTTAGAAGAACAAGGCAACTAAGGGCCTAGGGTTTATCAGATTTCATCCCTGTCTAGTAACTGGAGATGTTTGCCCTACCCCCCATATTCACTTTTGTGAATTTTACCAAGTTTTATGCTTCTATTAAAAGAGGTGGGACCAGTACAAACCGGACGGTCTGCACCTGGGCAGGACCAGAACCAATGTCCTAGGGGGAGTGTTTGCTAGTGCTGTTGGGGAGGAGTTAAAGTAATATTGCAGGGGGATGGGAACCTATGCAGGGAGACAGAGGGAGAGAAAAATGAGGCAAAAGCAAAAGACAGAAAGGAGATGAGGAAAAGTGGAGGGCAGAGAAACCCAAGGCAAAGAACAAAAAGGGCCACTGTACAGCAAAATTCTAAAAGGACAAAGGGTGTTAAAAAAGCAAGCCTGAAGGCTTTGTGTCTTAATGCAAGGAGTATCCGCAATAAGGTGGATGAATTAAGTGTGCAAATAGATGTTAACAAATATGATGTGATTGGGATTACGGAGACGTGGCTCTAGGATGATCAGGGCTGGGAACTCAACATCCAGGGGTATTCAACATTCAGGAAGGATAGAATAAAAGGAAAAGGAGGTGGGGTAGCATTGCTGGTTAAAGAGGAGATTAATGCAATAGTTAGGAAAGACATTAGCTTGGATGATGTGGAATCTATATGGGTAGAGCTGCAGAACACTAAAGGGCAAAAAACGTTAGTGGGAGTTGTGTACAGACCTCCAAACAGTAGTAGTGATGTTGGGGAGGGCATCAAACAGGAAATTAGGAGTGCATGCAATAAAGGTGCAGCAGTTATAATGGGTGACTTTAATATGCACATAGATTGGGCTAGCCAAACTGGAAGCAATACGGTGGAGGAGGATTTCCTGGAGTGCATAAGGGATGGTTTTCTAGACCAATATGTCGAGGAACCAACTAGGGGGCAGGCCATCTTAGACTGGTGTTGTGTAATGAGAGAGGATTCATTAACAATCTCATTGTGCGAGGCCCCTTGGGGAAGAGTGACCATAATATGGTGGAATTCTGCATTAGGATGGAGAATGAAACAGTTAATTCAGAGACCATGGTCCAGAACTTAAAGAAGGGTAACTTTGAAGGTATGAGGTGTGAATTGGCTAAGATAGATTGGCGAATGATACTTAAGGGGTTGACTGTGGATGGGCAATGGCAGACATTTAGAGACCGCATGGATGAATTACAACAATTGTACATTCCTGTCTGGCGTAAAAATAAAAAAGGGAAGGTGGCTCAACGGTGGCTATCTAGGGAAATCAGGGATAGTATTAAAGCCAAGGAAGTGGCATACAAATTGGCCAGAAATAGCAGCAAACCTGGGGACTGGGAGAAATTTAGAACTCAGCAGAGGAGGACAAAGGGTTTGATTAGGGCAGGGAAAATGGAGTACGAGAAGAAGCTTGCAGGGAACATTAAGGCGGATTGCAAAAGTTTCTATAGGTATGTAAAGAGAAAAAGGTTAGTAAAGACAAACGTAGGTCCCCTGCAGTCAGAATCAGGGGAAGTCATAACGGGGAACAAAGAAATGGCAGACCAATTGAACAAGTACTTTGGTTCAGTATTCACTAAGGAGGACACAAACAACCTTCCGGATATAAAAGGGGTCAGAGGGTCTAGTAAGTAGGAGGAACTGAGGGAAATCTTTATTAGTCGGGAAATTGTGTTGGGGAAATTGATGGGATTGAAGGCCGATAAATCCCCAGGGCCTGATGGACTGCATCCCAGAGTACTTAAGGAGGTGGCCTTGGAAATAGCGGATGCATTGACAGTCATTTTCCAACATTCCATTGACTCTGGATCAGTTCCTATCGAGTGGAGGGTAGCCAATGTAACCCCACTTTTTAAAAAAGGAGGGAGAGAGAAAGCAGGGAATTATAGACCGGTCAGCCTGACCTCAGTAGTGGGTAAAATGATGGAATCAATTATTAAGGATGTCATAGCAGCGCATTTGGAAAATGGTGACATGATAGGTCCAAGTCAGCATGGATTTGTGAAAGGGAGATCATGCTTGACAAATCTTCTGGAATTTTTTGAGGATGTTTCCAGTAAAGTGGACAAAGGAGAACCAGTTGATATGGTATATTTGGACTTTCAGAAGGCTTTCGACAAGGTCCCACACAGGAGATTAATGTGCAAAGTTAAAGCACATGGGATTGGGGGTAAAAATGTCCTTGAGGAAGGACATTCTTGCTATTGAGGGAGTGCAGCGAAGATTCACCAGTGTGCTGACGTGGATTGAGAACTGGTTGTCAGACAGAAAGCAAAGAGTAGGAGTAAATGGGTACTTTTCAGAATGGCAGGCAGTGACTCGTGGGGTACCGCAAGGTTCTGTGCTGGGGCCCCAGCTGTTTACATTGTACATTAATGATTTAGACGAGGGGATTAAATGTAGTATCTCCAAATTTGCGGATGACACTAAGTTGGGTGGCAGTGTGAGCTGCGAGGAGGATGCTATGAGGCTGCAGAGTGACTTGGATAGGTTAGGTGAGTGGGCAAATGCGTGGCAGATGAAGTATAATGTGGATAAATGTGAGGTTATCCACTTTGGTGGTAAAAACAGAGAGACAGACTATTATCTGAATGGTGACAGATTAGGAAAAGGGAAGGTGCAACGAGACCTGGGTGTCATGGTACATCAGTCATTGAAGGTTGGCATGCAGGTACAGCAGGCGGTTAAGAAAGCAAATGGCATGTTGGCCTTCATAGCGAGGGGATTTGAGTACAGGGGCAAGGAGGTGTTGCTACAGTTATACAGGGCCTTGGTGAGGCCACACCTGGAGTAGTGTGCACAGTTTTGGTCTCCTAACTTGAGGAAGGACATTCTTGCTATTGAGGGAGTGCAGCGAAGATTCACCAGACTGATTCCCGGGATGGTGGGACTGACCTATCAAGAAAGACTGGATCAACTGGGCTTGTATTCACTGGAGTTCAGAAGAGTGAGAGGGGACCTCATAGAAACATTTAAAATTCTGACGGGTTTGGACAGGTTGGATGCAGGAAGAATGTTCCCAATGTTGGGGAAGTCCAGAACCAGGGGTCACAGTCTAAGGATAAGGGGTAAGCCATTTAGGACCGAGATGAGGAGAAACTTCTTCACCCAGAGAGTGGTGAACCTGTGGAATTCTCTACCACAGAAAGTAGTTGAGGCCAATTCACTAAATATATTCAAAAGGGAGTTAAATGAAGTCCTTACTACTCGGGGAATCAAGGGGTATGGCGAGAAAGCAGGAAGGGGCTACTGAAGTTTCATGTTCAGCCATGAACTCATTGAATGGCGGTGCAGGCTAGAAGGGCTGAATGGCCTGCTCCTGCACCTATTTTCTATGTTTCTATGTTTATATTAGAGACTTATGAATGTTTTTTTCTGGTTGCACCATATACCTCATACACTGCAGCAAAATTTGAGTCTCGTGCATTTCAATGCTCAGGACTTTGGAGACTGCTTGTGTGTGAACCACGATTGGTGGTCGAGGTTGGGAGAATGTCTGTGAATGGATTGAGAAAAATAAAATGGTATATTTCTGGGCTTTCATAGTGCTGCAGCGAGCTGGGTCATAGATCAGTTGCTACCTAGGTGACAGGATTCTTCCTACTCCACACAATATAAGACAACACAGTGCTGAATGAGTTGCAAGGATGGGAAGAAATCCAGAGAAACTGGTGGTTCTGTAGTTTTAGCGAATACCATACAATCAGACAGTTAAAAGTTGGATTTACTTCAGAGTAGTGAATTTATTGCATATATACTTTTTGATCAATTTTATGAAAGAAATTAAATCAAGTCGGCAGTCGGCAACATTATTCAGCTTATTAACATTAAATTCCAGATGTTAGATATTGTGATTTGGAGGTATTCTCATGCTTTCCTGGACTTCACCAAATACAGAAACAACTATTTGTGTTCTCACTATGACTGCCAATTATACATTAACATGTTTTGTTACTTCTCAGTTGTAAGGGGGTGGTCCTGGGGGTCAGGTACACTTCTAACCTACTTGAGCGCTTCGAATCGCTCTCACACCCTTGGGTTCTAGACTCTGGGTTTATTTGGGGGGTGTGATAAAGTGCAACCTATTTCTAATGAAGGAAACCGGGTACTTGCCCCATAGATCCATAACGCGCCTTATCGCATCAGCGGACTCAACCCAACTGAAGATTGCGCAATAAGAAGTCTTCTCCGACGTTCTGGGTACAGCAGCAGAACCTACAGAATTCAATGAACCTCGAAGGCTGTAGTGGGCCCTTTGTTCTTATTCATGTTGAAGATGGCTTTTCTTGGTTCAGTTCGATGGCTGGCCATCTCTGAGTTATTGTTGTCATGTTAATGTCTGTTGTGGAGAAGGGTTTTCGAGTATCCATTCCTCCAGACAATTTACCTTAGTCCCAACACCTAGACAGTTTCAATAATCAAGTTGACTTCTTTAGTTCCTTAGGCCCGCCCATAGACTTGAATTTGTCTTGTAAAAGTCCGAAATTCGATTAAAGTTCGTAGATTCTTCCATAAGCACTTTAGGATTTCAAACTTTCCGGTAGAAAGTCCCAAATTAAATTTCCTTTCCAGTGAGCCCAAACACTGGGAGGGTTCCCGTGAATTTTGACCTTTCAGTCCTCCCTGTGACACTCTACACTCTTGAGTGTCAAGCAAGGTAAGCAAAATTCCTGATCCCGAGAGTCAACCTTCCCTGCATTTATATTAGCTAAACATTAACGTGCATCCCCCTTTGAAATGCAATGCAATTTACAGGCGAATACAGTTACAGCATAGAGGGGGTCCGATGCCCCTCCTTTACTTTGTTTTCACAGTAAAATAACGGTATACAGTCAAACACAACTTGAAGTATAGCAAAATAAAATAAAAGGTACATAGTTAAACAGATTTTTAAGTAACCCTCTTACAACACTCGATATTTGCGTTTTACAGCAGGTAAAAACTAACACAAATTAAACATGGTAGTATGGTGTCACCCCTCACTGCCGATTCCCAAGTTCAGCCAAGGAGCGTACAGCACCCTTTGGTGCCTGACTTGACGGCATTTCACTCGGCAAGTGAGCCACCATAAATAAAGAATAATCGAGTTGACAGATAACAGATAACTGGGAAGCGATTCGGATCCAGACTGGGACTTCTATATTTCTGAAAAGGTCCCACCAAGGCGGAATTGTGATCTCGAGAATCTTTTTCCCTCTCTCAATTGTTTTCTGTTCTAGAGTATAGAAGTGAGATAATTACAGCTTTTAGCAGAGCGGTAAGTTCGGGTAGAGGGGGAATTGCATAGCCAAAATATACAACATAATCCTGCAGGTTTGTGATGTTTTCCTTCACATTGAGGTGGACGTTGGAAGGTTCAGGAATGGGGACAATCCGTTCCTGGGCCACTTGAACAAATGCCTCAGGTTTAAAGCAAAAACTGCTGTCACTCACCGGACACCAGAAGTGTCCATGTTGGTAGTGGGGCGCACTGGTGGTGACACAGTATGTCCCACCCCCTATGTATGTTACCTGTGGAGGGACGTGGTCTTGTGTCATTACCTCCATGGTACAGTTAATAGGCTGTGCGCCAACAGCTTTAAACCAACACTGTGACTTTGAATGGGCACTCAAGTACTGGGGACACAATATTACGTGTGCACCCCGACTCCGGCATCCAGAGAGGTCAGTACCCGTTACAGCGTGCTCCCACTTTATTACATAGGGTGGGACTGCTGCGAAATGAATGTGTGCATCTCCCTGAATGACTCCAATGTTCTCCACCCGGTATAGCGGTGCGGGTCGGGCTGTCCCATCCATGATCAGCATCCTTAGTACGATTCCCATAATGGTGTGGTTAGATTTCCCACAGTCTACTGGGACAGGGTAGGCTTCAGAGGCTAGGCGGAGCTGGCACGGGCTTAGTGAATTGCTGTACAGGTGGAGGGCTGCGAGGTGCTTGTTCCTGATCCAGTAGGGGACTAAACCTTGTTTCAAATCCCCCAGGTTGTTATGGCCCTCGCCCAACAACCATGCCCCATTCAGTACGTACACCTCGTTCTGTGCAGCCTGGTCCAAGGCGTTTCTATCCTCCCGTATGAGTGCATTCACTGTGCATGTTTTTCCAGCTCAGCTACAATTTATTTTAATTGGACAGTCATAGCCTGGACCTCGTGTAATTCTGAGCCTACTACTGTATTCTCTTGTTTCAGGATTTTCCTCAATTGGTTCTTTAAACTGTTTATCTGTGTTTGCAGTTCTATGTCATCTAGGCTATTTATTACAGAGGATCTTGTATTGTAAGCAGTGAAAACGTTGTTTATGATTCCCCTTCTAGGTCTCCTAGAGCCCATGGTGTCCCTAGCGTTTAGGGTGTATAGGTCTGCTTTGTCTACATTTCCAAAGTCTAACTCATAAAATTTCTTGAACATGTCTCTAGTGTAAGGGAATTAAGGGTTACGGGGAGCGGGCGGGTAAGTGGAGCTGAGTCCACGGCCAGATCAGCCATGATCTTATTGAATGGCAGAGCAGGCTCGAGGGGCTAGATGGCCTACTCCTGTCCCTAATTCTTATGTTCTTATGTTCTCTAAGTAGTATAAAAAACAGCAGTTCTGTTTCCTTCGGGCACCATGCAGGTAGGTGTACCTCGGTAAGGTTTAAAATTACTGAAGCTACTGCATAATGTATCCCCTGGTATAACACCTTTTCAGTCGGTACCAATACTAATCCATTCCCTGGTCCCTTGATGGTGGTAGGACACCTTCCTATTCCTGGTCCCATGCATCCTTGCTGAGGTTTCTGAGCCACCACCACCTTCCCAGGGGTATCTTTCCTTTGCAAGTCAAACATACACGTTTTCCCTCTGTAACACTGACTCGGGCAGCGACAATCCATATCCGGGGGCATGGAACTGAGGCCTCCCCAGAGGTAAAATCTTCCTGGCTGAAGTAGTGGGTAGAATTAGATCCCAGCCACCCTGGCCACCTTCCCACGTGGACGTAAAGGGCGAGTTTTTCCATGCCTGAGATGCCATCCCCTGCAGTCACGATCAATGCTCCCTTTCCTGAACACCCATAGATGAGGGATTCTTCCACGTCTCCTCGGTCGCCACTGCTCATCCTTATCGGGGCGAGCAGGAACAGGACCCTTCTCATGTTGTTCTCTTTCCTGTAGGGGCACATAAAACAGATTGTCTAGCCCTGAGAAAGCGCTCTGGCTTGACAAAGATGACCGAGTTCCAGTTTGGACTCTCTTCCTTTCAGACATAGTATAGTCTTTAATCGACTGGTTGTCTGATTCAGTTGCTTGTGGACTGAATTTTATCTCACAGCCGTTTTGCTTGTTATCTCACCGGTGCTTCCCTTAGTAGTTATACCGGTAGATTCTTCTTATTCCCAGGTATTACCCGGCCTGTGCCTCTTTTAATAGCTGCACAGATAGATTATTTTCCTTACCCCAGTAACTAATATATATATACTTATCATTACACAGATAATCTTACACTACTCTAAATTACTTCCTAGAAGTACTTAAATTCATAGTGTACTATATATGTACATCTGCCACCCGTCTCCGGGTAGCCAGGTTAATTACTGCCTTCTTTCTTTCTTCTTTTGCCTCTGGGTGTCCAGTGGGGCCGGTAGTAAGTCGGCCTGTTCCGCAGGACCCGGAGTGTCCTGATCGGACCTGGGTCTGAGTCCCACACTATCGGGGGAATGTCCCCTCCGGTGCTGCAGCACACCGCTCCTTTGTGGGTGGCTGCCTGGTTCATTTTGTCCCCTGGGGGTTCTGCCTGGTCGAGGGCTATGGGCTGGGGACTCCCACTTGGTGGCTGGTCCACCGCTATCTCTTCTGGGGGTCCCTTGTTGCCCGAGGCTACCGGCTGGGTGTCCCTGCTCGCGGGCTGGTCTCTGACCTTAGGTACCTTTTGTGGCTGGTCCCTTTCCCGGAGCTGAACCAGTCAAATTGGAGCGCTGGTGACCACGGTGTCTTTGGCCGTGGTGTGCAGGGAGTCCTTCTTAAGGCTCTGGCTACTGAGGGTGTGTCCGAGTCCCAAATGATTGGGGGGACAGCTCCTCCAGTAACACAGTCCACAGCCCCTCTAGGTGCAGTCTATGGGTCTGCCACGTCCCCTGTGGGATTTCCACAGTCGGGGGCTGCTGGCTGGGGGTCCCTGTCTTTAGTACAGTTTACAGTTTTTGGCTGTGCTTTATGTTTTGTTGCTGCCCCTGGGTTGAAAAGTTTGCACTGATTTATGTGGAACCACTTTGTTCGGCAGGGCAATTTTATGGCATAGACCATGGGGCTTGTCTTGTCGACAATGTGGTACGGTCCCATGTACAGTGCCTCAAAGACCCTTACTCAAGCGTAGTTTCTCACTATAACCTGGTCCCCTATCTCCCACTCATGGTGTTTGCGGGGCTCTAGCAGCAGTCGGTTGCTCCGATGCTATTTTCCCATGTTGTTAGCAGCCTGCCAGTGAATCTGTTTAAGGTGTTCAAACAGATTCCTGACAAAGCTGTCTCGGTTCGCTTCCCTTAGCTGACCTTCCGTGAGTACCAGGGCTAACACATGGGTGGGGGTTCGCATGGCTCTGCCGGTCATGAGCTCCTTGACTGGCTGGCCCGGATCCCCATGAGGACCAGTGGTAGGACCTCTACCCACCCCTTGGGTGAGTCCCCTGTCTCTTTGCGCAGCCTTTCTTTTATAGTGCGGTTTAAACGCTCCACAGGCCCGGATGACTGCAGGTTGTGGGCGACATGCCATTTCCCTTTGATGCCGAGCACCTTAAGTGTCTCCTGCATCACCTGCCCGGTGAAGTGACTTCCTTGGTCGGACTCCACGTATTGTGGTAGTCCTCATCGGGAGAACACTTCTCTAACCAGGATCCTAGCTGTTCCCAGGGCAGTGGCTGTTCGGCATGGGAAGGCTTCCACCCATTTGGTGAATATATCCACCAATACTAGGCAGTACTTGTAGCCTCCCTGGGCAGTGGGTAGGGGCCCGATGCAATCGATCTGGATCGACTGCTAGGGTCCCTCTACCCTCCTGATATGTCCCATCGACACCTTTCTTTTCTGAGGATCAGGGTTGTTGGCCGTGCACACCAGACACCTAGCACAGAACTTGCGGGCGTCTTCCCTGAGTCCTGGCCACCACCCTGCCTGCTCCACTCATTGTCAAGTGGTCTCAGGTCCGGGGTGCCCTGCTCCTTAGCCCTCGTGGGCCAGCTGGAGGAATTCTCTCCGGTGATGTTGCGGCACTACCCATTGCTCCCCCCTAAACAGTATGCCTTCTTTAATGGCAACTGCTGCGGTGCCGTATGGGCCGTCTACCCCTTCCCCTTTAGCTAGCGTATTCAGGACAGTTTTGAGGATGGGGTCTTGGGTCTGAACCGTTTTTAGGTCCGGGGGCAATGCTATCCCTGCCTTCCTTGCCATCCCTATCCTGCCCCTGACTGCTGTGATGGGTCCTGGGTTGTACGGATCCCAGAGCTTGCCCGTGCGGGGCCCCTGCTTGGCCAACACATCGGCCTGCTAGTTTCCCTCGCTACGGGATTCGGTGGTGGAATGTGCCTTCACCTTATGTATATAGATATTCCCTTACTTCCCTATGGCTTTCATGATCTTTTCCAGTTGGGACTTAATTACCAGGGGTCTCCCGTCTGTGGATGTGTCTCCGCGGCGGGACCAAATAGCTAGGTACACCGTACACGAATTGCATGTGAACATACTGTCCGAGCAAATCGTGTATGGGGTAGGGAATTCTTCAGGGTGTGTGACTACGTAAACCACCGCAGACAGTTCAGCGTGCTGGGCGCTCATAATACTGGGGAGTTTAATCGCCAGGGCAATGCCTGCCTCGGGATCATAAACTCCGCAGCCGGTGAGTCGTTCACCCGCAGATACTGTGCTTGAACCGTCCACATAGATCTCTCAGCCTGTGGAGTGTAACCCAGCTCGAAAGCCTATGTTAATTTCCCATACCCCTTCTACGGAACACCGGTGGACTGTCCCTGGATAAATCATGTTGGCTGCGAGTCTTGGCTCCCAGAGACCCTTTACCCTTAGGTCCATTTGAGAGAGGAGCAGAGTCCAGCGAGCAATGCGAGCACTGCTCACTGTCCTGTCCTTGATTCTCCCATCCAGGAGCATTTGGGTGGGTGTATGTAGGTAACGAGTGTAATAGGGAACCCCGCTGTGAAGATCAGTGATCTTTTCACAGCCCAGTGAGTGGCTAGGAGGTGCCTCTCACAGTTGGAGTGAGTATCCTGGAGGAATAGACCACTGGCCTCAGCCGGCCATGCCGCTCTTGGAGCAGTACTGCACCCAGGCTGTCCCCACTGGCTGCTACCTCCAAGAAAAACTCTTTTTACCCCCATTGAAGGCCCCTAGAGCTGGCGCAGTCTGCAGGTCTTTCTTGAGTTGGATAAATGCTGCCTCACAACCTTTGTCCCATTCCCACTCCACTCCCTTGTGTAGGAGTCGGAGCAGAGGGGCTTAGGTGGCTGCATAATCCTCAATGAAATCTCTGCAGTACCCGGTTAGCCCGAGAAAAGATCTTACTCCTGTTACTGTGATTGGGGCGGGTAACTTCTGCACTGCTTCCCTTCTAGCTTTGTCAATGGCTCTTTCCCCAGCGCGCACAGCCAGTCCCAGGAATTTTACTTCCTTCAGGCCAATCTGTGCCTTCTTGGGGTTTACTTTAAACCATTCTTCTTTCAGCAGCTCCAGCAGTTCAGCCAGCAGTGGACCATGCTCCTCCCCCTCATCGGTGAACAGGAGCAGGTCATCCATATATTGTACTGGCTGCTGGGGTCTGCTGAAGCTCTTTAAACAGTTGGCCACACACTGATGGAAAATACTGGGGCAGTTGTGGAAGCCCTGAAGGAGACATTTCCAAGTATATTGCTGTCCTTTAAAGGTAAAAGCAAACTTGTACTGATCTTCCCTTCTTAAAGGTATGGACCAGAACCTGTTGGAAATACCCAGCACCGTAGAGGTGGTCGCGGAGGCTGGGATACTTCCAATGAGGTCGGCGACAGCAACAACGGTGGGTGCACGGGCGGGGATGTTACGGTTGAGTACTCGATAGTCCACCGTGGCTCTCCAGGAGTTGTCCAGTTTCTTAACCAACCACAATGGAGAGTTCACATGGGTAGCTATTGGTTTCACTACCCCCTGCTTAACCAGAGAACTCAAGGCTTTTTCCATGTCTGCCTCCGCCTCCCTGGGGAAGTTGTACTGCTTCTGTGGTCGGGTCATGGGGTCCCCATCTATGCTAACCTCGACCCCGTTTATTCTCCCACAGTCGTGTTTGTGAGTGGCAAAAGATGCAAGGTTTTTCCTCACATATTGGTATTCTATCGGAGTGTTACTGACCAGTGATTCAAGGTCGTAACCCTCCTTTGGCTTCATGGTGCACACCGTTCCTTTGCCCTGTTTTCCTGGGATAACCATGACCTCACTCTCCTGTCCCGTACAGACTGACCCCTAAAGACAGTGGTTTCTTAAATCCACTAAGATCCCGTGGCCTAGGATGAAGTCAGCCCCCAGGATCTCTCTCCCTTCCTGTTCCCACTTCATCAGGACACAAGTCCACTTAGTGTGGAGTGTACCTAAATGAATGGAGAGCAGAACGGAGAATGAGCCGGTCTGTTCACTGCCTGTGAAACCCACCAAGTTGTAGGGGACCCCGTTAGACAGAGGTGAGGCAGTGGGGTTAGCTGCATAGACAAGGGTGCTTGAGGCACCGGTGTCCAGCAGGTAAGTCCCTTTCACCTTTTCCACTTCCACCTGATCGGTCGGTCTCCCCCACGCATCATACTCGAGGGCACACAGGTGGACAAGCTGCACCTGTCCTAGTCACGGTTTTGGTTGGGAGGGGGCAGATGGGATTTCAGTACCTGTGGCTACTTTCCCAGGGCCATCTAACATGGTTTGGAGTGCAGTTAGGAAGGTATCGAATGAGTGGGGAGGGACTGGCTTATCTGTCTCAGCCCTTTTGGCTGGGGCTGGAGAACTCTTTCCTGTGCTACTCTTCCAAGGATTTCTACAATCCTTTCTCCAGTGCCCACTTTTTCCGCACCCGAAGCAGGTACGTTTTGTATTGGAGGGGATACCCCCCTCGTGGCGCTATTCCCTCTTATCCTGGCTAGATCGGATTTCGTGGACCCTTCCCATTTGTGGGAGCTCATCAGTCCCTCTGCCATTCTGGTAAGCTAAGGTCAGTTGCCTAAGCACTCCCTTTCGGTGGCTTGGGGATCTCTGGGGTCGAACTAGGCCTCAGCCTTGGATCTTATTCGGGGTAAACTGTTAGCTACTAGGCTTTGGAGCCAGTGGGTTAACTCGTCCGGGCTTAAGTTATCTCGGTCGAGGTCCCCATTACAGGCGCTCTGGTACACAATCCACAGTCGGTCTGCGAAAGCCTGTGGGGTTTACCCTGTGAGCTGCACCGTTTTCTCTACTCTGGAGAAGGGACTCCCGTCATTGCAGCCCATGGCATCTAAAATGTTTTTCTGGATGGTGGCAAGTGTTCTCCGTCCCCTTTTGCTCTTAGTAGAGAGGGACTGGTGCAGCTTGCTCTCCAGGGATAGGAGGAGCATCTTTGCCATTTCTGCATCATCATATCCATTAATATCCCCTGCCTGTTCCAACTCCATAAAGTGGACCGAGGGGTCTCCCTTTGGAGTTAGCTTTCCCAGGTGGCTTATCATAGCCCTAAGCTGTTGGGGAGTGTGGGGGACCGCAAACTGACTTTCCAGGGGCCCTGGACCCCCGGCACTGGTGGGCGGGCCAAACTTCTGTTGCCTGACCGGGCACATTGGCCCTATTTCTGGCTCTCCCTGTTCTGGCTCACCTACCCCTCTTCCCTGCTGCCAAGCCGAGCTTAGACTCAGTGCTACAGGTGGTGGTGGTTCGCTATCGCTGTCTGCCTCGCAACTCGTTTGCCCCTGCTGCTGCTGCACCGGTGTAGTCACCGGTGCCACAGGTGGTGGCTGAACAGTTTCTTCCTTCTCTTCCAGGCTTACCCGGGACTTACCCGGGTTTATTAGGCATACCATGCCTTTTGCCTTGGACAGAGTAAGGTTTAAACTTTTGATTTTTTGCTGGCAGGGACAGTGATCTCCCGATTCATACCAATTAGTGCTAGCTACTTTATACGCTGCCTGCACATCTTTTAATTTTTCCTAGAGCTCTTTTACTTGTAGGTTGAGGCGAGTGCTTTCCTCCTGCAGTAACTTTTCATTATTTTTGGCCTCGGTAACCTGACATTGAAAATAGTCCTGACTGTTTTTAAATCTTTCCATTATCTGGGTCCTTTCCTGTTTTAGCTTACGGAGTTCTCTCCATAACCTCTCTTCTCTCATTGCCCTTTCTTGGTGAGCCTCTGCGCATTCCCATAGTTCTGCCTGTAGTGACTCATTGGTTTTGTCTAAGAGTTGGACCTGTTGCTGTAGACAGACCAACCAAATTGCCTTCTGTACTGCTTCTTTGTGATCCTTGCTTGCTGTCCACTGGGCTGCAGTGTCAGCTGGACGCTCAGCGAGCAATAGACCAAGCACCCACTCTTTAGTGACATTGACCTTCTTATACACATAGAAGGAAATCCTCTCTTCCATCTTGGTTCTTTCCCCCAAACCAGCACTCTCCGCATCACACCCCTTGTACCAGAGTCCTGCCGCAGGCGCCATTTTGTAAGGGTTGATCCCAGGGCTCTGACCTATTTGTGCGGTTCGAATCGCTCCCACTTTCTTGGGTTCCAGACTCTGGATTTATTTGGGGGGGTGTGAAAAAGTGCACAGGACAACTGGTTTGATGCAAAAGAACTTTGATTTTATTACAGACAAGAAAATACAATGTCAAAGTTATAATCACTCTAATAAAGAACAATACATTACATATTCAAAGGGGGTTACAGTAAAAATTACAACTCCCACCTCCCAATACCTAATCCTAGCTTGGTTAGACTCCAGGGCAGGCAGGGACTATGCTTACCAATCCTTTCTGGTCAGTTAGCGGTGGTTCATGATTTTGGGGTTTGTTAAATTCTATAGGTTCTGCTTGCCATACCCCAAACGTCGGAGAAGACTTCTAACTGTGCAATCTTCAGTTGGGTTGAGTCTGCTGATGAGTTAAGGCGAGTTATGGATCTATGGGGTAAGTACCCGGTTTCTTTCATTAGAAATAGGTTCAAAGTCTCTTTAGGTAATGTTTTCACCTGTTGGTAGTCAGGACTTAGATTGTACAGTGGAAACCTTCGATTCTTCGGTTTCTTTCTGTTGGAGTTTTGTTTCGAGTTTGGTCGATCGCGGTGGTCTTTCAATGGTACCACTTTGCTTGTGGTCGGTTGCTGCCGCGATGATGATGTTCTTCCTTTCTTCAGGACTTCAGGACTTTGAGGCTGGAGAAGTTAGTTTACAACTGTCGCGTTGGTTTCTCTCCCTTCTTGATGACATAAGCACAGTATGGCACACGCGTAGTATGGCATCTGGCATAGTATGGCATACCCTCTGTTAAAACAGGGGGCCAGTTATACCATTTGAGTTGTCCTAATCTTCGCGCCAAATCAGTCAAGAATTTTTTGTTTAAATTTGGTGGGCTTGACATTTCTTTGTAATAATTTTGGCGGGCTCGTTAAAAGTTAATATGTCTTGGGTGGGTTGCTCTTCTAAATCTGTTTCCTGATGGAAATATTAGCTTGGTAATCGCAATGTCCTTTTGTGCTTGGTTTTTGCATACAGGCTGTAGTGGGCCCTTTGTTCTTATTCATGTTGAAAATGACTTTTCTCGGTTCAGTTCGATGGTTGGCCATCTCTGAGTTATTGTTGTCATGTTAATGTCTGTTGTGGAGAAGGGTTTTCAAGTATCCATTCCTCCAGACAATTTACCTTAGTCCCAACACCTAGACAGTTTCAATAATCAAGTTGACTTCTTTAGTTCCTTAGGTCCGCCCACAGACTTGAATTTGTCTTGTAAAAGTCTGAAATTCGATTAAAGTTCGTAGATTCTTCCATAAGCACTTTAGGATTTCAAACTTTCCAGTAGATAGTCCCAAATTAAATTTCCTTTCCAATGTGCCGAAACACTGGCGGGGTTCCCGTGAATTTTGATCTTTCACAGTCATCTAGAAAACCCCAGACAGGGACTATGAATAAAAGCTTGCTTTGTTTCAGGCCTCTGTTTTAATCTCTTTCTCTGGATTGCATTGCTGTTAAGTGTTGTTAAGTAGTGACGATGCTTATGGGAGATACAATGGGCCCAAGTTTGCTGCGACATTAGAACGGCGCACTTTCTGGAACAAAAAACGCGGCTAAAACTTACCGAGGAATTCTCCCCGCTCTTCGGGATATCTTCAGGCTCGGCTGGTGGGGGGCAGAGCCAGGTCCCGGCACTGAAAACAGTGTGCACGCATATGCAGTAGCTCCTAGCCCCCGAATTTCTGCAGGCTATGTGGGAGGGGCCCGAAGCACGCTGCCCCTAGCCCTGGCCAAATGCACTCCTGGAGCGGGTGACCAACTATGCGGAGGAGAAGGAGATCCAGAGCTTGGACCTGGAGACGGCAATGTCCGTCATCGGAGACAGGAGATCCCGGGAACAGAAAGCCAAACAAGAAAGGGAGAAGGAGCTGGCAAAAGTGACCAAGAAGGAAGATGTCTGTAGTGTCCTTACACACTACTATAAATTCACACAAGGCACATTCTGCAGACAAGGTCACTCTGTGACCTGAACCTTTATTCACAGGACCAAGAAGTTGATGACCCTGCGTGGGACCTCCCTTTATATACCTGGATGACCAGGTGAGGAGTGTCTCCCACAAGTTCACCCCGTGTGATCAAGGTGTGCATTTCTTAGGTATATACAGTATGCAGTGTTGTTATGAAGGTTAAAGTTACATGAAGGTTCCATATATGACATCACCTCCCCCCCCCACAACGTCTTATGGGGTCAAAGATTGAGTCTTTCAAGCAGTCGACGCTCTTTCGTGGAGCGCCACAGTTGGGGCTCTGGTTGTTGAGCCTTGGCATGCGTCTCTGTCACCTGTGGTGATTCTGGTTTGTCCGGGCTGGCCGCAGGGACTGTGCATGCTGTTGAATGTTCTTGTTGCTCGTTCACTGGCGGTGGTGTGGGCAACATCTCATGATCTTCCTCAGGTTCCTCAGTGTCCATGCTGAACCTTTTTTTTACTTGGTCCAGATGCTTGCGGCATATTTGTCCATTGTTAAGTTTGACCACTATGACCCTATTCCTCTCTTTGCCAATTACAGTACCCTCAAGCCACTTGGGCTCCAAAGCGTGATTAAGAACAAATACAGGGTCATCGATTTTTATACATCTCCCCTTTGAGTTACGGTCATGGCACTCATTTTGGGACTGGCGCTTGCCCTCAACAATGTCTAACAGGACTGGATGACTGAGGGACAGCCAAGTTTTAAGCGTGCGTTTCATGAGTAGATCCGCGGGCGGGACTCCCGTGAGCGAATGCAGTCGGGACCTATAGGCCAGCAGGAGGCGCGATAGTGCGGCATTGACGGGAGGGTCCTTGAATCCAGAGCATGCCTTGTTTTATGATTTGGACTGCACGTTCCACCTGGCCATTGGAAGCCGACTTGAACACTGCCGTCCTGACATGTTTGATGCCATTACCCGACATGAACGCCCAGAATTCATAGCTAGTGAAACACAGGCCGTTGTCGCTAACCAGGATGTCCGGCAAGCCCTGGGTCGCAAAGATCGCACGCAGACTCTCCACAGTGGTGGATGTCGTGCACGAATTCAATATGATGCACTCGATCCATTTCGAGTACGCATCAACAACAATGAGGAACATTTGTCCCATGAACGGGCCCGCATAGTTTACGTGAATACATGACCATGGCCTGGTGAACCAGGGCCACAGGCTGAGTGGGGCCTCCCTGGGGGCATTGCCCAGCTGGGCACACGTCGTGCACCTGCGAACACAGTGTTCCAGGTCTGAGTCAATTCCCAGCCACCATACATGTGACCGGGCAATGACCTTCATTAGCACAATGCCTGGGTGCTCGCTGTGGAGTTCCTTGATGAATGCTTCCCTTCCCTTCTGGGGCATGACTACCCGGCTGCCCCATAGTAGGCAGTCGGCTTGGATGGAGAGCTCATCCATCCGTCTGTGAAACGGTCTGACCTCCTCGGGGCATGCTCCGTGTGCGGGTGCCCAATCCCCACAGGACACATTTCTTAATCAAGGATAGGAGGGGATCTCTGTTGGTCCAGATTTTGATGTGGTGGGCTGTGATGGGGGAGCCTGCGCTGTCAAAAACGTCAACGGCCATGACCATCTCAGCGCTTTGCTCCGCTGCCCCCTCAGTGGTGGCCAGTGGAAGCCTGCTGAGCGTGTCAGCGCAATTTTCGGTGCCTGGCCGGTGCCGTATGGTGCAGTCAGCGTGAGAGCCCATCGCTATATGCGAGCTGGCGCATTGTCATTGACAGCTTTGCTGTCTGACAACAGGGATGTTAACGGCTTGTGGTCCGTTCCTAACTCAAACCTTCTGCCAAAATGTTACAAGTGCATCTTTTTCACCCCGTAGACACATGCGAGTGCTTCCTTTTCAACTATCCCATATCCCCGTTCTGCTTGGGAGAGCGACCTGGAGGCATAAGCCACAGGCTGGAGTTGGCTCTCATCATTACTCTGCTGCAACACGCACCCAACCCCATAGGATGATGCATCACATGTCAAAACCAATTTCTTACAGGGGTTGTACAGAGTCAACAGCTTATTACAACAAAGCAGGTTGTGCGCCCGATTGAAAGCCCGTTCCTGACAGTCCCCCCAAAACCAATCGCAACCCTTACGCAGGAGCACGTGTAGCAGCTCCAACAATGTGCTTAAGTTCGGCAGAAAGTTCCCGAAATAGTTCAAGAGTCCCAGAAATGAACGCAACTCCGATGTGTTGCCGGGCCTGGGCGCATGACGAATCGCCTCCGTTTTGGATTCGGTAGGCCGGATCCTGTCTGCGGCAACCCTCCTGCCCAAAAACTCGACCTCTGGGGCCAAAAACACACACTTGGACTTCTTTATCGCAGGCCTACCTGGTCCAGTCGGCGTAGCACCTCCTCCAGGTTGTGGAGGTGTTCCTCGGTGTCTCGACCCGTGATAAGGATGTCGTCCTGAAATACGATTGCTCCAGGGATGGATTTGAGCAGGCTTTCCATGTTCCTTTGAAAGATAGCGGCCGCTGATCGAATGCCAAATGGACACCTGTTGTCGACAAACAGCCCCTTGTGCGTGATGATGGTGGTCAGTAGCTTGGATTCTTCGGCTAGTTCCTGGGTCATGTAGGCTGAAGTGAGGTCCAACTTGGTGAACAGCTTGCCGCCTGCCAGCGTGGCAAAAAGATCCTCCGCTCTCAGAAGCGGGTATTGGTCTTGTAGTGACACTCGGTTGATACTGGCCTTGTAGTCGCCACAGATCCTGACCGAGCCATCCGTTTTTAGGACAGGGATGATGGGGCTTGCCCAGTCGCTGAATTCAATGGGCAAAATTATGACCTCTCTTAGCAACTCACTCTCAATTTTCTCCTGCATCACATACGGCACAGCTCTGGCTTTGTGGTGCACTGGTCTGGTGTCCGGGGTGATGCGTATCACTACTTTGGTACCTTTGAAAGTCCCAACACCAGGTTGAAATAGTGACTCAGATTTCTGTAGGACCTGTGAGCATGAACTTCGCTCCACAGATGAAATGGCGCGCACATCCCCCCATTTCCAGTTCATCTCGGCTAGCCAGCTCCTCCCCAAAAGCGCGGAACCATTTCCCGGGACAATCCAGAGTGGCAGCCGGTTCTCTGATCCATTATTTGTGACCACCAACATTGCACTGCCTAGCACTGGGATGATCTCTTTGGTGTACGTCCATAATTGCGTGTCAATGCGTTTTAGTTTTGGTCAGCTAGCTCTGAGTGGCCAGAGTTTCTCGAATTGTTGGACACTCATAAGTGACTGGCTGGCCCCTGTGTCCAGCTCCATGCGTACCGAGATGCCGTTTAATAGGACTTTCATCATCATAGGTGGCGTTTTGGTATATGAGCTGTGGATGTTTGCCAGATGAACCCGCTGAACTTCAGCGTCCATTGCTTTGTCCCAAGCATCAACCTGCCTTGCAGACCCCTCTTCTGGTTCATCTGCCTCGTAAATTAGCCTCACTGCAGGCTTCCTGCACATCCTGGCTAAATGTCCACTGAAGTTACAATTTCTACAGATAAATTGTTGAAACCTACAGGTTTTTGCAGCATGTCTGCCCCTGCACCTCCAGCATGAGCTGAGATCGTTGTGAACAAAAGGGTTGTTACCAGGCATTCCTCTCTAATTGTCTCTTTGATTACTCTTGAGCACTCTGTTAATAGCTGTCAATGGCCTCACCCCGGGACGCATTGTCCACCGTGATGGCATAAATGTCCGTTCAACCTGCCATTGTCTCTGTTGAAGACCCACTCTAGAGTCTGTTGCTGCCTGGGTGGTGTCGAATTGCCCTTGCCTGCCTGCGGGGTTCTGAGTCGTGTTTACAACGTTAACGCCCTGATCCATCGCCACATTGGAAGCAGAGTTGCGCACGTATATTATCTTGGTTTCCCCTCCCCCGCCATGAAGGTCTGAGCCATCAACGCCGCCACTTCCAAGGTCAAGTCCTTGGTCTCGATTAGCTTTCTGAAAATCCTGGCATGACCAATGCCCTCAATAAAGAAATCCCTTAACATCTCCCCCCCTGCAGGCGTCTGTGAACTTACAGAGGCTGGCCAAGCGCCAAAGGTCCACAACGAAGTCCGGTATGCTCTGTCCTTCCTGACGTCGGTGTGTATAGAATCGGTGTCAGGCCATGTGTATAATGCTCGCCGGTTTGAGATGCTCACCAATCAGTTTGCTGAGCTCGTCAGAGTTTGTCCACCGGCTTCTCGGGTGCGAGCAGGTCTTTCATCAGCACGTACGTCTTAGGTCCACAGCTGGTCAGTAGATGCGCCCTTCGCTTGTCAGCCGCTGCATCTCCCAGCCAGTCCTTTGTGACAAAGCTCTGCTGGAGCCTCTCAACAAAATCGTCCCAGTCCTCACCAACACAGTACCGTTCCTCTGTGCTACCGGTGGCCATTCTCGTCAGTCGTTGATTCCCGATTCTCATCGCCAAATGTATTGTCCTTACACACTACTATAAATTCACATGAGGCACATTCTGCAGACAAGGTCACTCTGTGACCTGAACCTTTATTCACAGGACCAAGAAGTGATGACCCTGCGTGGGACCTCCCTTTATATACCTGGATGACCAGGTGAGGAGTGTCTCCCACAAGTTCACCCCCTGTGGTCAAGGTGTGCATTTCTTAGGTGTATGCAGTGTTGTTACATGAAGGTTACAGTTACATGAAGGTTACATACATGACAATGTCGAACTCATTATGAATGAGATGGAGATTTCTCGAAGTGCAGCAGAGCGTAGTCTCCGGGAACATCTGGGAAATGTTGCCGAAGCCTTGATTGCTTGACTGAGGCCATCAAGTGTTCCTTGGGACTGTCTCGGAGATGTTCGGAGGGGGTGGAGGTAACAGGAAAGCAAAGAGATTGGGGGCAAGACGTGAGTAGCATGGGACCTGGGTAGCTCATTGCCCGCTGTTTGGGGGCAGGATTGGGGCGGTCTCCATTAAATGAATGCTTTGCTTGTGCAAGACTTTCTCATTGTGCCCTGGCAATGAATCCTGAAGATGGGCACAGCCTTCCAAATGGAAAAGATTGAAAGGACTCAGAACTTGAAACAATAAAATCCAAGCTCACTGAATCAAAGAAAGAGATTCCCATGGTGGTGCCCAGGTTCGTTTTGTTACTGGGAACAAGATCCTCAGGATACTGAAGTCCAAGGGGCTGACTCCAGACCTTCCAGAGGATTTGTACCATTTGATCAAGAGGGTACTTCCATCTCCCCCCTCCTCTACCCCCTTCCCCCCCCTCTTTCCCCATCTACCCCCCTCCACTCCCCCCTCCTCCCCCTCCCTCTTCCTCCCTCCTCAACCCCCTCTCCCCCTCCTCTCCCACCCCTCCCCCTCCTCTCCCCCTCTCTCCCACCTCCTCTCCCCCCCTCCTCTCCACCCCTCTCCCCCCTCCTCTTCCCTCCTCTCCCCTCCTCCTCTCCCTCCCCCCCCCCACCGCTTTCCCTTCACATAAAGGTAGGACTTCTATTTTTTATTTGTTATTGATTGATTAATTGATTGATTATTACTTTGGTCTTGTTGCTTTAGGGGCAGGGTTCCTTCTATTTTTTATTTGTTAATGAATTGCTTATTACTTTTTGTGCTTTGTTTAGTGCTTTGTAAGTCTTGGTGCAGGTCCTCTCAGCTTCCTTGTATTTGTTACTGAATGTCTATTTTTGTGCTTTGTTTAGTGCTTGGTGCTTTAAATGTGCTGCTTTGTTTAGTCCTTAGTGCTTTCAATGTACTTATGCTTCTTTAATGTTGTTGTGAAGATGTTTAGTGCTTTGGAAAATCCTCTCACTTCCTCCCCCCCGCCCACCCCCCACCCCCATCTCTGGCTACCTGCACTAATTTCTTAAGTCACCGCAAAGTTTTTCTGAGCGTACAAAAGTGGCCACATATGCTGGCCTAAGTTAGTTTGGAGTAACTTTTCGCTGGCTAAACTTGCTTAAACGGCCAAAACAGGCAAAAGTGGCTGGTAACGCCTCCTTTTGAAAAAAAAAACTGAACTAACTCACTGAAACTGGAGCAAACTAAATGGGGAGAATTGCAATTTTTAAGATACTCCAAAAAATACTAGTTGCTCCAAAAAAATAGGAGCAACTCCTGGGGAATCTTGGGCCCTATGTGACTATTCCCTCCAGTCCTGAGAAAAAGAAAAAGTACATACAAAAAGGTCAGCAATAATGGAAAAGGGGAGCAAATATTCAACTTGAGTTCTTGGGTGCAAACCGCTAACTCTAGGTGATCTATGAGATCAGAGTGCAAAATATTGAACTCGGTCATGGTTGAGGAAATACATAGCTGTGCATATGTATCCTCAGTACTAAAAATGGTAACTCAGAAGTAACAGAGCATATTATAGAAAACAATCCTAAACCAATGCTAGGCAATTAACATTTACAAACCTATTTGAAAGTTTAATACTGAGTTACAGACTGAATGGTAAAATTAGTGCACCATAATCAGTAGAATTCTTGGTTGAAAGTTACATAGAATGTACAGCACGGAAACAGGCCATTCTGTCCAACTGGCCCATGCCGATGTTTATGCTCCACATGAGCCTCCATCATTTAACTCTATCAACATATCTTTCTAAAGGTGAACAAAATATCGAGGGATAGTAAGGGTCTATTTCCATTGGTGGAGGGTTCTATTATGAGGGGGCATTGTTTTAAGGTGGTTAGTGGAAGGTTTAGAGGGGATTTGACGGGGAGGCTTCTTTACGCAGAGGGTTGTGGGGTTCTGGAACTTGCTGCCTGGAAGAGTGGTGGATGCAGAAACCCTCACCACTTTTAAGAGATGGTTTTTTCCCAGATTTTTTCTCCCTAAATTGGCCTGGGTTTTTATCTGGTTTTTGCCTCTCCCAGGAGATCACATGGCTCCGGTTGGGGTGGAGTGTAGATGTTTTCAGGATAAGGGGTGTCGCAGTTTTGTGAGGCGGACTGGTTGGGCTGGATACTCGTTGCCTTTCCGTCATTGTTCATAGGTTTATATGTAACCTTTAGGGCTGCTGATCAAGGGCCATGCGGCTCTTTGTCAGCCGGCGGAGACACGATGGGCCGAAATGGCCTCCTTCTGCGCTGTAAATTTCTATGTTTCTATGTTTCTATGTTTCTATCAACCTTCTTGCAGCAGAAACAAGGAAGGGGATATTAGGAGGGCTGACTAAAAGCATAGTCAAAGAGAGTGTAAGGTGGAGAGGCAGAAGGGTTTAGGGAGGTAATTCTGGAGCGGGAGCCTAGATACTGAAGGCACAGCCACCAATGGTGGGAGACAGAATGGGGTGATGCACAAAAGGCCAGAGGGGGAGGAACAGAAAGTTCACAGGGGGAGGTTTGTAGGGTTGGAGGGAGTTACAGAGTTGGGGAGAAACAAGGCTATAAAGGAATTTAAACATGAGGATGAAAATTTTAAGTTTGAGGCATTTGAGGGACTGGGAACCAATGTAGGTCAGCAAGGACAGGGGTGATGGGTGTGCAGGATTTGGTTCGGGATAGTAACACCGGAATTGCTCGACAAACGAAGACCAAGGTTCATTTAGTTTGCCTTCCACGATCCTGGTAATCACATGATACAATGATAATGAAGTTGTTCACTAATCATAGCAATCAATCTTTCTCAATTAGTCTACAACAGACGCAGACACGAGGCGAGGAAAATCCCAGTGGTGAATAACTTTGGTCCATGACCACTTTTTCCTCCTAAGTATGCCACACTTACCATATGTCATGTCTCAAATTACTCATATACTCTACCCCAAAATATTATTTTCTGAAAGAAATCTATCTAATAGGATACAGGCAACAGAGTTCTGGATGAGCTGAATTTTATGGAGGATGGGAGTAGCCCAGCCAAGTGAGCATTGGAATAGTTGAGTCTGGAGGTGACAAAGGCATGGATGAGTATTTCAGCAACAGATGGGTGGAGGTGGGGGGGATGTAGGCGATGATACGGAGGTGTAAGTAAACAGTCTTTATGATAAGAGAAGATTTGAGGTTATGGGGTTGGAGGTTCAAGTTAGGGTTGAATAGGACACCAAGGTTGTAAACAGTCTAGTTCAGCCTGAGACAGCAGTCAGGGAGTGGGACGAAATTGGTGGCAAGGGTATGGAATTTGTTCTTCCCAATGGAGGAAATTATGATCCATCCAAGACAGTCCCACAGAGCAGGATAATAGAGAAAAAGTATGGTGTGGTCGACCATGTTAAAGGCGGATAATGCACCTCGATCACAGTCACTCAGGATGTCATTTGTGAATTCAGCACTGGTGCCATCAAAGTGGTAATGTGCCAGATAAAGGCCTGTGCCTTGATTTTTAATTGTCATTTGAAATTAAACAAAGTTAAGCATCTTCATTTGTACAAGTGATGTATTAGTTAAAAATGGATTTGAAATCTTACAGGATAATTTAGAAGATTTATTTTAGAAAACTGCTAGATTTCAATAATTGATTCAAAAATAAAATATTTGTACAATTGTGAAGCCTGTAGTTATGTATTGCGAAGAAACCCATCATATAACAGTGCATCTTTTCCCCACAGGATCAATAAGACTGCTGTTCCCACTCGCCCACCCCATATGCATTTTGGTGAGATAACATTTGAATTATTGCTGCTTTGTGATCTACACCTTCTCACAAAAATTTATCTAAGTAAATCATATTCATTCGGAGCATTCATAGAGCAGTAGACCATGAACTTTTGTTGTATTCCACAGGTGGCGCTCCCAGTATCGACCAGGTCCTTGGGATGGAGGCCAGCCATTCCATTAAAAGCAATCAATAAGGGTAAAATGAAGAATGAGTTACCTATTCATGCACCTCCAGCAACCAGTTACTGGGTGACAGGGATAAAGACTTGAGAGAAGGCCATCTGTCCATCCTTTCAGCCATGAAAACAGTGCACGCTGTGGACGAGCAGGAGCATTTATACACATTTAAAAAAAATGTTTGTTAGCATTGCTTAAATGGGTTAGAGGACCCTTTAAAATGTTTATAGTAAACAAGTCAGAAAACTTCCATTAGAAAATAAGAACCTGTGATCGCGAGGTTGCTTTCTTATTGGGCAGCCCTAATTATGGAGCAAAATCGCAAAGAAATGGTAAGAAATTGCAAATTGTGCCTTTGAAGGGGATGCCATCCTTTGTTTCACAACTGAAATACACGAAGTAGCCTGTTGCACACCATGATATACAATACCACGTCAAGATGTAACCCTTACTTTGCTAGTTTTGATGCAGTCTAATGATAAATTTAAGACTTAAAAGCATTGCCTTTATAGCAAGAATGGTAATTTGGGTACCCAAGAGAGTCAAGCTATTGTCATATTTCAAGTTTGACACACACAAAATGAGCAGCAAAACAGTAAGCCATAAATACAATGGGACAGCAAATAGTAGAATCAAATTAAAGCCCTAGGCTCTAAGGAAGAAGTATCAATACCACACAATACCACACTTTATGGATTTTCTTATACCTCCACGTTTTACTTTTGATAAAAGAACTGTGACTTAAAGCTTAAATTTCTAACCACAACACCAAGCTAGGTCTAGACTAAATGGATTAAACTTGGACTAAATTTCAAGGAACACAATCAAAGGGTATGTGAATTACTGTGGAAATGGTTCTCATATTTCTTTTTTACCTAAATCTGAAAGCATTAAACAAAAGTTCCTTAATACCTTTCAGTTTTGCAAAGACAGATACTGTGTTGTTAAGAACAAGTGAGGCGCTTTATCTGTCATGCCTTACCTATGCTGGCAACATGCCCCTGGCTCAGAATTCAAAAAGCTTCTAATAGCAAATCCACAACTGGTGCCGACTATTAGCTGACCCAGTTTCTAGATTGCGACAAAAGATAATACAATCGCAATCCAAATACTTAGAGTAATACCTCCAATAACACCACAATTCAGAAGTGGCAGTAGAAATAAGTGTTTGTGTTTTTTTTTGATTTTGGTGCTAAAGCCTTAAAACTTGTGTGTTCATGAATGCAATGTCAAATTTCTGCTAAAAGTCTATGTTAGGCCAACCCACCCCCCCTTCCTGGTGTGCATCGGCACACACACACAGCAACTGGCCCAGGAGTCCTTTTACCTGCCACATTTTCAGAACTCCAGGGAAATGTCTCTCATAAACACTTCAGCCTGGAGATTCCACCTAGATATCAGCTTAATCTGGGCGGAATCGAATGAAAGAGGATTAAACATCACACAGTTTTAAGCGTGAGTTGCGCCTATAACCACTTTACGCTGGATTATGTGTGATGTTTTACACTGGTTCCAAAGTTAATTTGCCCGAACAATCCCCTCCCACAAAACTGGCCGTGCCCACAGGTTGGAGTGGCAAGTTTCCGCTGATTGTATCCGAGTACGTTGGCGCAAAGGCATCCGTGGTCACATAAAGCCACTGTTAATCATGTGGCCAGCATTTAATTGAACCCTGACCCAGGTCAGTTTCTTCTACTGCTGCTGTTGCAATTGCTTTAAATTACTTTCAATTCAGTTCAATTCAGGTTAAATTCAGTTTAAATCAGTTTGAATCAAAGAATTGTGACCAGCAGTCAACGATAACTACTTGTATTTATATAACATCTTTAAAGTAATAAAACGTCCCAAGGCACTTCACAGGAGCGTTATTAAACAAAAATTTGACATCGAGCCACATAAGGCGATATTAGGGCAGAGAGGCAGGTTTTAAGGAGCTTCTTAAAGGAGAAAAGAGAGGTAGAGAGGTGGAGAGGTTTAGGGAGGGAAATCCAGAGCTTAGAGCAGAGGCAGCTGAAGGCACGGCCAGCAGTGATTAAAATCGGGGATGCTCAAAAGGCCAGAATTCGAGGAGCACCGATTATCTCAGAGGGTTGTGGGGCTGGAGGAGATTACAGAGCTATGGAGGGGCGAGGCCATGGAGTCATTTCAAAACAAGGATGACAATTTTGAAATCGAGGCATTGCTTAGCCGGGGGCCAATATGAATCCTGGAAACCTCACCCTCCACCAGTATATATCAGAAAATCATGGCACAGTCAAATCTGGATGGTAAATCTGGGTGAGGTTTTCCGCCACTGGTGTATTCTTGGAAAATTAGCACCACTTGGGGGCCGATTTTCATCAAGGCCTCCACCCACCCAAGTGCTGTCGCGGTACTGGACGCTACTTTGGGCGGGATATTCAGGAAGAAGGTCTCTCGGAGGTCGGCGGGCAGCAAATGGAAGATGTACGCTGCCAATTAGGACGGCAGCGGGCGGGAGGTCTCAGGATTGGGGGTAGTGTGCTGACGTGGATTGAGAACTGGTTGGCAGACAGGAAGCAAAGAGTAGGAGTAAATGGGGACTTTTCAGAATGGCAGGCAGTGACTAGTGGGGTACCGCAAGGTTCTGTGCTGGGGCCCCAGCTGTTTACACTGTACATTAATGATTTAGACGAGGGGATTAAATGTAGTATCTCCACATTTGCAGATGACACTAAGTTGGGTGGCAGTGTGAGCTGCGAGGAGGATGCTATGAGGCTGCAGAGTGACTTGGATAGGTTAGGTGAGTGGGCAAATGCATGGCAGATGAAATATAATGTGGATAAATGTGAGGTTCTCCACTTTGGTGGTAAAAACAGAGAGACAGACTATTATCTGAATGGTGACAGATTAGGAAAAGGGGAGGTGCAACGAGACCTGGGTGTCATGGTACATCAGTCATTGAAGGTTGGCATGCAGGTACAGCAGGCGGTTAAGAAAGCAAATGGCATGTTGGCCTTCATAGCTAGGGCATTTGAGTACAGGGGCAGGGAGGTGTTGCTACAGTTGTACAGGGCCTTGATGAGGCCACACCTGAAGTATTGTGTACAGTTTTGGTCTCCTAACTTGAGGGAGGACATTCTTGCTATTGAGGGAGTGCAGCGAAGGTTCACCAGACTGACTCCCGGGATGGCGGGACTGACATATCAAGAAAGACTGGATCAACTGGGCTTGTATTCACTGGAGTTCAGAAGAATGAGAGGGAACCTCATAGAAACGTTTAAAATTCTAACGGGTTTAGACAGGTTAGATGCAGGAAGAATGTTCCCAATGTTGGGGAAGTCCAGAACCAGGGGTCACAGTCTAAGGATAAGGGGTAAGCCATTTAGGACCGAGATGAGGAGAAACTTCTTCACCCAGAGAGTGGTGAACCTGTGGAATTCTCTACCACAGAAAGTTGTTGAGGCCAATTCACTAAATATATTCAAAAAGGAGTTAGATGTAGTCCTTACTACTAGGGGGATCAAGGGGTATGGTGAGAAAGCAGGAATGGGGTACTGAAGTTGCATGTTCAGCCATGAACTCATTGAATGGCGGTGCAGGCTAGAAGGGCCGAATGGCCTACTCCTGCATCTATTTTCTATGTTTCTATGTTTCAACGGCAGAGGCGCTTGGCGCCCAAGTGCCGCCGAGGATGGAGGGTCGAAGACCTGAAAAAGAAAATCACAAATAAAAAATACAAAAGCTATCCGAAGACCTTCAGGGGACCCCATGCAGATAAGCCGCTGTTGAAAATGTTTTTTTTAATGTTCACTTACCTTTTTGTCAGGCTCTTCAGACTTACCGTCTGGGACAGACCAGCCTGGAGCCAGTGGTCCACCCCTGTTCTGCCGCCGAGTCCCGCCGACTCCCGCCCACAGGAATCTGGGAGCTTGGCGGGCGGGAGATCAGTTGCGCCACTCGGCCGCCCGCTGATGTCAGCGGGCAGTTCCAGAGGCTCTCCCCTCCCGCCCGCTCCAGGCCACCTCCAATGTGGCACTGGGCGGATCTGCAGGAGGAATGTCGGCGGCAATCGGCGGCAGCGGGCGATCGCCTGCTGAAAATCGGCCCATCAATGAGATCAAATTCAAATGGCTTTGGCTTCGAAATTCAGTTTGGTGTTTTGCTCTTATTTTGCATTTTACTTCTGAAGTTTCAACAAAGAAAGTGAAAATATATCCTGAATCTTTTTAAGGTACAAGTTGAAATGTTACATTTAACTCAGAACTGTTGAAATGTAACTATGACGAGACCTGCAGAAGGTCTACATTATAATGGGTCTTTGCAGGCATCTCGTCCCGAGACTCGATTACTTATTTCACTGAGCTGGAGGGCAATTTTGTTTCAGTTTTGTTTCTAAAATATTTTGTCAGTGCAAACGACTGATTTATTTAAGTGCCTTGAGGCAAGATTAGGAACAGGAGCAGGCCATTCAGCCCCCTGAGCCTGTTCCTCCATTCTATTAGATCAGGGCTGACCTGTATTTCAACTCCATTCATCCACCTTTTCTCTATATCCCTTGATGCCCTTGCCTAACAAAAATCTATCAGTCTCCATCTTGAAAATTCCAACTGACATAGAATCCCATATCACAGAAAAATACTGCAAAATATGTTCTTCCAGAGAACCCAATGAATCAATAAATAAGAGCTTGGTTCTTAAAATTGAATGTACTGTAAAATATTTTAGTTTGCCCAGATCAAAGATTAGTTTATGCTCTTCACATTTTCTTAGACGAAGGACACATATGGCTCTGCATAGCTGTGATATAAGTTGTAACTTGTTATGTAATGATATCTAATTAAACCTTCAATTACCTTTTAATTGCATGCTGAGTGCCAGCAGAGTTAAATGCTTCTGAGATTTGTGTTTGTCAGGTGTCAAAGTGTCGGATTGATGATGCACCTATGAACAAACTTACATCCCTTCCAGTACCTTCACGCATTGTGAAACTTACACTGACAACCTCCCTGACACCACAGCACCCACTTCATAGTCGAATTACATGGAAGTTACAATGCAGAAACGGGTCGTTTGGCCCAATCAGTCCATGTCGGTGTTTATCCTCCGCATGAACAGTAGTCCTAATCGCATGTGTTTTAACACACCACAAGATGATCTTATTGAATGGCGGAGCAGGGTCGAATGGCCAAATGACCTACCCCACTCCTATTTCTTATGTTCAATAGAAAACTACCACAACTTTGCGTCCAACAAAAAGTACATTATAGTACATAGGGTTAGATTTCCACTTTTGTGCTTATCGGCCAAAAATGGGTGATATTTCCGGCGTGGGCGGTAAAAATGGGTTTTCAGATCGCCAGCTTCGCGCCCATTCTCAAAGACCTAGTCTCCATTTTTGAAAATGGGCATTACCGCAAGCGATATGAAATGGGCGGTAGCGTTAAATTTTTTTGCCCTTCTGCCGTAAAGTGTCGCCGTCCTTAGCAACGGCATGGCAATGCTCAATTCCTGTGATTCAGGAGGTCAAGGGTCAACATGACATGCGCAGAAGAGGAGACAGAGAGAGGGAACTGAGAGGGACTGAAAGCGTGTGTGGCGGTGGTGTGTGCTTGTTTGGCTATTGTGGGAGGCACGAGGGAGATTCACCAGCAGCAAAAATCCTACTAAGCACCAAGAACATAGTTGGCACCGAGTTTTTGTCCAACAAATAAGATATAACATGGAAGGGATGGTGGATATTTCTCTCTTCTGCTGTGCAGAATGAAGGACTTGCATTTAGTTCAGATTTGTCTTCAGATTTGAATGTACCCAATAAGAGATGATATATATCCTTTGCTATAGGATGGATTCAGATTTGTTGCACTGTGAAAGACAGCTTTAATGTCCACTGCTCCATTTCATTCAACAATGACCAAAATTATTTGATGACATCATTTGCCTTTATTTAGGAAGTTAGAAACTAGGCAGGTCCCACGATGGCGCAGCAAATTTGTCCAGTAAGTAAATAAACAATACAAAGCTATGAGTTTCCAAGTACATCCCCGGTCTGTGCTGAGGTAGATCATCTCAGCCATGGCAGTGAAAACATTGCTACAAGTGGCTATGACGCCCCAGGTTAGTGAGGCAAAAATTGACCAGAGTTTCCACAACTGATTGCTATTGACCTAAAAATATGCGAGCATGAATATCAGATGGGGCGAGATTCAAGTTTAGCTGTGAGGCTCCCGCATTGTGAAACAGTCTGCCAGCACTCACCAGCATGAATACAAGCCACTTGAGGGAAGTACCTGAGGGTTCCCAGTGCCCTTTCAACTGTACCCCAAAAAATGAGTAATGCCTTCAGGAGACAACAGGAGACTTAGAGGAGAGAAAAATGGCAAGGCTTTCGGGCAGCTTGCTTCATGCTGAGGCAGCAGTGTGTCTTCTTCCTGTTGGTGAAATGGTATATATCTGCTTCTCCTATCCATTGTGCTGATGGAATTTACCAGACTTTTTCTTATATATTACAAAACTTAACTTTGAGCATGTTGAGTCACCCTGGCAGTGTAACAATTTATTGATGCAACATGCTTGGATGATACTCTTGTTTTGACACATTAGAGCACAGTAGCAGGTATTGGTAAAATGGCAGAAGTATGGGGGGTGGAGGGGGTACTTCTGAATGTCCATCATAAATTCTAAAGCACGGTCTTATTCCAGGTGTACACAGTTGTTGAATGGAAAAATGTGACAAAAGCTATGTTTATAAATATGGACCCATCAAACAAATCTGAACAAGAACCCCTGTTGCAAGAGCAATGAAGAAAACATAATACTGTAACTGCAATTAGTGGGTAGCTTGATTTGCTTCTACTGTGTAATTTTCCCTTCAACCACACAATTGAGCATTGTGTTTTTTCACTGTTTCAGAGAACATGTTAATTCAGCAACTTCATTTATTTAAAACAACATTTTTACATGTGAAGACTCTCTATTTTCCTGTGAGGAACTTTGATGAAAATATTCCTTTCAAACTAACTATAGCAAATGTCATTTGTGCTTGATTAAAAATAATACATGTTAACAAGAGTTTCAATTGAAATTTGAAGTCTTTAGCCCCCCAAAAACCCTTCCAGTTGTAAAGTATACGCAACTCCATCTTTTCATGCTAAGTGTCTGTTGTGGCTCAGTGGGTAGCACATTCCCCTCTGAGTCAGAAGGTTTTGGGTTCAAGTCCCACTCCAGGGACAAGAGCACATAAATCTAGACTGACACTCCAGTGCAGTGCTGAAGGAATGCTGCACTGTTGGATGAGATGTTAAACTGAGGCCCAGTCTGCTCTCTCAGGTGGATGTAAAAGATCCCATGGTACTATTTTGAAGAAGAGCACGGAGTTATCCCATTTATCCTGTCCAATATTTATCCCTAACATAACAAAAACAGATTATCTGGTCATTATCACATTGCTGTTTGTGAGAGCTTGCTGTGTGCAAATTGGCTGCCGCGTTTCCCACATTACAACAGTGACTACACTTCTCCTCTCCTCACCATTTTCCACTTGGGCTGGAGCAGGCGGAGGGGGGGAGTACCGCCAGGAACCGCTCGCTGACGTCCTCCGAGCTGCCAGATTGATGCAGGCGGGAGTTGGCGGGAGTCGACTACTGCATGGAGGCAGGTCTAACTCCGATGGTAGGTATGAAGACCTGCAAGAAAATGTTAGTGAAAATCTTTTAAAAAAATTTTTTACAGCGACTTACCTGGATGGGGTCCCCTGAAGGTGTTCTAGTGTTTTTTCTGGTAATGTTTTTTATATTTCAGGTCTTCCACCCTCCCTGGGCCCGACTCCATCCTCGGCGGCACTTGGGCAGCAATCGCATTTGCTGCCGTGGTTAAGGAGTCCCGCCCGCTGCCACCTAGATTGACGGTGTAAGCTGTTATTTTGCCGCCGGTCTGTAACGCCACCTCTTTTAGAAGAATCTTTCAGGCAAAGTACCGCTGCATGGAGGCAGGTCTCTCGGCAGCCATCGGCGGTCCTTTGGGTGGCAAATGGGAGGGTCTTGCAGCTCATGAAAATTTGGACCTTCATGTCATAAACAAAATTCACAAAGGACTTCGCCCTTTTCTCAAACAGAAAATATAAATATCATTCTATAATCCCACAAGTGTATCTTCTGATAATGCTTGATATGTCCGGTTGGATCCATTCCTGATTGAGGAGAATACATCTACTAAGCTTCAAGCTGTGGATTCTCCTGGAGAAAACTGCCCGACTTCAGATAGTGCAGAGGTGGAAGGAGACCTTGCTTCAAAAAATGTCTGTCAGAATTTGTCTCTGACTGCAACCATCCATCTTGAGCCCACCCACTATATGTAAATTAAGGTGGGGCTGGCTAGAGCATGGCCTTCTCCTAAAGATTTCCCTTAGCTTCCACTTAATTCTAACTTCAAGAATCACCACCACTATATAAACATGGTTCTGATGGGATGAATACAGTGTCCCAGAGGTGGAAAATAATAGTGGAGGACATTGCTAAACACCTTTCATTGGCACTTGTAGGCTTACATAAGAACATAATAACATAAGAAATAGGAGCAGGAGTAAGCCATTTGGCCTCTCGGACCTGCTCTGCCATGAAATAAGATCATGGCTGATCTGATCTGGGCTTCAACTCCACTTTCCTGCATGTTCCCCATAACCCTTGTGTAATGTCTGTAAGCTTGTAATGTTTGTAGCGCCACACTGTGGATGTGGACGTATTGTGTACTGCAATAGCAGAGTTAATTATTAAACAGAACCAGGCAGATTTCTTCTCTTGGAGGCTTCCGAGAGAGCTGCCTGCCATGATAGGAGCTGTGTGTGCTGTGCTCTGTGAAGATATCACATTTGGCGGCGAGGTGGGATTTTTCGGATGATTTAAAGCTTAAATTTTGTTGGTGAAGGATTCAGCCAGCCGACAGAGAGACTTTGGAAGTTTCTGTCTTTGGAAAAAGCTACAAAATCCGAGGTAAAATACACCACACGGTGTGAACAGCTGGAGATTAAAATCGCAGGTGTAATCGGACATTTAGGGGAATATAGACATGACTGGCAATGTTTTAAAGTGTATGTGGATCGGCTAGAAATGTATTTCACTGCAAATAACATAATCGAAGTTCCAGATAATGCAGTCCAGAACCGGGCTGTGTAGGAACGTAAGAAAGCGATCTTCTTATCGGAGGCGGGTCTGACATTATACGAAACCAGTGTAATCTGCTTGTGCCTGACGAGCCAAAGGACACAACAATTAAAGAGATTTTAACGAAGCTGGAGCAGCACTATAACCCCAAACCATTAGAAATTGCTGAAAGCTATCGTTTTGGGATTCAGAATCAAAAGGTTGATGAAAGTATCAGTGATTACATCATAGCATTAAAAAAGCTATCGATGCACTGTAATTTTGGAAACTTTCAAAACCAAGCATTACGAGATTATTTTGTTTGTGGGGTGAAAAATGATGCGATCAGAAGGAAGTTATTGACGACGGATGACTTGACTTTTGAGATTGCTTGTCAGACAGCGAGGTCAATGGGCATGGCCAAACAATATTCCTGAGAATTAAATAATAATTACGGTCATCAGTCAACTGAGGTAAATCACCTGCAGGTTCAAGGTAAAAGATGGTGGGGGCCCAAAGTCTCAGAAACTGGAAATTCTAACAGAGCGTCGAAGTCGTGCTTTAAGTGCCTGGGACAACACATTGCCCAAAGTTGTCCATACATGAAGGCAGAGTGTTTCTTCTGAAGAAAGACTGGGCATCTTGCGAAGGCATGCTGACTGAAGGGTAAACCAGCTTTTAAAGCTATGAGTCCAGCGTTCAAAGCTATGAGTAGAAATCCCAAGAGACTAAGAACATGGAAGAACAACAACAGGACGAGGAGATGTTAGAGTTACACGTCATCAGGAGCACGAGGTTAATGGACAGCAATTTGGAAAGCATCAAAATCCACATAGATGTTGCGGGATTCAAGATACCAATGGAAATTGACACGGGTGCATCCATGAGTGTAGTATCGGAGTCACTATATCGCGACAAATTGCTGATTTTCAACTGGAGAAATCCAAGATGGAGCTGCGAGGCTACTCGGGAGAGAAAATTCCTGTGGTAGGTCGTATCACCGTACTGGTGAAATATAAAGATCAATTTCAGAACTTGCCTCTAATAGTAGTGAAAGGAGACAAGTCTGCCTTACTAGGAAGAAATTGGTTGAGCTCACTGAAGCTGGATTGGAGTAAGATTTTCTGTGTGGAAGCGAGATTTTCATCAATGGATGAGGTTATCAAGAAGTATCTGAAGGTGTTCTGCTAAACGGGCAGTCCGATCCAAGGCTTCAAGGCAAGTGTCAGGGTACAGAAGGACGCTAGATCAGTTTACTACAAGCCATGTTCCGTACCATATGCACTCAAGGAGAAAGTTGAGCAAGAACTCAAAAGACTAGAGACTGAGAACATTATTTGTAAGATAGATCAATGTAATTGGGCTACATCCATTGTTGTTGTACCTAAGTCCGATGGTAAGGTAAGATTGTGTGGTGATTATAAAGTAACCGTAAACCAGGTTCTAGAGGGCAATGTCCCAATACATTGCCGAATATAGAAGATTTGTTCACAACACTGACAGGTGGTCAGATCTTCTCAAAACTGGATCTTACAAATGCCTACTTACAGCTTGAACTAGATGAGGAGTCCAAGTCATGTTTGACTATAAATACTCATCTAGGTCTATATCAATTTAATACGCTACCGTTTGGAGTGTCTTCCGCCCCTGCCATATTCCAAGGGGTGATGAACCAGATTTTGCAAGGTATTGAAGGGGTAGTATGTTATTTGGATGACATACTAATTTCAGCACCAAATAGGCAAATTCATAATAACATATTGAATGAAGTCCTCAAACGGCTAGAGAAGCACAGAGTACGAGTGTCTGCTCATAAGTGTGAGTTATTTTAAAAACTCAGTGGAGTACTTAGGGTACAGAGTAGACAAAGATGGTTTACATCCAACGATGGAAAAATTGGATGCAATTAGAAATGCACCCACTCCCAGGAATGTCACTGAACTTCATTCATTCTTGGGTCTTTTGAACTATTATGGAAAGTTCCTTCCAAATGTGGGCTACAGTATTACTTCCACTGAATGAACTATTGAAAAAACAGGTCCATTGGAAGTGGTCAAAAGAATGCGATACAGCATTCAAGAAGTGTAAAAGCAAATTGGTAGAGAGCACTATGTTAGTTCACTATGACATATCTAAGGAGATTAAGCGAGCATGTGATGCCTCTCCATGTGGAGTTGGGGCAGTGATCTCTCATGTATCACGTAGTGGGGAGGAGAGACCAATTGCTTTTGCTTCACGCACTCTCAGTGCCAGTGAGAGTAATTATGCACAAATTGAAAGGGAAGCTTTGGCATTAATTTTTGGGGTCAAGAAGTTTCACAAATACTTGTATGGTCTTAACTTTACCATCGTTATGGACATAAGCGCCTAACAACAATCCTCCATCCAAAGTCCCTAGTTCCAACATTAGCTGCAGCCCGAATGCAGAGATGGGCTTTGATTTTGTCAGCATATACATATGATATTGAACACAGATGATCAGCTGATCACAGTAATGCTGATGCAATGTCTAGATTGCCTTCCCCATCACAAGTTATATCCGCTAGGGAAGAAGTGTTTTATTTTTTCATACATTGATGAACTGCCAGTCACAGCTGAAGAAATTGGTAGAGCAACCAAACGTTACCCAGTGATGTCAAAGGTTTATAAGTATTTTGCAATTGGATGGCCAAACCAGGTAACAGATAAAGATACACATCCATTCTTCATTCGTAGGAATGAATTATCAGTCGATAAAGATTGTATCATGTGGGGTGCAAGAGTGGTTATACCAAATAAATTCAGGTCCAAATTATTAGGAGACCTCCATGACCAGCACCTGGGAATCTGCTTGACCAAGAGTTTTGCACGCAGTTATTTATGGTGGCCAGGTCTTGATAAAGATATAGAGTACATCGTGAGTCAGTGTAACACATGTCAATCGGTAAGCAAGCAACCACCACCAGTACCATTACAGCCATGGAAATGGCCTTCCAGGGTGTGGCAAAGGCTACATATTGATTTTGCTGAGTTAGAAGGACAACAATTGTTCATTGTGATTGATAGCCATTCGAAGTGGGTTGAGGTGTTTCCAATGTGGAAAATAACAGCAAGTAAAACATTGGACATTTTATGAAAATTATTTTCTTCATTTGGCCTCCCTGAAGAGATTGGACCACAATTTTGTTCAGAAGAATTTGCACAATTCACGAGCAAAAATGGTGTGAAACATACCAAGGTTCCACCATACCATCCTGCTTCAAATGGTGCAGCAGAGTGCACTGTACAAATTGTAAAACGTGCCCTCATAAAACAAATGTTAGATCCAAATCCAAGGAAACGACAGTTGTCATTGGATCACAAATTGGCTAATTTTTTGATTACATATCGAAATACTCCTCATGAAACTACTGGTAGAACACCAGCAGAGTTGTTTCTCAAACGACAGCCACGAACCAGATTCTCGTTGTTAAAGCCAAATTTGGCACAGTCCGTAGAAGAGACACAATTAAGACAGAAAGAGAATCATGATAGAGGTAGAGTAAAAGAGGGAAGTGTGAAATTAAACCAGAAGGCAAGAGTGAAGAACCATCACCATAAATGGTTAAAGTGGTTGCCAGGAAGAGTGGTGAAGATATGTGGTCCTCGCACATATTTGGTAAAGATGTTTGATAATGGACAGGTTAGGTTTGTTCATATTGATCATATTTTACCTACAGACATGGAAGGAGTTGAAGGTGGGAATGATTCAATTATTTCTGACTCATCAGATAGTTTTGATACACCAGTAGCAAATCCTAAATCCAATGTACTGGAAACAAATCGAGGAGAGAATCAGAATGAAAGTCTGAGTCCGAAAACAAAGAGCCTGAAGTTAGAGTGAGGTCAAATGAAAATCAAGGAAATTCCGTGGAGGAAAACGTTCCTCAGGATGAGCCTCGAATGAGTGTGAAATCGACACCATGTTTGGAAGGTTCTGTTCGAGAGCGAAGGTATCCTCTTCGAAACAGAAAACAAGTGGTTAAGTTAAATTTGTAAATATGGGGGGAAAAAAGTTTATATCTTGTGTTATGTATAAACATGAAAGTTATGTATGATGTTTGTTATGATGGCTTCTTCATTAAGGAGGGAGAAGTGTAATGTCTGTAAGCTTGTAATGTTTGTAGCTCCACACTGTGGATGTGGATGTATTGTGTACTGCAATTGCAGAATTAATAATAAACAGAACCAGGCAGGTTTCTGGAGGCTTCTGAGAGAGCTGCCTGTCATGTTAGGAGCTGTGTGTGCTGTGCTCTGTGAATATATAACACCTTGACTCCCCTGTAGTTTCAAAAATCTGTTTATCTCAGCCTTGAATATATATAAAGCTTTAAAGCCTGGAAATAATTGCCAATATCTCAGACTCTTGAACACGAAGGATAGTTTTTAGATATTGCACAAAATCTCAAAAGTGAAGTTAATTTTAAGGAAATCATGTATTTCCCTTTTTGAATTCCATTGTTCCTCGGAAGAAGAGAATGACGAGGGCATGCTGCATAATTTTGCAGTTAGAAAGGAAATGGACCTTCCATCCACAAAAGATTAAGGGGAAGAAGGGCAGGGGTGCCCTCCTGGTTCCTGGGCAACAGTTATCCCTCAACCAACATGACTAAAAACAGTTTAATTGGTCATTTATCTCATTGTTGCTGTTTGTGGGAGATTGCTGTGCACTAATTGGCTGCCATGTTGTCCTACATCACATCAGTGATTACACATAAACAAGTACTTCATTCGCTGTGACGCACTGTAAGATGTCCTGAGGTTGTGAAAGGCACTATATAAATGCAAGTTTTCTCTTTCTTTCTTTGAAGTCACATTTAACCGCAGTAGGAGCATCCCTCTAAATACCTCAAGCAATAACGGGGTGGGGGGAGGGGAGAGTGTGGGGGGAAGAAGAACAGGAGAGAATTGTACAAAGAGAGGAAAGAACCAAAATGATGGGGTGGGGAACAGCTCACTTTTCAATTCCACACGCGTACTTGTCCTGTATTAACAATAAGAAAATCTATACTGACCTATTTTTAAACTTATTTTTAAATCAAGCATAATTGTTACCAATTTTATAAAAAGGGAAGGGAATAATATTGTATCCTTATGCCTGTCCTTTCCCTAGGGATTATTCAGTTTGTCTAACTACACCAATTGTATCACATTTTTCCAGTACATTTAACTTTGTCTCCCCTTCTTCTGGTATAATCCTGTCCTGTATTCCTTTCCTAGTCATTCTTTTCTTTTTTTCACTAGCTTTGTCTCAACATCTGTGTTATCAAACATAAAGCGGGGTATTACTGAGGCATAAGATCTTGTCGAATTGTAACTATTGTGGATTTGTATATTGAAAGGAAATGCACACAGATATAAAATCCACACCCTTGCAGGTTTGATATTTGGTAGCATTGTTGCTGATCATAGGCTTTTTATCCATGGGAAAAATATTCCAATGTAATAACTTTTGTTACACATGATATTGCACCACCTTAAAATGAAGTAGCAATGATGGTTACATTTTTTGTAAGCTAATAATCAAAAGGCTCAGGTTACACCTACCTATAATGAGCCTCTTGTAATGTTATGGTGAAACTAATAATTCGAGGATATATATCCATTTAGCATTACCTAGCACAAGATTGAAATGTACCACATTGAAGATGATATAACGAAAGGTTCCTTTATGAATTATGTATTAGTAAATGCTTATTTGTCTTGCGACTGACATACAATTCAATGCCACTTGCTGCCTGACATCATTCCAAACAATTAAATCCTGCGTTGTAGCCACTTGTGCATTTGGACAGCTTGCGATTGCTTATCAGTGGGGGTCATTTATGCAGCTAAACTGAAACTATTGAATTATTCAGTTATTGTAACCTAGGAAACTGCTATAAATATTTTATGAGGTCTACGTTTGTTATAATTAATGAGCAAAGACATTGACAAGTGTTTCAAGTAACTATTACAGATAATGAAGTAACTGTTTCACACATTAGAGTTGTAGATTATCATGCTCTGATATACAGTTTATAACATCAGCTTATTTATTTATAGGTTGCATAATGAAGAAAAGTATTCATTTTAAGGATCTTTGAAGTGCAGTTAAATACTATTTGAGTCATTCCTTTATATTCCTGCAGCTAATTTTTCTTCATGTACTTAAACAACATTTGGGAAAAGTAGACAATAGTTTGTCGACACACAGTTTCAGTCAAACATATCGAACAAGTGGACATAAATACAAGATTAAATGTAAGAGTTTTAGGACACAGCTCAGGGGAAATGTTTTTACACAAAGGATTGTGAGGCTGAGGAATACAGTGAGTGAGTGAAACAGAGACCATGGGGAGAAATTGGTCCCCGTCATGCCCATTCTTTGGGCGAACAGTTAGATTTGGGAAGACCAATTCCGGGTATGATATCACACACCCGATCTCTCCCGTAGGTGCGTTGGGACGGTATTTGCACAGTGACTACCAAGTGTTTGGGGCACCCATCTAAAACAAGTGTAAGGCCCGTTGAATATGATAATCAAGCACCTAACACCTGTTTTCGGACCCCACTGACAAATTCAGCATGAACTGGACAGAGCATGAACTGGGCATAGTCCGCTCAGTTTTTCCAGATCGACAGCGGCCTGATGCCTGCGCTATTCGAGGGCTACCGAGCATATCATGTCACGCACAATTCTCACATGATTCCAAATTGCTGTTCAGTGGAAGTGGGTTGTGTGTGTTCCAAACATGAAGAGGTACATTAGGGTCATTAATCGAGTTATTGGTTTAATAGATCATTAAGTTAGAAGCGTCCCATTCTCCAAGGTTAATGAACCACACATCTGGTGCTTTGATATTTCTCGTACCTAACCAGCTCTGTTCCAGAGACTGCAGTCTGTTTGCTACATAATTCAGCGGAGACCTACTTTGTTTTACATACTCTACTACAATTGCAATCGACAGAGGAGGACCAGCAAGGATAGGGAAGGACTGCCCATGGTATCAGTGGCATGCAAATCATGCAATCAGGTCTCTGGCAATTGTCGAATGCTTGGGCTGGATTTGAATGTGTAGACACACTGGCAGTAGGGTGGCCCGAAACCCGGAAGTATGTGAAGCGTGGCTGCCTGATGTTTTAACACAGCCACTGCATTAATATATGATTTTCGGGTTTCCAGACCAATTACCAGACAGGAAATGGACATTCACTGGCGGAGATTTGGGCCATTTACCTAACTGCTGCCTGGAGAATGCCCATGAAACTCTTATACCTGGTAAAAGCAGGCATAAGGCCTTCTTTTACCAGCAGAGGGGTATAAATAAATATTAAAATAAAATGTTTTAATCATTTAAACATTCAAAAACCTTTTAAATTAGTTTAGGTTAGTTTTGTCCCCTTTAAATTTTTTTATTTATTGTTCAAAAAATAAAATTTCTGTTTTAAATATTTATTTAAATTGTACTTTAATTAATTTTAAACATCTGATGCTTTATTTTTATTGAAGTGTTGTGATAATTATGCTTATGGGGATTCCATACGTAAATGGAATTCCTATAAGCATAATGGGAATCCCACCCTTTGATTGGCTGGACCACCCCAGTGATCCCAGGGAAGCTTGCAGACCATATGCCCCCCTGGGATACCTGGGCCTTTACGCAAGCGTACGCTTGCAGGTCCAGGACCGCAAGAACCCGAAGATACGCAGGCACCAGGTAGGTGTGTACTTTTCTTGTGGATCAGAGGAATTCACCCACAGGAAGCCTCCAACCGCAATTTCAGGTCGATTTTCACGTGCATAATAACAACCGCAAGATTTCTTATCTTCACAGTACTCATTCATGTCCCACAGGGCCTTGACACATCCAGCAGAAATTGGTCCAGGTCACCCACGACGATGGCGACTCCTCAGCGGAGCTCAGTCCCTCTGAGGATGCACCGTCACAGGACTTATGCAGACCACGCACCGGCGCAGATACACGCACTTCGGGGGAGAACATAGAGAGATAGTTGTGGTTTCACTTGGGGACTCACACTTCACAAGTGAGCAAGAGCAGATGGTGGAGTTGGAGGGCGGAGGTCTCTCTAAGCTCTGCTCAGCTGGATGCAGATGTTGTACCGTGGGGGCTGTCAGTGAACAGGATACTTCTGGAGCAGCAGAGAATGTGCGATGTACTAGCAGGCATTCCAGCCGCACTCTGTGTGATTGCAGAGAGAGTGGAGGAGTCCATCTCAAGCATGAGTGGCAAGGTATCACAGGCCTTTGCGATGATGTCATCGTCCACGGAAAGAGTGGCCAAATGCATAGAGCATCAAACACGGCAATCACACAAGTGCATGCACCAAAGGGTTTCACATTTTGAATCTGATCCATCCCTTTACGGAGGGAGGACCAGTACAAGTTTGCCTTCACATTCAAAGGCCAGCAATATACCTGGAACTGTCTCCCTCAGGGTTTCCACAACAGCCCTAGCATTTTTCATCAATGTATGACTAATTGTTTGAAGGGCTTCAGCTGGCCCCGGCAATTGGTCCAGTATGTGGATGACCTGCTCCTTTTCACCGATGAGGGGGAGGAGCTTGGCCCACTGCTGGCCGAACTGCTGGAGCTGCTCAGGGAGGAAGGCTTCAACGTTAACCCTAAGAAGGCACAGATCGGCCAGCAGGAAGTAAAATTCCTGGGGCTGACTGTGCGCGCTGGGGAAGGGGCCATTGACAAGGCTAGAAGGGAGGCACTGCAGGAGTTAACCCGCCATCAACACAGTGACAGGAATGAGATCTTTTCTGGGGCTAACCGGGTACTGCAGAGATTTCATTGAGGATTATGCAGCCACTGCAGCCCCCTCTGCTCCACCTCCTGCACTAGAGAGTGGAGTGGGACTGGGACGAGGGTTGCGAGGCAGCATTCATCAAGCTCAAGAAAAATCTGCAGACCGCGCCAGCCCTAGGGGCTATCGATGGGGGGAAGGAGTTTTTCCTGGAGGTGGCAGCCAGCGGGGACAGTCTGAGCGCAGTGCTGCCCCAGGAGCGGCACGGCCAGCTGAGACCAGTGGTTTACTCCTCCAGGATACTCACGGATGTGGAGAAGGAGTACTCCAACTGTGAGAGGCACCTCCTAGCCACTCACTGGGCTGTGAAAGGATCATTGATCCTCACAGGGGGATCCCCTATCACACTCCTCACCCATCACACACCCACCCAGATGCTCCTGGATGGGAGAATCAAAGACGGGACAGTGAGCAGTGCCCGCATTGCTCGCTGGACCCTAATTCTCTCCCAGATGGACCTTAAGGTAAAAGGCCTCTGCGAGCCAAGGCTCGCGGCCAACATGATCTATCCAGGGACAGTCCACCGGTGTTCCGTTGAAGGGGTATGGGAAGTTAACATAGGCTTTCGGGCCGGATTACACCCCATGGGCTGAGACATCTATGTAGATGATTCAAGCACTGTATCTGCTGGTGAGCGACTCACAGGATGCGGAGTTTATGACCCAGAGGCAGGCATTGCCCTGGCGACTAAACTCCCCAGCACCACGAGCGCCCAGCATGCTGAACTGTCAGCGGTGGTGTACGTGGTCACACACCCCGAGGAATTCCCTACCCTGTACACAATTTGCCCGGATTGCATGTTCACGTGCAATTCGTGTATGGAGTACCTGGCTATCTGATCCCGTCACGGGTACACTTCTGCTGACGGGAGACCCCTGGCAATTAAGCCTTTGCTGGAAATGATCATGGAGGCCGTAGGGGAAGAAGGGAAGGTCTATATCCACAAAGTAAAGGCACATTCAACCACTGAACCCCGCAGCGAGGGAAACCAGCAGGCTGACATGTTGGCCATGCAGGGTGCTCACATGGGCAAGCTCTTGGATCCGTACAACCCAGGCCCCATTGCAGCGGTTAGGGGTTGGATTGTAACAACAGGGAGGGGAAGGGTAGCATTGACCCCGGACCTGAAAACGGTTCAGACCCAGGATCCTGTCCTGAAAATTGTCCTGAGCACGCTGACAAAAGGAGAAAGGGTAGAGGGCCCTTACGGTACCACAGCTATTGCCGTTAAAGAAGGCATGCTGTTCAGGGGGGAGCAATGGGTAGTGCTGCAGCAGCACCAGAGAGAATTCCTCCAACTGGCCCATGAGGGTCCAGGAGCAGGACATCCCGGACCTGAAACCCTGGCAACGGGTGGAACAGGCAGGGTGGTGGCCGGGACTCAGGGAGGATGTCCGCGAGTTTTGCGCCGGCTGCCTGGTGTGTGCTGCCAACAACCCTGACCACCAGAAAAGGAAGGTGTTGATGGGACATATCAGGAGGTAGAGGGATCATGGCAGTCGATCCAGGTCGATTACATCGGGCCCCTACCTACCGTCCAGGGAGGCTACAAGTACTGCCTAGTGTTGGTGGATGTGTTCACTAAGTGGGTGGAAGCCTTCCCATGCCGTACTGCTATTGCATTGGGAACAGCTAGGATCCTGGTCAGGGAAGTGTTCTCCCGGTGTGGACTACCACAGTACGTGGAGTCTGACCAAGGGAGTCACTTTACTGGGCAGGTGATGCAGGAAACCCTTAAGGTACTCAGCATCGAGGGGAAATAGCATGTCGCCCACAACCCACAGTCATCCAGGCCTGTGGAGCGTTTAAACTGCACTATCAAAGAGAGGCTACGAAAAGAGACGTGAGACTCACCCAAGAAATGGGTGGAGGTCTTACCGCTGGTCCTCATGGGGATCCGGGCCAGCCAGTCAAAGAGCACGGGGTACTCCCTGTACGAGCTCATGATCGGCAGAGCCATGCGAACCCCCACCGGTGCTCACGGAGGGTCAGGTCAGGGAGACGAGCCGGGATCGTTTTGTCAGGTGTATGACCACCTCAAACAGATTCACTGGCAGGCTGATAACAACATGGGGAAGCAGCACCGAAGCAACCGGTTGCTGCTGGAGCCCCGCAAACACTACGAGTGGGAAATAGGGGACCAGGTTATGGTAAGGAACTTTGCGCGAGTAGGGGCTTTTGAGGCATTGTACATGGGGCCGTACCACATTGTCGACAAGGCAAGCCCCATGGTCTATGCCTTAAAGATGCCCCGCCACACAAAGTGGTTCCACATAAACCAGTGCAAACTGTTTGACCCCGGGGTAGCCGCAAAGCGCAAGGGACAGCCAGGAGCAGTGAACTGTCCTCAGGACAGGGATCCTCAGCCAGCAGCCTCCGACTGTGGAAGGCCCACAGAGGACGTTGCAGACTCACAGACCATACAAATGGGGGCGGTGAATTGTATTACTGGAGGGGCTATCCCACCAATTGTTTGGGACTCGGATGCACCCCCAGTAGCCGGAGCCCTAAGAAGGACTCCCCGTACGCCACGGCCAAAGACACCGTGGTCACCAGCACCCCAGTTTCAGTGGTCCAGCCCCGGGAGGGTTGCAGCCTGTAAAAGAATGCCCAGGGCCAGGGATCAGTCTAGGGACAAGGGTCCCCAGCCTGCAGCCTCAGGCTGTGTGGAACCCACAGGGAACAACATGGACTCAGCAGCTACACAGAAGGGGGTAGTGTGCTGTCGTACCGGAGGGGCCATTCCCCCAATCATTTGGGACTCAGGGAAACCCCCGGTTAGGACTCTCCGGGTCCTGCGGTACAGGCCACCTTACCTCTAGCCATAAAAGCTGCCCAGAAGCCGCAAAAGGAAGGAGCAGAACAGGAATTAGCCTGGCCACCGGGGACAGGTGGCGGATGTACATAGCGTTACTGTATGATTTTAAGGGTATTTTAAAATCGTTGGGAGTTTAAGTTTAGGATTTAGAAATTTTACAAAGTAAGTTTAAGTTTGGAACTCAATCACCCTTTTGTCAAGCCAGAGAACCTTCTCAGGGCTTGGCTATCTGTTTTGTGTGTCCCTCTAGAAAGGAGATCGACATGAGAAGGGTCCTGCTCCTGCTCGCCCTGATGGAGGGTGAGCATCGGTGACCGAGGTGACGTGGAGGAATCCCTCATTTATGAGTGCTTGGGGGAGAGAGCACCTTTACTGCTGGGGGTGGCACACTGGGTATGGAGGAGCTTGCTGTTTATTTCCATAAAGGAAGGTGGCCAGGGTGGCTGGGGTCTAACTCCACTCGATACTCCAGCCAGGCCGGGTTCACCTATGGGGAGGCCTCCATCCCATGCCCCAGGGTAAAAGTCATTGCTGCACGGGTCAGTGTCACTGAGGGAAAACGTGTGTGTTTGACATGTAAAGGACAGATTCCCCTGGATAGGTGGTGGTGGCTCAGGAAGCTGAGCAAGGATACGGGGGACCAGAGAGCTGACTGGGAACAACTCAGTAACGATACTTACCGGACCATCACAGGGACACAAGGCAGAGTGAGTGTGTGTTGGGATAAGTGGTGGAAATCTGAACGGGGGATTTACATATGCATGTGGGGATCAGAGTGGGTCTGTCCCGCAGGCTTATCGATCGTCTTTGCCAGGCAGTGGCAAGATGCCGGGAAAAGGATGGGTGGAATTCTAGCCTACACGCATATACGCTCCCACATTCCCCGCTCCCAGTCAATGCCACCGAACTCGTAGCGCGCACCAGAAAACCTCTGCCCACAACCCCAACAGTACGGACAGTGCTAGAGAGGTGTCTACCACCACCAAGGGACCAGGGAATGGGTTAGTGTTAGTCCCAACCGAAAAGGTACTATACCAGAGGGTATACTATGCAGTAGCTTCAGTCATCTTAAACCTTACCAAAGTACACTTACCTGCATGGTGCCCGAAGGAGACGGAGCAGCTATACCAGGCCCTATTCAGAGAAATGTTCAAGAAATTTTAAGAGTTAGATTTTGGCAACGTAGACAAAGCAGATCTATACACCCTATACACTGGGAACGCTATGGGAAAGGGGAGACAAAGGAGGGGAACCTGGAACGACATTTCTACTGCATATAATACAGGATCCTCTGTAATAAATAGCATGGACGATATAGAACTGCAAATGCAAATAAATGGTCTAAAAAACCAACTACAGAAGATCCTAAGGGAAGAGAACACATGGCAGGCTCAGAGCTGCATGAGGACCAGGCTATGACGATCCATTTAAAGGAAATTATTGCTGAGCTGGAAAGACACGTAAAAACAGTAAATGCACTTATTCGGGAGGATAGGAATGCCTCGGATCAGGCTGTGACGAATGAGCCGTGTGCTATATGGGGCATGGTTGCTGGGCGAGGGCCGCAGCAACCTAGAGGATCTAAAGCAAGTTTTGTCCAGTCCTGGATCAGCAATAAGCACATCGCAGCCCTCCACCCGTTCAGTAATTCGCTAAGCCCGTCAGAAGCTCCGTCTAGCTTCTGAAGCCTACCCTGTCCCAGTGGATTTCGGGCATTCCAATCACACTATCATGGGGATAGTAGTGAAGATGCCGGTCATGGGTGGGACAGCCCGACTCGCACTGGTATACAGGGTGAGAACATTGGGGTCATTCAAGAGGGGGGCACACATCCATTACTCAGTGGGCCCATGCCATATGTCATAAAGTGGGAGCACGCTATGACACGTACTGACCTCTCCGGGTGCCAGAGCCGGGGTGCACACATAATGCTGTGCCCCCAGCACTTGAACGCCTATTCCAAACGACAGTGCGGATTTAAACCTGCTGGCACACAGCCTATCAACTGTCCAATGGAGGTAATTATTGTGTACCTAACACAGATGAGACTGCACACAGGGAGGTTAAAGTAACAGTGACCTCACTCTTTATTAAGACACTCCAGGGGCTGGCTTATATACAGTGCTCCCAAGGGATGCTGGGATCCCTTCGGACTTCAGGGGATGCGCTCCCTAGTGGCGGAACATGGGAGTGCATGCTTTACAGATACACAACATCACTCCCCCCCACAAAGTTAAAGTGAAAACTATTTACAAGGTGAGGCGGTCCGGAGCCTTTCTTTCCCTGGTGGACCGCCTCGGTACAAATGTCTGTTCTGGTGTGTTGGCTGTACCCTCGCTGAGCTGGCGTGTTGCTGGCCCTGCAGGGCTGCTGGGTGAGCCTGGCCTTGCTGGGCTGTTGAGCGTGATGGGTTTGATTTCCTGGTCCGGGGTGGTGTCATTGATCCTTTGGGTGTGTGTTGTGGGCTCGAAAAAGGTGGTGTCTGCTGTGGGTTGTTCAGGGCAGTCTTTGAACCGCAGCCTCGTTTGGTCCAGGTGCTTTCTGCAAATTTGTCCATTGTCTAGTTTGACGACAAACACCCTACTCCTTTCTTTAGCTATCAGCGTGCCCGCGATCCACTTGGGACCATGTCCATAGTTTAGCACATACACAGGGTCATTCAGATCAATTTCCTGTGACACAGTGGCGCGACCATCTTTTACATTTTGTTGCTGCTGCCTGCTCTCTACCTGATCATGCAGGTTGGGGTGAACCAGCGAGAGTCTGGTTTTAAGTGTCCTTTTCATGAGTAGTTCAGCCGGGGGCACCGCTGTGAGCGAGTGGGGTCTCATGCGGTATCTGAGCAGTACTCGGGACAGGCGGGTTTGTAGTGAGCCTTCTGTGACTCATTTGAGGCTCTGTTTGATTGTTTGTACTGCCCGCTCTGCCTGCCCATTGGAGGCTGGTTTAAACGGGGCCGAGGTGACACGTTTGATCCCATTGCGGGTCATGAATTCTTTAAATTCGGCACTGGAGAAACATGGCTCGTTGTCACTGACCAGTATGTCAAGCAGGCCGTGGGTGACAAACATGGCCCTCAGACTTTCAATGGTGGCGGTGGCGGTGCTTCTTGACATTATTTCACATTCAATCCATTTTGAAAAAGCATCCACCACCACCAGGAACATTTTACCGAGAAACGGGCCTGCATAGTCAACATGGATCCTTGACCATGGTCTGGAGGGCCAGGACCACAAACTTAGTGGTGCCTCTCTGGGCGCGTTGCTCAACTGAGCACACGCGCTACATTGCCGTACACAGGACTCTAAGTCAGAGCCGATACCAGGCACCACACGTGGGATTTGGCTATCGCTTTCATCATTATTATACCCGGGTGTGTGCTGTGGAGATCCGAGATGAACGTCTCCCTGCCCTTTTTGGGTAGCACTATGCGGTTACCCCACAACAGGCAGTCTGCCTGAATGGACAGTTCGTCCTTTCGCCGCTGGAACTTTTTGATTAGCTCTTGCATTTCAACGGGGATGCTGGCCCAGCTCCCATGCAGTACACAGTTTTTTACTAGGGACAGCAGAGGATCTTGGCTGGTCCAAGTCCTAATCTGGCGGGCTGTGACAGGTCATTTATCATTTTCAATCACTTCCATGACCATCAACAAGTCTGCGGGCTGCGCCACCATCAACAAGTTTGCAGGCTGCGCCATTTCCACCCCCGTGGTGGGCAATGGTAGCCGACTGAGAGCATCCGCATAGTTCTCGGTGCCTGGCCTGTGGCAGATGGTATAGTTATATGCTGATAGCACGAGTGCCCACCTTTGTATGCGGGCTGAGGCATTAGTATTTATCCCCTTGTTTTCAGCGAACAGGGATGTGAGGGGCTTGTGATCGGTTTCAAGCTCAAATTTGAGGCCAAACAGGTGCTGATGCATTTTCTTTACCCCGAACAAACACGCTAATGCCTCTTTCTCAATCATGCTGTAGGCCCTCTCGGCCTTAGACAAGCTCCTGGAAGCATAGGCGACAGGTTGCAACTTCCCCGCAACGTTAGCTTGTTGTAATACACACCCGACTCTGTACGACGACGCGTCACATGCTAGCACAAGTCTTTTACACGGGTTATACAATACAAGCAGCTTGTTGGAGCATAAAATGTTTCTGGCTTTCTCAAAAGCAATTACTTGTTTTTTTTCCCCATGCCCAGTTCTCACCTTTACGCAATAACACATGTAGGGACTCGAAGAGGGTGCTTAACCCCGGTAGGAAGTTACCAAAATAGTTGAGGAGTCCCAGGAATGACCGCAGCTCCGTGACGTTCTGTGGCCTGGGCGCATTCCTAATAGCCTCTGTCTTGGCATCTGTGGGCCGAATGCCATCCGCTGCGATCTTTCTTCCCAAAAACTCCACTTCTGTTGCCATGAAGACGCATTTCGACCTCTTCAGCCACAGCCCTACGCGATCCAGTCGCTGGAGGACCTCCTCCAGGTTTTGTAGGTGCTCGACGGTATCCCGACCCGTGACCAATATGTCGTCCTGAAAAACCACCGTGCATGGTACCAACTTGAGTAAGCTCTCCATGTTTCTCTGGAAGATCGCTGCAGCCTACCGAATTCCAAACGGGCATCTGTTGTAGATGAACAGTCCCTTGTGCGCGTTGATGCAGGTGAGGCTCTTCGAAGACTCCTCCAGCTCTTGCGTCATGTAGGCCAAAGTCAGGTCGAGCTGATGAACGTCTTGCCTCTTGCCAACGTCGTAAATAGGTCGTCTGCCTTAGGTAGCAGGTATTGGTCCTGTAGCGAGAAACGATTAATAGTCACTTTATAATCGCCGCAAATCCTGACCGTGCCATCACTTTTGAGTACTGGAACAATTGGACTGCCCCACTCGCTGAATTCCACTGGGGAAATGATGCCCTCGCGTTGCAGCCTATCCAGCTCGATTTCCACTCTCTCACTCATCATGTGAGGTACTGCTCGTGCCTTGTGGTGAATGGGTCATGCCTCTGGGATCAAGTGGATCCGCACCTTCGACCTGGAAAAGTTTCCAATGCCTGGCTCAAAAAGGGAAGGAAATTTGTTAAGAACCTGGGTACATGAAGCCTCATCGACATGTGATAGCGCTCGGATGTCATCCCAGTTCCAGCGGATTTTGCTCAGCCAGCTCCTTCCAAGCAGTGTGGGGCCATTGCCTGGGACAATCCAGAGTGGCAGTTTGTACACCGTACCGTCGTAGGTGACCTTGACCATGGCACTGCCCAGGACAGTGATAAACTCTTTGGTGTACATTCTCAGTTTCGTGTGGATGGGGCTCAGGGCTGGTCTGAGTGCCTTGTTACACCACAGTCTCTCAAACATCTTTTTACTCATGATGGATTGGCCAGTGTCCAGTTCCATGGCTACAGGTAAGCCATTCAATTTTACATTTAGCATTATAGGTGGACATTTCATTGAAAATGTGTGCACCCGTGTACTTCAGCATCTGCCACCTCTCTCTGAGGCTTGAAATTGCTTTGCAGGTTTTGCAGAGCTTGCAGCTCGTTGGAGGTGCTCCATTGTTCCACAGCTCTTGCAAACATACCCTTTGAAACGGCATGAATAGGCTGAATGGAAGCCTCCACAATGCCAACAGGGTGTGAATTGCCTTGCATTCATCCTTTGTTGCGGACTCTGAGTCATCTGGGTCACCTGAGGCCTGCTGGCAATTGCAGACTCGTGGTTTCTGCCCTGTACATTTCTGCTCACAAACACAGTTCCAGTTAATTTATGAACATTGCTAGCACTTGTTTGCTGAGAGATTTGTTTGATGTTATCACTGGTGGACATAAACGCCTGTGCTATCGCAATGACCTTACTGAGGGTCGGTGTCTCTACCGTCAAAAGTTTTCATAGGATGGTCTCATGGCCAATGCCCAGTACCAAAAAAGTCTCTGAGCATTTGCTCCAGGTAGCCATCAAACTCACATTGTCCTGCAAGTTGCCTTAGCTCGGCGACGTAGCTCGCCACTTCCTGACCTTCAGATCGCTGGCACATCTAGAACCGATACATCGCCATCAGCCTGCTCTCCCTCGGGTTAAGATGCTCCCGAACCAGTGTAAACAGCTCTTCATACGACTTATCTGTGGGATTCACTGGGGCCAGAAGATTCTTCATGAGGCTGTAGGTCGGTGCCCCACAGACTGTGAGGAGGACCACTCTCCTTTTTGCAGCGCTTCCTTCTCCGTCCAATTCATTGGCTACAAAGTACTGGCCTAGCCATTCGACATAGGCTTCCCAGTCCTCACCCCCCGAGGATCTCTCCAGGATGCCCACAGTTTGCTGCATCTTTGCGTTGGATTCGTATGCTCGTCGCCAGTTATTGTGTTCCTAACACAGATGAGACTGCACACAGGGAGGTTAAAGTAACAGCGACCTCAGTCTTTATTAAGACACTCCAGAGTGAGGAACAGGCCTTAGGGGCCGGCTTATATAAAGTGCTCCCAAGGGATGCTGGGATCCCTTGGGACTTCAGGGGATGCACTTCCTGGTGGCGGAACATGGAATTGCATGCTTTACAGATACACAACAATAATGGCACAAGACCATGTCCCTCCACAGGTAGCATACATAGGGGGTGGGACATATTGTTTCACCACCAGTGCACCCCACTACAGCATGGACAGCACATCTGGTGTCCGGTAAGTGACAGCAGTTTCCGTTTTAAACCTGAGGCGGAAGTTCAAGTAGCCCAGGAACAGATTGTCCCCATTCTTGAACCCTCCGCTGTTCACCTCACTGTAAGTGACAACATAACAAACCTGTAAGACTATGTCGCACATTTTGGTTACGAAATCCCCCCTCTACCCGAACATCTTACTGCCCTACTGAAAGCTGTAGAAATATCACAGAAACATTTCTATACTCTAGGACAAAAAGCAGTTGAGATGGGAGGCGAGATTCCACCCTGGTGGGATATTTTCAGAAATATAGAGGTCCCTGATGGGATCAGAATAGCTTCCCATGTTTTAGTTGTCTGCCAGCTCGCAATTATTCTTTATCTATGGTGTACTACCTGCAGGGTGAGAGGCAGAGGTCATCTGTCCCGGCACCAGAGGGTGCTGGACGAGTCCTAGCTGAACTTAAGGATTGTATCAGGGAGGGAAACACAAAATATGACAGGACACTGCAGGAAAATCGCAGTCACCTGGTGAGGTCCGGTTTAGATTCCACCTGCTGTAAAAACGCAGAGGTCAAGTGTTAAAAAGTTTGTACTATGTGTGGTTTACTGTGTATTCTTGTGAAGCTGGAGTAATGGCGGGGCGTTGGACCCTCTCTTTGCTGTAATGTAACTTATGACTGAATTTACTTGTAAATATCAATACATTTCAAAGGGGAATGTACGTTTGGGTTTAGCTAGGTAAATTACAGGGGAAGGTTGGCTCTCGGAATCAGGAATTTTGTTGATTTAGGATGACATTCTGTGGCACAGAGTGTCAAATGGGGGCTGTAAGATTCCAAAATTCGTGAAATCCCCCTCCCCAGTGTTTGGGCTCACTGAAAAGAAAATTCAATTTGGGACTATTAAACAGAAAGTTTGGGATCCTAGAATGCATATGAAAGAAATCTACAAGTTTTAACCAAGTTTGGGATTTAAAAAAAAGGTGCATGTTGGGTCTGTGAGAAAAGGGGCTGCAAGACCAGGGGTGGGTTCAACCTCTGAAAAGGCCAGTTTGGATATTGGAGCTAATCAAGCTGTCTGGGGATATTGGAGCTAATCAAATTGTCTGGGAAACTGTTTACCCTCAGACCTAACCCCTAGAAGACATTTACATTTCAACAACCGATCCAAGGAAGTACCATTTAAATCCAAGCACAGAACCCATCCAACACATGCATAATGCTAATCATCTTCCCGGCCTGCATAGAAAACTCGGACCCAGGCAGACAACTCGACACCAGAAACTAACTCGAACAATTGTGACCTAAAACCAAAGATAATTTCAACAATTGACACATTTTCAATCAAGTTACCAGTAACGAGCTCGCCAAAACTTAAACAAAGAACCGGGCTTAATTTGGTGCGAAAATAAGGAAGTCTCTCAAAGTATAATTGAGGCCCTGTTTTGCAGTCAGTAGGTTATTCGCAGGCTACCAGAGACCATCATAGCGAAGACAGAAGAAGTCGGTCTTCAGTGACCCCAGACATCATCGGACAGATCGCGGCATCAAGAGCCTCACGAAACCATCAATGAACCATTACCAACAACCAACTTGGTAATATCGAGACATCGCGACCGACAGATTTCGACCAGAACCAACTCGGAAGAAAACCAGAGATTCGAAAGTTTTCCACTCTACAATCTGTTCCTGATCTACCAACGGGTAAAACTTTACCTAAAGTAACCTTTAAACACTACCTCCACAAGAGAAAAGTGGATACTTACCCCATAGATCCAAAACGTGCCCAATAGCATCAGGGGACACAACCCAACTGAAGAAAACACAGTAAGAAGTCCTCTACTACGTTCGGGGTATGGCAAGCAGAACCTACCAGGCCTAGCGAACCCCAAAATCGCAAACCACCATCAACTGCCAAAGGAAGGATCGGTGAGCATTATCCCTGTTGCCCTAGAGTCTAGTGGGATAGGGAGGTGGGAGGTGTTCTTCTGCTGTATCTCTTGTGTATGTATTTCGAGATTGTAAGATTTTGACATACATTGAATATTGTAATTTTCTTTCTTGAATAAAATCAAATTTCTTGCACCAAAACCAGTTGTCTGCTGCATTTTGTCACATCCCTAAATAAATCCAGAGTCTAGAATCGAGGGAGTGGGAGTGATTCGAACTGCTCAGAAGGTCAGAAGTGAACCTGACCACCACACCACCCCCTACACCCCGCTGCTCCAGTCATAACCTCATGTGCAGCCTTGTATCCCGATGGCCGAGTTTGCCCCAGCACAGGTGCAGGTGGAGCAGTCTTTGGCAGGGCCCTCACAGACACCAAAACCCAGAGAACATTGGCCAAGTGCACCTCAACAGTCAGAGCAGGGATCTGAACAGCCCGCCTCTACCTCTGCTGAAGCCATAGGGGTTGCACCACGTAGAAGTGTTAGGAAAAGAAAGAGGAAAGATTTGTAGTTGAAACAAGGGTATGCACATTGTTAGAATGTAAAGTTTCTGTTTTATATTTGAGCCACATAAACATTGGCCCTGAAATTGCGGTGTGTATGACAGCATACCCTCAGAGTGTGCAGTCGTATTCCCTTTGAGATCCTCCGCAAGTTCGGGACTTCCACATGCACTTGAGCATGTGCAAAATCCGGAACTTGCGGCCTGTCAACTTACACGTTGACAGGTCATCCGCACAGGCCACAAAAAAGCAATCGCTGGCACAGAGTTGGGCTATTTCACCACCGACCGGCCAGCAATTGCTCACAGATTGATTCAAGCGGGCACAGGGCCTATGTGCATCAGCGTAAGGGGATATCTGAGACATTAAAAATTTTCATATCCTACATTATGCACATACACTATATAAAATGAACTTATGCAAATATTGGGCCAGATTACAGTTTTAATGATGTATAACATTGTATAAAAATGTAATTTTTACTGAGGTTAGTGGAATGAAAGTAATTATGAATAACATTCCAATCCTGTAAATTGTACAATGATTAGATTTCGGGATTCCTTTGCATCTCATTAGGGGATTCCCCTTCACAAATGATTAAAATGGAATTGTGCTTTGTGATTGGAGGACCGGGACCATGTGATCCCTGGTATGCTTCCGCACTGCCTGCGTCCCTGGGATCCATGGGCCATTACGCTGTTCTCTGCCTCGAGGCCTGAGACCGTAACTCTTCGCAACCTGGCCGCCAGCAGGTAGTTTTGTCATTCGTTCGCGGGTCGGAGGCGTATTCTGGAGGTACACCTTAGAGTGCAATTTCTCACTCAATATTCTTCTGCACCGCTTTCCCGTTCATGGCTGCTGGCTGGCAAGTGGCCTTTTCAGTTGTGTGATGATGAATGGAGGATATGAATTGATGCCGAGCAATGGGGAGCTGTGAAAGGGAGGTTTGATTGTTTGCATGACTACTTTGTGTTAGTGGCAGAGGGGTTGGGGGGGGGGGGTGGGGCGGCGGGGGAGGCAGAGGTGGCTTTTGCATGTGGTTGTTAGATGGATGCACAGGAGGAACCTAAGTGAACCTCACAATAATGAGGGCATCTCGGGCAGCAAAGTGCGCGTTGGTGGTGCATTGCCCGCATCACCTTCCGCCTTCTCCTCCTCCTCCTCTCCCTCCACCTCCCCCTCCACCTCAGAATCATCCGAAGAGGCTCTGTTGGAGTCAGAGCAATGGAGAATTTGGGAGAGGTTGCGGAACTGGGGGACATTACACAGATGGGATGGATGAGGCCATGAAGATATTTTAACACATGGATCAGACTTTTTAATTTGAGGTGTTGGGGGACTGGGAGCCAATGCAGGTCGGCAGGAACTTGGGTGAGTAGGACAGGCGGATCACTGAAAACCCCAAGGCCCACAGCCACGTGCTCAGTTGCAAGATCCTTAGTCCTTGATTCCGCCTTTAGGTCTTCGCACAAAGTCCTGCTCGGGATTGGGCCTGTTCTGGGGGATCAACTAGGCTATGCTAATAGTCTGATTTAACAACTTCAATTCAGAGAGTATGGAAGGCTGGACAAGCACAGTATACTTTCAAAGTGCTCTGCCTGTCCTGTGACTAGTCAAGCGAGGGAAGGGATATCTGGGCCCATAGCTTTACTGTGCCATTCACAGCTTCCTGGGAATAATGGAAGCCGAAGGAAGTTGAGCCAGAACAGCAAGGGTGAAGCAAAGCCGGGCCATCTTCAGGGAAACCTGAAAGCAAGTTATAACATCTGTATAACACTGCCAGTGGCTATCAAACTCACCTGCAGCCTTATTTTTTGTGTATCTGGCTACTTTCAGGCTTATAGTGAGCATATTTGCAGTGTCCGCTAGTTTGCTGTTATAGATGTATGAAAGAGGTACAGATACATTATTCAGCAGTACCAGCGGTCATCAATTTTGCGACAGTAGCAGTGTAATTGGGCTACATGATTCTACATGAAGCCCTGTTGGCTTTTCCAAAGTCTGAGACTCATTAATTATATCCATATTGTCATTTGGGCCTCTGTGGACTATGCCCTACATGAACCAGAAGGAATGTTATTCCCTCAATGTCCAGCTAGTATGCGATCACCAAAATAGAACATTCCCTGGCCCTCTCCAATGCCTTCATGTTAAGCCAGTTTTGTACACTACCCTTATTTGAAGTGGCTTCTGGGCTCTTGATGGCCAAGGCTCATCACACCACACCCTATCACCAACCACAGACAGAAGCAAAAAGCAAGTTGAATGAAGCTCATGCTAAATGATTTTCAAACATACCAATAGGATCTTGAAGGAGAGCTTCAGATGTTCCAAGCAATCAAAGACAGCTTTAAATAAACCCCCCAAGGTTTCATGAATAACTTCAACCTGCATAGAAACCTCACCTGGCAGTTGAAGAACAAGATGGCGAAGGCTTGGCAGAAGGGTGAAAATGATCACAAAGGAATATCCGCCTAGGCATTGATGCAGTTTGCACTAATTGAACGTGTCTTACAAGCTGAAATTCATATCTGCAGTGACACCATACCCAAACCACCTTCCTCAACATTTCCCTGTGCAGTTCCTTAATTTAGGCACCTATTCCTCTTGTCAGCTGTGACTCAGTGATACCACGCTAGTCACTGAGTTGGAAGTTCATGGGTTGAAGCCCCTCTCCAGAGACATGAATGAGCATATAAACTCGGCTCACACTTCAGTGCAGTATTGAGAGAGTGCTGCTTTGTTGAGGATGCTGTATTTCAGATAAGATGTTCAATTGAGGACATCTACCTGCTCAGGTGGGTGTAAGAAATCCTTTAACACTAGTTGAAGAAGAGTAGGGAAGTTTTCCCAGTGTCCTAGTCAACATTAACCCCTCAACTAACATGCTAAACATCACAACAGTGACTACACTTCAAAAGTAATTCAGAGCCAGGGATGCACTTTGTGACATTTTTAGGATGCGAAAGGCGATATATAAATGGAAGATTTTTTTTCTAATCAATGACACACAAACTCAGTAAAATGTCCAAATCAAGTGTGGTGCATTTATTTAATACACTGTGTGGTGTGTAAATGTGGTTAACATTATTTACCATAGTGCTTCCCCTTTGTGGTTTATTTCAAATGTGTGATACATAACTTTTCCAAGTGATTCCTTTCTAAGTAATCACTCCTACCACAGCAGGTTACAGTGAGCACAACCATTCATCCACGGTTGCATTGATTCAGGTGGTCATCTTTTTCATACTCCTCTTCAGACCTGGAAAAACATTTGGCATGGTCAAAAATGACTTGTACAGACAATCCAATTTAGACACCCCTTTGAAAGGAGACAATGGGCTCTATTTTCGCCACCATTGGGCATCATTTTTTTGGCGTCTGCTGATTTTTTTTGAGCAATCATGATTTTGCAATTTTGCTCAAAGTTTGTACATCGGCAGTGACTATCAGCACTGATTTCGTGTATGCAAGATTTTTTGACGCAGAACTGATTGAAAACTGATTTCCGCACCATTTTTGGCCCTTTAACTGATTTTGGCCGTCCGCAATTTTTTTTCAGCGCAGCACACACTGGCTAAAAGCACCGCAAAAAAAACCCATCTGTGAAGTTAAGGAATCGGCGCAGCATGCAAGTGGACAGGAGCAAGGCAATAAGAATACAAAATAAAATACTTTTTTTTTACAAGGAACTCTTTTTGGGCAAGGGAAGAAGATTTCCGGGCTGAAAGGACTGCTCCCCCAGCTGCCATCCCGGGCTATAGGACTGCTCCCCCCCTCCCCCACTGGATCCGCTGCAATCCCGGGCCATAGGACGGCTCCCCCCTCCCCCACGGACCCGCTGCAATCCCAGGCCATAGGACTGCTCCCCCCCTCCCCCACTGGACCCGCTGTAATCCCGGGCCATAGGACTGTTCCCCCCCTCCCCCATTGGATCCGCTGCAATCCCGGGCCATAGGACTGTTCCCCCCCTCCCCCATTGGATCCGCTGCAATCCCGGGCCATAGGACTGCTCCCCCCCTCCCCCATTGGATCCGCTGCAATCCCGGGCTATAGGACTGTTCCCTCCTCCCCCATTGGATCCGCTGCAATCCCGGGCCATAGGACTGTTCCCCCCTCCCCCATTGGATCCGCTTCAATTCCGGGCTATAGGACTGTTCCCCCCTCCCCCACTAGATCCGCTGCAATCCCGGGCCATAGGACTGTTCCCCCCTCCCCCATTGGACCCGCTTCAATTCCGGGCCATAGGACTGTTCCCCCCTCCCCCACTGGATCCGCTGCAATCCCGGGCCATAGGACTGCTCCCCCCCTCCCCCATTGGATCCGCTGCAATCCCGGGCCATAGGACTGTTCCCTCCTCCCCCATTGGATCCGCTGCAATCCCGGGCCATAGGACTGTTCCCCCCTCCCCCATTGGACCCGCTCCTTTCGGGGGAGCGGGCTTCAGCGTCTCTGGTTGCCCTGGCAACTTAAGCTTTTCGCGCATGCCCAGAGAGTTTATAGTGCAGAATTGAAGCTCCGCCCCCCCAGACTAACTTCAGAAAGCGCTGTGCCAAATTCAAATATTTCTTTGGCGAAAGTCCCGATTTTTTTTTTCGGGCACAAACGTACACAAAAATATCGTACGTTAACATGTGCGGCCACCAAAAATCCAGCAAGTGGAAAATAGGGGCGTATGACTTAAGTTGCTTCAATCCACCTCCTGTAATGTCTGTTCACAGAAATTAAAGACAACTTAGGCAGGCAGAAGAATAGTACAAAAATATTGTGAACACAGAGCAATGACAGTATCATACAGTGTACAGCTTCAGGGCACACTATATGCTAGAAATTGATGAAGCATATTCCTAGCATGAAGCCTTTAATGAGTTGTGAGCACAGAGCTGGGAGAATCTGATAAACGGGGTGGCTCGCTAAATAGACTGTAACTGAATTTGGTAAGAGTGAGAATTCGATGCAGGGGGGGAAGGAGGTGCTGAGTACTTGAAATCAAGTAGTATCAGTAAATAATCACACCAGAGGAAATCGAAAAAGAGACATCATAATCAACACACAGAGAGGAGTAGCAGAAGCAGAGGAAATTAAGAGAAGTATATAGGTAGGTATCTAGATATCCCTTTGAGTGTTTGGTATAATTAGTGGTCAGTGTTAAACTTGAGTTAGTAAGGATTTAATATTAGTGCAAGTAAGTGGTACGTCAAAGGGAAATGAGGCAAGTGATTCGACACTAACTGAATTTAGAGATGTTAATAGCTGATCAATCACAGTAACTAATTACAGTACTATCAAGCGGCACTTACTTACCAATAACCTGCTCACTGATGCTTAGTTTGGGTTCTGCCAGGGCCACTCAGCTCCAGATCTCATGACAGCCTTGGTTCAAACATGGACAAAAGAGTTGAATTCCAGAGGTGAGGTGACTTGGCCTGGAGGGTATTGCACGGAGCAGTCCCGTGAAATCAGTTTTTAAGTCGGTTCATGAACTCCCAGGCCATCTGCAATTTCTGCGGTCTGGAGGAGTCCGTGTTCCACGTGTATGTTGAGCGTGTGATATAATCTGAACGTTGGCACACGTAACTTACTTACACAAGCTTTTCTCCAGTCCTGCCCAATATTTATCCCTCAATCAACATATAGGTAGAACAAAAAACTCTTTTATAGCCCGACCTGTGGAGGTGTTCCCTTGCAGGTTAGGGGGCTACAATTAGCGGCGGGCCCTGGGACATCATGGCCCCCTGACCTGCGAGAGAACACCTCCGCAGGTCGGGCTATAAAAGAGCTGGAGCGGTATACCTCCACCGCGAGCTGCTCCAAGTGTGCGACGACTTTGAGACGGGCGACTGGGTGACGCCTTCAAAACCCGGGTCGCCGTTTTAGAGTGTGGCCAGGAACATCAGCGGGGCCCAGGTACAGAGGAGTGGGAAGGTCGGGGCGGATGAGCGGCGAGAGTTTGTGGCGTAGGTGCGGCAAGAGATTGTGATGTAGGAGCAGTGAGAGATCGTGGCAGAGGTGCGGTGTGAGATCGCGGCAGAGGTGAGGCAAATGTTTGGCGGAGGAGCGGTGAATGTTTGTGGCGAAGATGCGATGAATGTTTGTGGCGGAGGAGCGCTGAGAGATTGTGGCGGAGGTGTGGCAAAGGAGGGTACGGGGCTCAGAAGAGCCGAGGGCCCAGGGGCAGCACCGGGCCAGCCCACACTGTGATATGTGTGCGCACTAGGTCTGTGCAGCAGAGCAGGTCTCCAGTCGTCCTGCTTAACACCTGCCACTGGATAAAGCCCGTGCAATGGTCACCACACATTAAAAAAATCCTCGCACAGGCACCTTCCACTCTCTCAATTGGAGTTCAGGACTGGAACATCAGGTCCTTCATTGAAACACTTGTGAACTCGTGGAAGCAAGTCATCCTCGTTCGAAGGACCGCCTATGATGATTGACATCAAGGCAGCATTTGACCAAGTGTGGCATCAAGGAGCCCGAGTAAAATTGAAGTCAATGGTTATCGGGGAAAAACTCTCCACCGGCTACAGTCATACCTAGGACAAAGGAAGATGATTGTGGTTGTTGAAGGTCAATCATCCCAGCCCCAGGACATTGCTGCAGGAGTTCCTCAGGGCAGTGCCCTAGGCTCAACCATCTTCAGCTACTTCATCAATGACCATCATAAGGTAAGAAGTGGGGTTGTTCACTGATGATTGCGCAGTGTTCGCAACTCCTCAGAAAATGAAGCAGTACATGCCCGCATGCAGCAAAACCTGGACGACATTCAGGCTTGGGCTGATAAGTGGCAAGTAACATTTGTGCCACACAAGTGCCAGGCAATGACCATCTCCAACAAGCGAAAGTCTAACCACTTCCCCTTGATATTCAACGGCATTATCATCGCCGAATCCCCCACCAACTTAAGAACATAAGAACACAAGAACATAAAAAATAGGAACAGGAATAGGCCATTTGGCCTCTTGAGCCTGCTCTGCCATTCAATAAGATCATGGCCGATCTGATCATGGACTCAGCTCCCCTGCCTGCTCCCCATAACCCTTTATTCCTTTATTGCTCAAAAATCTATCTCCGCCTTAAATATATTCAATGACCCAGCCTCCACAGTTCTCTGGGGCAGAGAATTCCAAAGATTTACAACCCTCGAAGAAATTCCTCCTCATCTCAGTTTTAAATGGGTGGCCCCTTATACTGAGACTATGGCCCCAAGTTTCCACATGATTTACTCCTGATTTTTAGGAGCAACTGGTGTAGAACGGAGTATCTTAGAAATCGGAATTCTCCACATTTAGTTTCCTCCAGTTCTAGTCAGGTAGAACAGTTTCACTTTGGAACAGAATTTTTTTTTTCAAAAGGGGGCGTGTCCGGCCACTTACGCCTGATTTCAAAGTTTTGTGAGTGAAAACTTACTCCAAACTAACTTAGAATGGAGTAAGTGAAGATTTTTGTACGCTTGAAAAAACCTTGTCTACACTTTAAAAAATCAGGCGTAGGTTACAAATTAGGCGTAGGGAACGAGGTGGGGGGGGAGGGGGGGGAGGGAAGTCATTAAATTCTACAATCAATCCTTAGTTATACTTATACAAATATTATACAAATAAATTCAACCCTGAATAAAAATTTATAAGCAAAGAAAAGATTAAATAAACCATGTTCCTACCTGTGTGAAAGTGCTTCAGGCAGGCCTTTCAGGCAGCGGTGTGGCGTCAGTGTCTCAACGGCAGCGGCAGCAAGCAGCCTTCGAGCTGAGCTGCAGTGCTTGAGGCAGGCCTTCATTCTCTTCGTGGCTGGCCGCGAAGAAGCAGCACCGGACGGACCCGAGGCCATTCGGCCATGAGATATCAGCGGCGTCAGTGGCTGGCCGGCAGCCGAAGAATCAGCGGACCGATGTGAGGCCATTCGGCCATTAGATAGCAGCGGCGTCAGTGGCTGGCCGGCAGCCAAAGAATCAGCAGCGGACGGACGTGAGGCCATTCGGCCATAGGATATCAGCGGCGTCAGTGGCTGGCCGGCAGCCGAAGATACAGTAGCAGCCTTCGAGCTGTGAGGGGGACTGAGGCCATTTGGACAGGGAGAGGCAGCCACATCGACAGTTTTATATTTAAATTTGCAGAATGGGTGCTGCATTGTCAACACCACGTATTATTGCAAAGTTGAATTGGCACTCTTATTTCTCCAAACACACAGTCCTTACTTTGCATGCACCAATGCAGCACCGGTTCTGCAAGTTTAGCAGTGAAAAGCTGAACTCACTGATTTCAGCAGGTGATTTATTCAGCAGTGCTGCTAAAAGCACTCCCTCACACACAGAAATACCAAAAAAAATTAAATTACAAGCCTTTGCAGGGGTCCAAGAAACAAATCTTCACTTTTTCTGTAGTATTTTTAAAAATGGCCGAGTGCCAATGTTTGTGTGAGACTGCGCATGCGCGAACGCTCCAACGCGCACGCGCAGGGTTGCCGGCACCACGAAGGCTAATTTAAATTGTACCCGCCCCCTGCTACTTAGAAAATCGGCGCGAGTGTTAGGCTCCGCCCCCTGCTGCGAAGAGTGCGCCGCGCTAAGCAGACATCGAGCTCCAAGGAGCTAGAGAATATCGGATTTTGTTTTAGGCGCAGTTTTCGGCACGAAAAACAGGCGCCTAGCTCGGAGGTGTGCCGTTTTCGCCGCGGCACGAAACTTGGGGCCTATGTCTCCTAGTTTTAGTTTCCCCTATGAGTGAAAATATCCTCTCTGCATCCACCTTGTTGAGCCCCCTCATTATCTTATAAGTTTTGATACGATCACCTCTCATTCTCCTGAACTCCAATGAGTATAGTTCCAACCTATTCAATCTAACTTTATAAGTCAACCCCCTCATCTCCAGAATCAACCTAGTGACTCTGAACAGCTTCCAATGCAAGTATATCCTTCCTTAAATACGGAGACCAAAACTGTACGCAGTACTCTAGGTGTGGCCTCACCAATACCTGTACAGTTGTAGTAGGACTTCTCTGCTTTTATACTCCATCCCCCTTGCAATAAAGGCCAACGTTCCATTTGCCTTCCTGATTACTTGCTGTACCTGCACACTAACCTTTTGTATTTCATACATCTTGGGGGTCATCATTGACCAGAAACTTAACTGGACCAGCCACATAAATACTGTGGTAACAAGAGCGGGTCAGAGGCTGGGTATTCTCCGGTGACTGTCTCATCCCTGACTCCCCAAAGCCTTTCCACCATCTACAGGGCATGTCAGCAATGTGATGGAATACTCTCCATTTGTCAGGATGAGTGCAGTTCCAACAACACTCAAAAAGCTCGACACTATCCAGGACAAATTAGCCCGCTTGGTTGGCACCCCATCCACCACCTTCAACATTCACTCCTCCACCGCCGGCGCACTGTGACTGCAGTGTGTACCAGCTACAAGATGCACTGCGGCAACTCACCATGCCTTCTTCGGCAGCACCTCTCAAACCTGCAACCACTGCCACCTAGAAGGACAGGGGCAACAGGCACATGGGAGCACCGTCAACTGCAAGTTCCCCTCCAAGTTACACAGTATCCTGACTTGGAAATATATCGCTGTTCCTTCATCGTCACTGAGTCAAAATCCTGGAACTCCCTCCGTAGCAGCACTGTGGGAGTACCTTCACCACAAGCAATGCAGTGTTTCAAGAAGGCGGCTCACCACCACCTTCTCAAGGGCAATTAGGGATGGGCAATAAATGCTGGCCTTGCCAGCGATGCCCACATTCCAGATGAAGGACATTTTTTAATTTAACATCAAGTTAAATGCACCTATTTAATAAAGCTAGCCCTTAAGCAACCAATTAGTTCAAGAAGTAAACTGCAACAATTAAATAACAAATACATTAATTAATTAATTAAGACATGGCAGTGCAGGCAGTGTGTCAGGATTGTAGCATGTGAGAGTGTGTGGACAAGGAGACTATCCCAGATGGCCACATCTGCAAGAAATGCCTTGAGAAACTCCAGCTCAGAGTCATTGAGCTGGTGTCTGAACTTAAGAGATACTCCGATGCACAAGGGAAGAGGAGGAATTACTGGGTAATTTACTCCAGAGTACATTCACACACTGGAGGAAAGCACAGGTGCAGGAAGGGAAGAGTCTGATTGTCAGTTGGCCGGGTAAAGGGAACGTAGGAGAGGTACAGAAGGAGGTCCAGCAGAGAAGGTTCCTGTCCAACAGGTACAAAGTACTCGATAAGGAGAAAGACTGTGGGAAGGACAGCCAGAATGACGATCAAGGTGCCATGGAACAGGAGGCTTTCCAAGGTGAGGAGGTGCAGAGTAGAAAGTTTTCAGTTATAGGGGATTCTGTAATTAAGGGGATAGATAGCATGCTTTGCAGTCAGAATTGAGAATCCCGAAGGATGAGTTGCCTACCTGATGCCAGGGTAAGGGACATCTCAAAACAGTTGGAAAAGAATCTGGAAAGGGAGGGTGAGGATCCAGTTGTGCTTCATGTTGGAACCAATGACATAGGAAAGATTAGGGAAGAGGTCCTGTTAAAGGAGTATCAGGAGTTAGGAGCTAAATTGAAAAGCAGGACCTCACTGGTAATAATCTCGGGATTATTACCCAAGCCATAAGAACAACAAAATTATGAAAGTCAACACGTGGCTAAAGAAGTGGTGTGGGAAAGATGGGTTCCATTTCATAGGACACTGACACCAGCACTGGGACAGGAAAGAGCTGTACTTTTGGGATGGGCTGTACCTGAACCAGGCTGGGACCATGGTCCTAGCGGAAAGGATAACTCGGGCTATAAATAAGACTTTAAACTAATAACATGGGGGAAGGAACTGTTAGAAATTGCAGAAACTTAACAATAGAAGAATTGGGAAAATGAGAATAAAGGATAAACTAAAGGAAGGAATAAGGATAACAGGAGATTGGATAAAGTCACAGAGCATAAAGGTAAAATAACTATTTAAAAAAAAGAGAGGAATAATAAATAAAAATAATTCAAACTGTTGGTGCAGCAATGTATGTAGTATTCAACACAAAATGGATAAACTGGAGGCAATAATTTGTAGACAGGATCCGGATATAGTAGGGACAGTAGATGACAGAAACATAGTTACAAATGGAACAGGGTTGGCAACTAAGGGCTACCTTTTACATTTTTGTGCCGATTGCCCAAAAATCGGCGTTATTTCCGGCGTGGGCGGTACAAATGAGTTTTCAGATCGCCGGCTTCTCGCCCATTCTCAAAGTCCCTAGTCTCCATTTTTGAAATTGGACATTACCGCGAGCGATATGAAATGGGCAGTAGCGTTAAATCTCTCTGACCTTTTGCTGTAAAGTGGTGCCATCTTTAGCAATGGCATGGCAACGCTCGATTCCCGCAATTCAGGAGGTCAAGGGTCATCATGACATCGGCAGAAGAAGAGACAGAGAGAGAGGGAGCTAAGAGGGACTGAAGGTGTGTGTGGGTGTGGTGTGGCTGCTTTGGGAGGAAGGAGGGAGAGTTTAGAGCTTTACAGCAAATAGGGAAACAAAAATTAGCTGTTACTAGCCAGATATTTGCCCAAATTTGGCCTATAATGGAGGGAGAGGAGGAGGCATCACAGCACGCTATGGAGACTGACGCTGGCGAGAGTAGTGAGCTGGGAGAGGAGCACATTGGAGGGCGCAAAAGAGTGAGGCGGTTCTTGGATGAGGCAAATGCTTCCCTCCTGCAGGAGGTCGAGACACGCTGGGGTGATTTGACCTAGGGAGGGCAAGGGAAGCCCACCCCAAAGGCCTACCAGAAGAGATGGGCCAAAATAGCAGAGGTGGTCTCGTCGGCGACCAAAGAGGTGCATGAGGGTAACCAATGCCGCAAATGATGGAACGACCTTGTGGGGTCCGCAAGTATTACATGTACATATGTATTTATATAATTTTGATTTGTAACCGTCATGAGTGACTATCAGCAGATGTGAGGTCTTCCACTTTTACCGGGAATGTTGTACTCAAAGCCTGCGGTCACGGTGTACATCTTTAGGTAAAGAATGATAATTATCATAATAATCATGGTTACTTCTGTCGGTTATGTGTTATCAGTCCCTGTGACAGTACCTAGCAATGATATCACGCAATAATCTCATGCCATGTCATCCTGTTACCTTTTACAGAAGAAGCTATCGACGATGAGGTCCGTGCAGAGGCGAATGGGTGGGGGGGCCATCAGTCCCCACCGACATCACTGACATGGAGTAGCGGATGCTCGCACTCATGGGAAGCACACCCGGACAGCCACGCAAGCAGCTGCAGACCCTGAATGATGCCACGTGAGTAAAGTTTACACCATTGCGTGATGTAAATTCAATAGATGCCACAACCACTCATACCTGAACAATCATATATGATAGATGATTTCTAAAATTGTCCTAGAAATAATGCTGGCCTAATGAAAATCATTGCAATGCACCATGTGTTAATGGTCATGAAATGTGATGTCTGTGATGATCTTGATAGCGGTGGTGCTTTTGTCGTGCATATGCTGTGTGTAGCGCTGGAATCACCTTGTGAACCTAGCACCCTCTTCTCCTGTAATAACCTCATTTATGTTTTGCAGCTCAGTCAGCAGCGCGGCCCCAGGCAAGACCTCAAAGGCGAGAAGGTGGGGGCATGGGGCCGGACTCGCCAGACGATCCTACATCTGCTGAGGAGCTCCGATTCTCACCCGTCAATCCGCTGGGTCTGTTCTCGACGGATGAGAGCTCGGACTTCGAGGAACCTGCATCGCCGTGCTTCAAAAGCCATTCCACCCCAAGGCCATCCAGTGCTCCTCCGGTCATTCCCGCTTCCACTCTGGGGGTACCAGGCCCAAGCACCTCGCCACAGAGCACCCCATTTGTCCCCAGGACAGCGCCGACCCCGCGGAGGCCTCGTGGACGCGGCAGGTCTGGTCCACGAGCACCACATGAGAGCAGAGAGATGGTACAGTTGTCCAGGAGGACTGTAGATATTGATGACCAGCTCCTCAAAGCATTGGGGGGGCATATCCCGACAGCTGGCCACCATGACTGAGTACATTCCACGGATGGCGGAGGCCCTGAAGGCGATAGCCAGAAACACTGCTGGCACAGGCCTCCCAGTGGTCCCAGAGCGTGGCACTCCTCCTCTAGGTTCTGCACCACCACTGCAAATGACAGATGAGAGACAGGACCAAGATCCTGCTTCTGTATCAGAGAATGCTCCCCCCTCGGCAACCCCCACTCTCGTAGCCGTGCAACCACCATCTCTGCCTTCATCCCCCCCCAATGAGGCACCGCCTGAGGAGCTCTTCGGCCAGGCGCCGTGGAATGAGGAGGGGAAGGGGTACAGGTGGGGAGAAGAAGGAGAGGGGGGGGAAGGGAAGTGAGGTGCATGTCCGCAGATAATGGCTGTGTTATATCTTCGTGGGCATGGTTGCATAGCCAGCCTGATTGTCTGGCCCTAGGTCAGCGTCCAGCCCCTCGTCGTCCTCTTCCTCTCTCACTTGAGGTGGAGCATCAGTCCCTTCTAGCAATTCTTGTCCCCTCCAAATAGCCAGGTTGTGCAGTATGGATCACACGACCACGAACTTACCTACTTGCTCAGGGTTGTATTGTAGCTCCCCTCCTGAATGGTCCAGACATCTGAAGCGCTGCTTAAGCACAGTTATTGTTTTCTGGACCACATTGCCTGTGTCTCTGTGGCTCTGCTTGTATCGCTTCTCGGCCTCGGTGTGGGTGTCACGCAGACAGGTCATCAGCCAGGTGACTAGGCCATATCGGTTGTCACCAAGCATCCAGCATTGTCTTTGTGGCTGACTCTTAAATATGTCAGAGACAGCACTCCCACTCAGGATGTGAGCCTCATCAAAGCTGCCCGGACATTTAGCATTCACTGCCATTATGATCTGGTTGTGGTCGACAACTAGTTGGATCTTCAGGGAGTGAAATCCTTTTCGGTTATGGTTGTGTGTGGAGAAAGAGTCAGACTGAACAAAGTAAAGTGTGACCTTAGTCTTTTATTGCAGGTCTCCAGAGTGCCTCTCCAACCTGTGAAGCCTTCTTAAATACCTGTGCTCCCAAGGAATTATGGGATCCCTTGAGACACTGGGGAATGGGCCCTATGGTGGCTGTAAAGAGTAAATACAAGTCCACATATATAACATTCCCCCCCAAAGTCAATAGTGTAACTATTTACAATGTGAGTCGATCTGGGGCCCTTCTTGCCCTGGTTGATCGTCTCGGTGTGAAAGCTGGTGTTGTTGAATCATTTGTTGGGCCCTCGCTGGTGTGGATGATGGGTTCTGCTTCGTGGTTAACCATAGTGCCAGTTGCCACTGGTGTGTGTGTTGGGGGATCAAAAAAGGTAGGGTCCAAGGTGGGTTGCTCAGGATAGTCCGTGAATCTGAGTTTGATTTGGTCCAAGTGTTTCCGGTGAATGAGTCCATTTGAAAGTTTGACCCGAAACACACTGCTCCCCTCTTTGGCCACGACAGTGCCGGGAAGCTACGTGGGACCTTGTCCATAATTTAATACAAGTACAGGATCATTGACTTCAATCTTGCATGACACATTTGCGCTGTCATGGTATGCACTTTGTTGAAGCTGCCTGCTCTCTACCTGTTCATGTAGATCAGGGTGAACTAACGACAGCCTTGTCTTAAGTGCTCTTTTCATGAGCAGTTCAGCAGGTGGGATCCCAATGAGTGAGTGGGGTCTCGTGCGGTAGCTAAGCAGGACTCGGGATAGGCGAGTCTGCAGAGAGCCTTCAGTTACCCTCTTCAAGCCTTACTTGATGGTTTGCACTGCTCTCTCTACCTGACCATTGGTTTAAATGGGGCAGATGTGACATGCTTGATCCCGTTATGGTCATGAATTCTTTGAACTCAGCACTCGTAAAACATGGTCCGTTGTCGATCACCAGGACATCGGGTAAGCCGTGAGTGGCAAACATGGCCCGCAGGCTTTCAGTGGTGGCAGCGGATGTGCTAGACGACATTATCTCACATTCAATCCACTTGGAGTACGCGTCTACAACCACAAGGAACATTTTACCCAAGAATGGGCCTGCATAGTCGACGTGTACCCTAGACCACGGTTTGGAGGGCCAAGACCATAAACTTAGCGGCGCCTCCCTGGGTACATTGCTTAACTGCGAGCATGTATTACATCTGTGAACGCAGGACTCTTAAGTCCGCATCGATACCGGGCCACCACAAGTGGGATTTGGCTATCGCTTTCAATGTTACGATGCCTGGGTGGGTACTGTGGAGGTCATTGATGAAGGTGTCTCTGCCCTTCTTGGGGACCACGACTTGATTGCTCCACAGAAGGCAGTCTGCCTGTATAGACATTTCATCTTTACGCCGCTGGAACGGCTTTATCTCTTTCTGCATTTCCACTGGGCAACTGGACCAGCTCCCGTGAAGCACAGAACTTTTGACGAGAGATAATAAGGGGTCCTGGCTTGTCCAGGCTTTGATCTGCCAGGCAGTGACGGGTGATCGCTCACTCTCAAATGCTTCCATAACCATGGCTAGATCTGCGGGCTGCGCCATTTCCACCCCCATGGTGGGCAATGGCAGCCTACTGAGAGCATCGGCGCAGTTTTCTGTGCCTGGCCTGTGGCGGATGGCATAGTTGTATGCGGACAACTTGAGCGCCCATCTCTGGATGCGGGCTGATGCGTTGGTATTTATCCCTTTACTCGGAAAACAGGGATATAAGTGGCTTATGGTCAGTTTCCATTTCGAATTTTAGCCCAAACAGGTATTGATGCATTTTCTTTACCGCATAGACACAGGCTAACGCTTCTTTTTCAAAGATGCTGTAGGGTCTCTCAGCCTTAGACAGTCTCCTGGATGCATAGGCAACCGGTTGCAGTTTCCCGAAATCATTAGCTTGTTGCAATACACACCCGATGCCATATGACGACGCATCACATGCTAGTACCAAACGCTTATATGGATCATACAACACAAGCAATTTGTTTGAGCATAACAATTTTCTCGCTTTTACAAAGGCATTTTCTTGGCTTTTGTCCCAAACCCATTCACCCCCTTTTCGTAGTAAGACATGTAGTGGTTCTAGCAGTGTGCTGAGACCCGGTAAGAAGTTACCAAAGTAGTTCAAGAGTCCCAGAAACGACCGCAGCTCCATCACATTCTGTGGCCTCGGTGCGTTCTCAATTGCCTCCGGCTTTGTTTTGCTGGGCCTGATGCCATCCGCCGTAATCCTCCTTCCCAAGAACTCCACTTCAGGTGCCAGGAAAGCAAACTTCGAGTGTTTTAACCTGAGCCACACACGGTTGAGTCAACTAAGAACCTCCTTCATGTTCTGTAGGTGCTCGACTGTGTTACGGCCTGTCACCAAGATGTCGCCCTGGAAGACTACGGTGTGCGGGACCGACTTCAGTAAACTTTCCATGTTTCTCTGGAATATCGCCGCCGCTGATCGGATTCCAAACGGGCATCTGTTATAAACAAAATGAGTCTTATGCGTGTTGATGCAGGTGAGGGCCTTCGATGATTCCTCCAATTCCTGCGTCATGTAGGCTGAAGTCAGATTCTACATTGCAAAGAGGTCGTCGGCCTTTTGTAGTGGGTATTGGTCCTGCAGGGAGAAATGATTGATAGTTACTTTGTATTCGCCACAGATACTGACAGTGCCGTCTCCCTTAAGGACTGCGACAACATGACAGGCCCACTCGCTGAACTCGATCGGTGAAATGATGCCCTCTCGTTGCAGCCGGTCTAGCTCGATCTCTACCCTTTCTCTCATCATGTACGGTACTGCACTCGCCTTGTGATGGATGGGTCGCGCCCCCGGAATTAGCTGGATCTGCACTTTTGCTTCTTGAAATTTCCCGATGCTTGGTTCGAACAGTAAAGGAAATTTGTTTAAGACCTGGGCACACGAAGTGACATCAGCGGGCGATAGCGCTCGGATGTCGTCCCAGTTCCAGAGTATCTATTGTGTTCCTAACAAAGATGAGACTGCACACAGGGAGTTAAAGTAACAGTGACCTCAGTCTTTATTAAGACACTCCAGAGTGAGGAACAGGCCTTAGGTGCCGGCTTACATACAGTGCTCCCAAGGGATGCTGGGATCCCTTGGGACTTCAGGGGATGCACTCCCTGGTGGCGGAACATGGTGGTGCATGCTTTACAGATACACAACATCACTCCCCCCCAAAGTCAAAGTGAAAACTATTTACAAGGTGAGGCGGTTGGGAGTCTTTCTTTCCCTGGTGGACCGCCTCGGTACAAATATCTGTTCTGTTGTGTTGGCTGTACCCTCGCTGGGCTGGCGTGTTGTTGACCCTGCAGGGCTGCTGGGTGAGCCTGGCCTTGCTGGACTGTTGGGCGCGATTTCCTGGTCCGGCGTGGTGTCATTGATCCTTTGGGCGTGTGTTGTGGGCTTGAAAAAGGTGGTGTCTGCTGTGGGTTGTGCAGGGCAGTCTGTGAACCGCAGCCTCGTTTGGTCCAGGTGCTTTCTGCAAATTTGTCCATTGTCTAGTTTGACTACAAACACCCTACTCCCTTCTTTAGCTATCACCGTGCCCGCGATCCACTTGGGACCATGTCCATAGTTTAGCACATACACAGGGTCATTCAGATCAATTTCCCGTGACACAGTGGTGCGACCATCGTTTACATTTTGTTGCTGCCGCCTGCTCTCTACCTGATCATGGAGGTTGGGGTGAACCAGCGAGAGTCTGGTTTTAAGTGTCCTTTTTATGAGTAGCTCAGCCGGGGGCACCCCTGTGAGCGAGTGGGGTCTCGTGTGGTAGCTGAGCAGTACTCGGGACAGGCGGATTTGGAGTGAGCCTTCTGTGACTTGTTTAAGGCTCTGTTTGATTGTTTGTACTGCCCGCTCCGCCTGCCCATTGGAGGCTGGTTTAAATGGGGCCGAGATGACATGTTTGTTCCCATTGCGGGTCATGAATTCTTTAAATTCGGCACTGGTGAAACATGGCCCGTTGTCACTGACCATTATGTCAGGCAGGCCGTGGGTGGCAAACATGGCCCTCAGGCTTTCAATGGTGGCGGTGGCGGTGCTTCCCGACATTATTTCACATTCAATCCATTTTGGAAAAGCATCCACCACCACCAGGAACATTTTACCGATAAACGGGCCCGCATAATCGACATGGATCCTTGACCATGGTCTGGAGGGCCAGGACCACAAACTTAGTGGTGCCTCTCTGGACGCGTTGCTCAACTGAGCACACACGCTGCATTGCCGTACACAGGACTCTAAGTCAGAGTCGATACCGGGCCACCTTACGTGGGATCTGGCTATCGCTTTCATCATTACTGTACCCAGGTGTTTGCTGTGGAGATCCGAGATGAACGCCTCCCTGCCCTTTTTGGGTAGAACTATACACCGCACAACAGGCAGTCTGCCTGAATGGACAGCTCGTCCGTTCGCCGCTGGAACGGCTTGATTAGCTCTTGCATTTCAACGGGGATGCTCGCCCAGCTCCCATGCAGTACACAGTTTTTTACGAGGGACAGCAGAGGATCTTGGCTGGTCCAAGTCCTAATCTGGTGGGCCGTGACAGGTGATTTATCATTTTCAAACGCTTCCATGACCATCAACAAGTCTGCGGGCTGCGCCACCATCAACAAGTTTGCAGGCTACGCCATTTCCACCCCCGTGGTGGGCAATGGTAGCCGACTGAGAGCATCCGCACAATTCTCGGTGCCTGGCCTGTGGCGGATGGTATAGTTATATGCTGATAGCGTGAGGGCCCACCTTTGTATGTGGACTGAGGCATTAGTATTTATCCACTTGTTTTCAGCGAACAGGGTTATGAGGGGCTTGTGATCGGTTTCCAGCTGAAATTTGAGGCCAAACAGGTACTGATGCATTTTCTTTACCCCGAACAAACACGCTAATGCCTCTTTCTCAATCATGCTGTAGGCCCACTCAGCCTTAGACAAGCTCCTCGAGGCATAGGCGACAGGTTGCAACTTCCCCGCAACGTTGGCTTCTTGTAATACACACCTGACTCCGTATGACGACGCATCACATGCTAGCACAAGTCTTTTACACGGGTTATACAATACAAGCAGCTTGTTGGAGCATAAAATGTTTCTGGCTTTCTCAAAGGCAATTACTTGGTTTTTTTCCCCATACCCAGTTCTCACCTTTACACAATAACACATGTAAGGGCTCTAAGAGGGTGCTTAACCCCGGTAGGAAGTTACCAAAATTGCTGAAGAGTCCTAGGAATGACCGCAGCTCCGTGACGTTCTGTGGCCTGGGCGCGTTCCTGATAGCCTCTGTCTTGGCGTCTGTGGGCCGAATGCCGTCCGCTGCGATCTTTCTTCCCAAAAACTCCACTTCTGTTGCCATGAAGACGCATTTCGACCTCTTCAGCCACAGCCCTACGCGATCCAGTCGCTGGAGGACCTCCTCCAGGTTTTGTAGGTGCTCGACGGTGCCCCGACCCATGACCAATATGTCGTCCTGAAAAACCATCGTGTGTGGTACTGACTCGAGTAGGTTCTCCATCTTTCTCTGGAAGATCATTGCAGCCTACCGAATTCCAACAGGGCATCTGTTGTAGATGAACAGTCCCTTGTGCGTGTTGATGCAGGTGAGGCCCTTCGAAGACTCCTCCAGCTCCTGCGACATGTAGGCCGAAGTCAGGTTGAGCTTGGTGAATGTTTTGCCTCCTGCCAGCGTCGCAAGTAGGTCGTCTGCCTTAGGTAGCGGGTATTGGTCCTGTAGCGAGAAACGATTAATAGTTACTTTATAATCGCCGCAAATCCTAACCGTGCCATCACTTTTGAGTACTGGAACAATCGGGCTGGCCCACTCGCTGAATTCCACTGGAGAGATAATGCCCTCACATTGCAGCCTGTCCAGCTCAATTTCCACTCTCTCCCTCATCATCTGAGGTACCGCTCGCGCCTTGTGGTGAATGGGTCATGCCTCTGGGACCAAGTGGATCCGCACCTTCAACCCAGAAAAGTTTCCAATGCCAGATTCAAAAAGGAAGGAAATTTGTTAAGAACCTGGGTACATGAGGCCTCATCGACATGTGATAGCCCTCGAATGTCAGCCCAGTTCCAGTGGATTTTGTCCAGCCAGCTCCTTCCAAGCAGTGTGGGGCCATCATCCGGGACAATCCAGAGTGGCAGTTCATGCACCGTGCCCTCGTAGGTGACCTTGACCATGGTGCTGCCCAGGACAGTGACAAGCTCTTTGGTGTATGTTCTCAGTTTTATGTGGACGGGGCTCAGGGCTGGTCTGAGTGCCTTGTTGCACCACAGTCTCTCAAACATCTTTTTACTCATGATGGATTGGCTAGCACCAGTGTCCAGTTCCATGGCTACAGGTAAGCCATTCAATTTTACATTTAGCATTATAGGTGGACATTTCATCGAAAATGTGTGCTCCCCGTGTACTTCAGCATCTAGCCTCCTCTCTCTGAGGCTCGAAATTGCTTTGATTCACCATGGACCGATCTTCCTCTGCCACGTGGTGGTTACCAGGTTTTGTAGAGCTTGCAGCTTGTCTGCAAGCTCGTTGGAGGTGCCCCATTGTTCCACAGCTCTTGAAAACATACCCTTTGAAGCCGCATGACTGGGTTAATGGAAGCCTCCACAACGCCAACAAGGTGTGAATTGCTTTGCATTCATCCTTTGTTGCGGACTCTGAGAAATCTGGGTCACCTGAGGCCTGCTGGCAGTTGCAGACTCGTGGTTTCTGCCCTGTACATTTCTGCTCACAAACACAGTTCCAGTTAATTTATGAACATTGCTAGCACTTGTGTGCTGAGAAATTTGTTTGGTGTTATCACTGGTAGACATAAACGCCTGTGCTATCGCAATGGCCTTCTTGAGGGTCGGTGTCTCTACAGTCAAAAGTTTTCATAGGATGGTCTCGTGGCCAATGCCCAGTACAAAAAAGTCTCTGAGCATTTGCTCCAGGTAGCCATCAAACTCACATTGTCCTGCAAGTCGCCTTAGCTCGGCGACGTAGCTCACCACTTCCAGACCTTCAGATCGCTGGCACGTGTAGAACCGATACCTCGCCATCAGCACGCTCTCCGTCGGGTTAAGATGCTCCCGAACCAGTGTACACAGCTCCTCATATGACTTATCTGTGGGTTTCACCGGAGCCAGAAGATTCTTCATGAGACTGTAGGTCAGTGCCCCGCAGACTGTGAGGGGGACCGCTCTCCTTTTTGCAGCGCTTCCTTCTCTGTCCAGCTCGTTGGCTACAAAGTACTGGTCTAGCTGTTTGACATCGGCTTCCCAGTCCTCACCCCCTGAGAACGTCTCCAGTATGCCCACAGTTTGCTGCATCTTTGCGTTGGATTCATATACTCGTCGCCAGTTATTGTGTTCCTAACACTGATGATACTGCACACAGGGAGGTTAAAGTAACAGTGACCTCAGTCTTTATTAAGACACTCCAGAGTGAGGAACAGGCCTTAGGGGCCGGCTTATATACAATGCTCCCAAGGGATGCTGGGATCCCTTGGGATTTCAGGGGATGAGCTCCCTGGTTGCGGAACATGGGAGTGCATGCTTTACAGATACACAACAGTATCTTTCCCAGCCAGCTCCTGCCGAGCAGCGTGGGACCATCGCCCGGTACCACCCAGAGTGGTAGCTTGTGCACCGCTCCAACGGTAGCACTGCCGATTACAGGAATCAGTTCTTTCGAGTAATTTCTTAGTTTTGTGTGAACTGGAGTTAAGACTGGTCTTGAGGTCTTGTTGCACCACAGCCTTTCGAAAGTCTTTTCGTCCATGATGGACTGGTTTGCGCCTGTGTCCAGCTGCATTGACACCGGGAGTCCATTTAGTTCAACATTCAGCCTTATCAGGGGACAATTCGTGGTGAATGTGTGCACCCCATGTACCTCTGCCTCCTCTATCTGAGGCTCTGGTTCATTGTGATCCTCCATGATATGTCCTCCTCTGCAATATGGTGATTTGCAGGTTTAACAGGCTTAGCAGCACGCCTGCACACTCATTGGAGGTGTCCCATTGTTCCACAGCCCTTGCAAACGTACTCTTTGAATCGGTATGAGTGGAAATGATGATCACCCCTGCAGTGCCAACAAGGTGTTAATGGCTTTGCATTCATCACCCTTGATGGTGGACTCTGAGTCATCTGCGGACGTGCAGCTGCAGGTATGTGTGACCTGTCCTGTATGTTACGATTCGAAAACGGCATCACTTTGTTCACAGTACTTGTAGCAGCCTTTGTGTGTTGAGAGATTTGCTTTGTATCGTCACTGGTGGCAATAAACGCCTGGGCTATCGCTATGGCCTTACTCAAGGTTGGGATCTCTACAGTCAAAAGCTTGCAAAGTATGGTTTCGTGGCCAATGCCAAGTACAAAAAAGTCTCTGAACATGTGCTCCAAATGTCCTTCAAATTCGCAATGTCCCACAAGGCGTCTTAGCTCAGTGACATAACTCACCATTTCCTGGCCTTCAGACCTTTTGTAGGTGTAGAACCGGTACCTCGCCATCAGAATGCTTTCCTTCGGGTTCAAATGCTCTCGGACCAGTGTGCACAGATCATCATACGATTTCTTCGTGGGTTTCACTGGAATGAGCAGATTTTTCATGAGGCCATATGTTGGTGCCCCACAGACGGTAAGGAGGATCGCCCTTTATTTGGCAGTGCTCTCTTCCCCACCTAGCTCGTTGTATTGGTCGAGTCGCTCCACAAATGTTTCCCAATCATCTCCCTCCAAAAATTTCTCCAGGATGCCCACTGTTCTCTGCATCTTTGGGTTCGCTATCTGTATCTCATCGCCAGTTGTTGTGTATGGAGAAAGAGTCAGACTGAACACTGTGAGCTCAAAGTAAAGTTTGACCTTAGTCTTTCATTGCAGGTCTCCAGAGTGTCTCTCCAACCTGTGAAGCCTCCTTAAATACCTGTGCTCCCAAGGGATTATGGAATCCCTTGGGACTCCAGGGGATGAGCCCTCTGGTGGCTGTACAGAGTCAATACAAGTCCACATGTATAACTTATGCAAATCTACAAAGTGAGAAGCAGGCATAGAATAATAATGGCAGATTTCAACTACCCCCAAATAAACTGGCAGGAAGAAACAGAAAAAGGAGAAAAGGGAATCGAGTTTTTACCGTTATATATGGATGCTTTTCTCACTCGATTTGTAAGAAGTCCAATAAGATAAACATTACTCCTGGATCTTGTAATGGATAATGAACCAAATCAGATAGGAGCAGTATGAGTAGGAAAGCATCTTAGTAGTAGTGATCACAACATAGTAAGGTTCAAGATTAGGACTGAGAGTGACATAAGTTTTGCAAAGACAGAGGTAATAGATTGGAAAAAACACATGGTAAGGAAATGAGGATGGAACTAAAGAAGGCAAACTGGTAAAAAAAATTATTGAAAAACACAGAGATAGAAAAGCAGTGGGAAATCTTTAAAAGGGTAATCAGCAGAGTTCAAGAGAAATATATTCCACTAAAAGCCAAAAACAAGGCAGTGAGAGCTGAGTGAGACCAGAGCTGGGATAAAGAGTGTGGCAGAGAAGGCCCAAGAACAGAGGCAGCGAGAGCTGAGTGAGATCGGAGCTGGGATGAGGAGCGCAATGTTGATGAGTGTAGAAGGAATGGCTTGACATTGTAGGGATGCTAAGTGGGAAAATGTTTGATAAAAGTTTTGATTCTATAGATTCCTAGGGATGCTTTATGGAGCTGGTGTGGGGTGGTGTCAACCTGGTGCATCATGTGGCAGCCAGGGTGTACAGAGTCAAGTGAAGTAAATCTGGCCATGGTGAGGCCATCCCTGGCATCCAAGCAGCAATGTGGTCGGGTGCTGATGCCCTCTGTCCTGTGCAGCATCAGCTGATTGCAGAGAAGGTTGTTGTTGGTGCTGCTGCTGTGCCTGGTGCTGTTGGTGTTGGTGCTGATCGTAGGGGAAGTTAGAAAAGTATATGAGAGAGAAGGGAAGAGAGGGATATGCTGATAGAGTTAGATAAGGAAGGATGGGAGGAGGCTCAAGTGGAGCATAAATGCCAGCATGGACTAATTGGGTCAAATGGCCTGTTTCTGGGGCGTATATCCTATGTAATCCTGTGTATGAAGAGAGGTCTTTTCATGCATGCACCCTTACATTTCTGAAGGTCTGACTTATTTCTGGTAGTTGTTGTTGCTCCCCTGGGGCTTGACACTGCATTCACCCTCGCTGCCACCTCCTCAGGTGCTTCGGGATTGTGATTGGCAGGAGGGGGCACGTCCCTCAATCCCAGAAAACGTGCCACTCCACTCCCTGAATGCTTCCAATAGGGTTTTTATGGTCTGGTCAGTGTAAAGTTGTCCATTCCTCTCTTGGCAATGCTCATTCTTCAACAATAAACAACTCAATAAACAACTGCTCCCTCCACAATGTAATTTCAGATGTTTAAATGGCTCAGGATTTCAGTTTGTGGCTGATAGTTGGGCTTATTACTTGTGTTGCTTCATTGGATGGCCCACTTTGCATTAAAGCACACATTTTATAGCAGCTCCAAGAAACAGTAAAATGATGTTAAGCCAGCAGGACCTAGTAACTATCAAAAAGGATCATGCTCAATTAACCCCGCAATAGACCCTCAATCTTAAATTGGCATTCTCTTTTGCACAGATTAGTACAATCTTTTGTTTTAAGATTGTGGTTTACTGAATTTAAAATACTCCTCATACATAGCCAGCTAAATGAATTATTGTTTAGTACTAGATCTTAAAAGGTAATTATAAATTTGGTCTGTATAAGATTACAGATTGATGGCTAACTTGCTTACTTAGCTCAACAATACTATCTTTGGATCAAGACTGCATTCATTTTTAATTTAAAACTTCACCCAAAAATTTCATTGACAGTAGTTTAGAATATTTAGCCTTTGTAAACTGTTATATAAAAATGATTGCACATAATTGCTGATTTCTTAAAACAGAACAGTTATATAGAATGTTTCAAAAAGAGTTACAAATTATTTCTCACTTTGCATTCTGATTTTTAATAGGACAGAACTTTTTAATCAAAATTCAGAATGAGATTCTTGAACAGAATCTATAGTTGTATATGAAGACATGCTCATAAGGAATTCTTATCAAACCAGCAAAACATTACGACTTTTTAAAATATGGTGATTGCCAATTAAATTTAAAAATGTGCCCCCTTGTTAAAGAACCTGTAAATTAACAAAAAAACGTTAAAAGGAACCTTAATAAATCAAATTAAAATTTTGTTCCCTGTTGTACTGATGCACTGCTGTCCCTCCGGTGCCCACCAGTCACTGAAGGCCTCGAGCATACCGGTGGATACAACATGCTCCATCTCCAGGGACACCTGGGTTGAATGTAGCCACAGAAGGGAGGCAGACAGTCGGACTGAGCGACCCCCTCGACCGCCCGCTGCCTGGATCTGTTAATGGCCACCTTGGTCAGGCTCAGGAGCAGTCCTACGAGGAGGTGCAAAACATTATAAGACTTTTCTCTTCTGTTATAGAAACATAGAAACATAGAAAATAGGTGCAGGAGTAGGTCATTCGTCCCTTCGAGCCTGCGCCACTGTTCAATAAGATCATGGCTGATCATTCACCTCAGTACCCCTTTCCTGCTTTCTCTCCCTTGATCCCTTTAGCCGTCAAGGCCATATCTAACTCCCTCTTGAATATATCTAACGAACTAGCATCAACAACTCTCTGCGGTAGAGAAATCCAGAGGTTAACAACTCTCTGAGTGAAGAAGTTTCTCCTCATCTCGGTCCTAAATGGCTTACCCCTTATCCTTCGACTGTGACCCCTGGTTCTGGACTTCCCCAACATCGGGAACATTCTTCCGACATCTAACCTGTCCAGTCCCGTCAGAATTTTATGAGATTGTGTTAGCAAGATCATGTCATGGTTCTCATTCTGCCAGAACAAAATTATAACCAAATAGTAAGATAATAGGAACACTGACAGTGTCTGATGGTAGAGGCCTAAGAGGTAGAAATTGGACCTTGTTGTATCTGTTTTATGGGCAATGAGGGGCAAATTCAGGCACACATGTCTTGCACCTCATGGACTTTTGAAAGACATCCAACGCAATACTGGGTCAGGCCATTTTTCAGCAGTCACTGGCGGGTGCCTAAAATAACCATTATGCTCTTTACATATGCAAATGAGGCACCTAACAGCCAATTTTCCTTGTAAGCTGTGCTTTATTCGGCACAACCTGTTTCTTTTAATGCACGGCATGGTCCCTTTAAATTTCAACGCATGCGTGGTACTTACAATGTAAAAGTCGGTGAGCGGCCTGCGCAGAGCTTTTCCATTACTGCGCAGCCATGAGGAAACATTGCTGACACCTATTTTAGGCCCCCTTGAAAGAAAAGAAAGACTTGGATTTATATAGTGCCTTTCAGGACCACCGGACATCCCAAAAGCACTTTACAACCAATGAAGTAATTTTTGAAATGTAGTCACTGTTGTAATGTAGGAAACGCCGCAGCCAATTTGCACACAAACAGCAATGTGTTAATGACCAGATAATCTGCTTTAGTGATGGTGGTTGAGAGATAAATATTGACCAGGACACTGGGGTGAACTCCCCAACTCATCTTTGAAATAGTGCCATGGGATCTTTTACAGTCACCTGAGAGGGCTGATGAGGCCTTGGTTTAATGTCTCATCCGAAAGATGGCACTCCTTCAGCACTGCACTGGAGTGTCAGCGTAGATTTTTGCACTCAAGTCCTGGAGTGTGACTTGAATCCACAAGCTTCTGACTCAGAGGTGAGTGTACCACCCACTGAGCCACTGGCTGACGAATTCTTCAGTGCAGAAATTGGGTGGCAATGAGAATTCTTCAGTGGCTGCTGCGGCATAAGCAGCGGCTGCTAATGGAACGGAAGTTTTCTTTTATAAAAGTTTTCAAAAAACATTGCTGTGGGGCCAGGAGGAACAGGAGGACAGGCACGGGCAGCTAACCCAGTTAATGTAAATGAGACCAGAGGCTCAATGCCTTGAGGCCGAGCAGGAGCTGATGGTGTGCTGCTGGTTCTGCATCCTAAAATAGGCCATGACCAATTTTTACCCTGGAGTGTATTGGATAGAAAGAGCTGAAGTTTCAATCACAGGAAGGCTGCAGTTTTGGGCAAAAAGAGTTAGAGCTATTTTTTTATTCATTCCTAGGATGTGTCGCTGGCACATTTGAACTGTCAATAACCAGGGGGCATAAATTTAAAGTAATTGGTAGAAGGTTTAGAGGGGATTTGAGGAGAAATGTTTTCACCCAGAGGATGGTGGGGATCTGGAACTCACTGCCTGAAAAGGTGGTAGAGGCAGAAACTCTCATAGCATTTAAAAAAATACTTGGATATGCACTTGAAGTGCCGTAACCTACAAGGCTACGGGCCAAGAGCTGGTTAGTGGAATTGGACTGGATAGCTCTTTGTCGGCTGGCACGGACACAATGGGCCGAATGGTCTCCTTCTATGCTGTAAATGTCTATGATTCTATGATTCTATGAATGTGTGATCAGTTAAAGTCTTGAGTTCTTCAGGATGGGGAGGATCTGATCTTTGAACTATGGATGAATGCAAAAGCACCAATCTTTGAAGGTAGAAATAGGGAAAAACAAGTTATGTCCAGGAAAAGATGTGAATTTTGGATGCGTCAGCACATTGCTTTAGGGTGGTATTGTAGTAAAAGAGGTTGAATGGATAATTGAGTTGATGGGTTGTGGTCTTTCACTTTAAACCAAACCTTTAATTATAGGTATCCTAGTTATGATGGATAGTCAATTGCATTTCTGTACTTGTAACGCAAATATATATTTTATATTAAAAAAATTGAGAACATTAATGATTTCATACAGGATTCTATTCAAGGAAATTATGTGCTTAATACAGTAAATGAAAAAATCGGTAGAGAATTGCAGCTTGCTTCTGCAGTAAGCTGGATTGATTGGTTTGACACAGAACCGTGCAGTAACAGACAGAGGTATGGCAAATCTCCAGCAAAGCAGTTCATGACTGTTCACCATAAATCACGCATACTGTCTCATTCCAGGTGTACACAGGCGTTATAAGAAATACGTGATAAAATTTATGTTTGTAAATACAACTCCATCAAAAAAGTAACTGCTTCAGGCCATTTTACAGGAGTGCAAAAACCAGGTTTGGTTCAGATGTTCGGTTCAATCAAATCTAAAAAACCTGGGGGTAAAAATTCCACTTCTGTGCTCGCCTGCCCATGATTTTCCATTTACTACCCTTGAAGCCAAAATCAAAACTTTAAAATAACTATTTTATTTAGAAATCAATGAAGTACAAATTTATCACCCACATGAAGTACACTGGTTTTTACTGTTTCCTCTTTCTGAAGTTTGTGGGTTCAAATCCCACTCCAGAGACATGAATACATAATCTGGGCTGACGCTTCAGGGCAGTACTGAGGGAGTGCTGCACTGTCGGAAGGAGCCATCTTTCGGGTGAGACATTAAACCGAGGCCCTGTCTGCCCTCTCAAGTGGCTGTAAAAGATCCCATGGCAATATTGCAAAGAAGAGCAGGGTGTTCTCCCCGGTGTCATGGCCAATTTATTCTTCAGCCAACACCTAAAAACAGATTATCTGATCATTTATCTCATTGCTGTTTGTGGGAGCAGGCTGTGCACAAATTGGCTGCTGCGATTCCTCCATTAAGGCCGTGACTACACTCCAAAAGTACTTCATTGGCTGTAAAGCGCTTTGGGACATCCTGGAGTCATGAAAAGCATTATATAAATGTAAGTCTTTCTTTCTTCTGCTTTGCTTTCCCTGTATACCATTTTCATTGGACTACTTTTACCGTCTTCAGTTTTATCGAATTGATAGTCTATGTTCTATTTTCTACTATTGTAATGGTGCTTTCTGTTCTGATTCGCAATAGTTTTTCTAGGACTTGGATATTGGATTAAAAATACCAAGAACTGGAATTACTATGGCAGCTATAATTTAAAGATACGATTACTTGCTTTTGCTGGACTCACTAAAGTTCCTTACATCTGATTAATGGGTGCAAGTGATCAGAAAAAGTGGTGCAGATTTCTTACACCAGATTTTTACTCTTCCTGGCACCCCATTCAATTTTACAATTGGGTTTTGTACTGGTGTCGGAAGTGTCTTCCCAATTTGCAGTTAATTATTTTGGAAGTAGGCACTGGTGATATCAATTAGACTTCCAAAAATATCATAGCATTTAAGCTGCTATAACACTCAATCATGTATCCATCTATAGACAATGAGTGTCCAGAATTGCTTGGTGTATACTATTTCTAGAAATGAGTTTAAAATATCCTACAGTACAATTTCGATCAGCATTTTGCAGCTATTTCTGAGCCTTTTATCTTATTTTATTGTTTCTTTCCAGTATTCACATAGTTGATCGAGAGGCTTTCTATCTGGTGCCCTGTCTCTGTTTTTCTTTCTAGTATGTCTCCAATTCTGGGACAATGGACTTCCCAATGGGAATCCCCATTACATGTTTTTGAAGGAAAACAGGAAGTAATGGAGGGATGCCAGGCAGGTCAGGCTTCACTCGAGGCAGACTATGGACACCTTCTAGTGGACTCCCTATCATATTTATAAGCATAAGCACATGATCAGGCTACATGCAGTCTAGAGGGGTAATTTTAACTTTGAGAGTGAATCAGCAATCTGTTTTTCAAGTCTCCCGATTTTATTTCCATTGACTTTCTTTCTTTTCTAGTAGAATACATATAGAACCTCGTGTGCTGTACAACAGATTATGGTTTCAAGTTATGTGCTGTAGATGCTGTGTAACAGAATATGGTTTAGAATTGTTATCTATATGCATGTAACAGAATATGGTTTGAAATTGTGTGCTATAAGTCCCCTATCAGTTTGTAATCTTGACAATTTGATGCCTGGAAGAATTTTCTTCTTGTATTATTAATTATATTTGCTGGCTATTGGATTGTTAATAGTGTTCTACCAAAGACTGAAAATGGAAGAGGATGGCAATGGTGATTATTGAAAACAGAGAGTGGAGGAAGCAAGACTTTTACTTCATTGCTTTTACAATTCTTACAGAAAGTCCAACAAACACTAATGTGACTATCATGGCCCACTTCATCACTATCATCAAAATCCTTCCTGTGCTTACCTCATGAAAATATCTCGGACCTCAATCATTTGTTTTGCATGGAGTAGCTTTGTACCTGCTTTAAGAAATACCTTTTTTGTGGTGGCATGTAATGCAGTTATGTTCTGTATTGCTGCCCTCTCTCCTTAGCAGTGTCTCCAGTCCATGCCCAGATTGTGAGCAAGTTGGACGCCCTGCTCCCATGAATTCACCAAAGCCTGAGTTAGAAATAGGAAGCAAGTAACTGTGTCTGGGAACAACAGTTCTTCAAATTTTACCCTCGTGGTTGAGATCAAATCTTTTCAGAGTGGAGGTATTAAGCCTGTATGTCACCACTGCATAATATTACATCTTGGTGCTCTGATTTGCTGTAACACTGCACTGCCTCAAATCATGCACCTTGTGACTTAGGCAAGACTTGTTCTGGTCTCATTACCTTTCAAAATTTCTTCTGTGAGATTTGTTGTAATTTCCACAATGTATTTGTGTTTGTCTACCTATTTAAAGCTTCCACCACATGGAACAATCTGCCTGGCACTTACCAAAATCTGTAAAATGTGAATTATTTAAAATTGAATTCTCCTCTTTCTGACCTGCTGTCTTCAACTACAGAGGGAATAAATGGGTGGAAATAATGAAAAGAAACATTATTTGTGAGCAATATTGTAATGGAATTCTCTCCACTTGCCTGAATCAGTGCAGCTCCAAGAACACTCAAGACGTTCGACACTATTCAGAACAATGCAGCCCGCTTGATTGGCACCCCATCCACCACCTTAAACATTCACTCCCTCCACCAACGGCACACCACAGTAGCAGTATGTACCATCTACAAGATGCATTGCAGCAACTCACCAAGACTTCTACAACAGCACCTCCCAAACCCACGACTTCTACCAACCTCTACTAAGGACAAGGGCAGTGGGTGCATGGGAACACCTCCATATTCCTTTCCAAATTATACACCTTCCTGACTTGGAAATAAATTGCCATTCCTTCAACGTTGCTGGGTCAAAATCCTGGAACTCCCTACCTAACAGCAGCGTGATAGTACCTTCACCACACAGATTGCAATGGTTCAAGAAGGCAGTTCAGCACCATCTTCTCAAGGACAATTAGGGATGGGCAATAAATTCTGGCTTGACGGCGCGTGAATGAATACATTTTAAAAATGTATTAATATATTTGACTAAATCATTGTCTTATCAGTTCTTGGGACTACATTTTGGGTATGCCTGGCTGCTTTACCACATTCTGTGAATACTGAAAGCTATAGGCTAGGCATATTTTTTGTAAACAGTTTTGTATGTGCAAAAATATGGAAGGGGTGCTGGGAGTTTTAGGTTTATGGCGACATAGCCCCAGCTTGTACATTTTAACTCCCAATGTGATAAATTGCATTGAAAAAATTTAGGGTATGACTTCAAACAACAAAACTATTCTATTCTGCTCACAACTCATAGCTAATAGTGGCAGTACAAACTGCAGAAGACTGATGGGATGCCACACCATCCAAGCTGCTCTAATAGCAGCTTGTCTCCAGAAGCAAAGGGAATTTTAAGGGAGTTAGGATGAAACAATCCACCACTTGCTCAAAATAAAGCTTGAACCCAGGTCTGTCCAGCCACATCTTCCAATAATCAGATTTAAGACTTTCAAAGATGCTTGAAGGTCACAGACAATGTCCAGCTGCCTGGTTTTAATGGGGTTAGATTATTAGGTACACTTCTCACCATAATGATTTTAATCATCTTTCACTCAGATACCAACCCTCACAGCAGGTGGATTCACTCAGTCTGTTCCTACTGTAATAACGGGAAGTAATTGCAGTGCCTCACCTGGGGGCCTCATGAACATCCTCAATCCCAAGTATTGGAGACCTGGCAGGGAAGGCATGAGTTTTATTCTGGGAGAGTAATGAGTCATCTGTTCTGTGATCAAGGTTAATTACAAAAACACATATAAAATGGAGGTTTTGCAGAAGGACTGCTCAGCAGTTGAAATTATGAGAAAACTGGAAGCAGCCAAGTTAAGAATAACAATATTTCAGTTTCCAACTCAATTTGCATTGACTCTGTGATCTCACCAAAACACAACTACAGCCACGCACAAACTGTCTTTAAAACAGGAAAGGACACTGCTCAAAAAACAAAATGGAAATGCAGACCATTTTAAAAACAAGAGAAGAAACACAAGGAAAATAGATATTGCAAATAAACTAAGATGGTACAATGAAAAGAACAGATGGAAAACAACAAAATAATTTTAAAATAGCAATTGCCCACAACTTAAATTGTTCTTCTATTCGCTCTCTGTCAAAAATTACATTCTCTTTCTGTCACACTCACACTCACATCTTTAGTCACTCACTCGCTCTGTTGCACATTCACATACTAGTGAATTGCCACAGGTCTTGAAAAATAATTAAATTGAAGCAGCACAGAAATACAGCTGCTATAGCAACCAACATACCTCCAACGTGACTCTTTGTTGACATGAGAACAGATCTAGTAACACAAGCTACACCAAGAAGGCGATTTACATTTCCTTCAGTGCTTCCATTCTAGTTAGACTTAGATTTATTTGGCAATAGCTTTCTATGAGGGTTCCCCCGATCATCCACCATTTTTCTGGGCTTTCTGCAGATTTCTCGCTGAAGTTGCAGTCGATGATTGGGAGAACCCCTATAGAAGTTCACTCCCAAAGAGCTTTAAATTCCTAAAGGATAAAAGAACAGTATTTGAAATAGCAACTGTGATAGTTCTGTGAAATTGTCTGTAGGGACAGATCTACTTGAAGACATGGTGACAAATCTAAAAAAACAACACCACAGACAGACATTTTTATGTATTTTTTTGTACGGTAACAATCATTATTATTAAAACAAATCTTATCATTAAAAACAAATAGCCAAGTAGACCTTCATTATGGGACATAAAATAACTAGCATTTCCATACTGCTTGACCTAAGTTGTTCAGTTCAGTATTAGTGGTCGCCAATCCACAACTGGCAGATCACTATTTTTCTGATAAATCTACATATAGATACTGTTTTGTTTCAGAACCATATTTCTGATGTTTCTCAAAATACTTTGTAAGAAAAAACATTTATTAGCATATTTCAATGGTTAAAAAAGTACTATGCCTGAGTAGGTGGTAGTACAACTGATATTAGAAGTATTCTTTCAAATGGCAAAATAATATAAGCATACTAATAGCAGCTATGAAGAGAAACAGCAGTGATAGAAACCACAGGAAAGGCAGCAACATAAACATAAAGAATAGTGGATTGTTGAATGTGCCATTCTATTCTATCAGCACTAAAATGAGCATTATGTAATGTAATGTTGAACTTTTAGGAGCCACAGCAGCGGAAGCGGGAGTTCCAGGCCCAGATAAAGGGCCCGAGAGTTGGGGGGAGCCAGCTGGTGGAGGGACAAAAAGTTTTTAAAAATCGAAATCGAGTGTGATGTCACAGCCAAGCGGGTAAGTGATTGGCTGGTGGATTGGTGAGTATTTTTCTTTTTCTTTTCAGTAGGAAACCTTTGGCATTGCTGTAAGTAGGAACTGCAAGTAAATATATGTGATCTTTATTATCTAAGGAGAGCTAGATAATTAAATCGGCTGTTTGCTGAGTAGCTGCTGGGTGTGTTGTGCTAAGGTTTAGAGTTTAGTTCTACTCGATAGTTGCGAGTGTAACTAGAGGGATGGCAGGGCAGCTCAGTCCCGTGGATTGCACATCCTGTGGTATGTGGGAAGACCCGGTGCTTCGCGCAGTCGGGGCGACCACGTGTGCAGGAGGTGTCTCCAGCTACACCAACTCGAGCTCCGTGTTTTGGAGCTTGAGCGACAACTGGGGTCACTGCGGTGCATCCATGAGACTGAGAGCAATGTGGATAGCACGTTTCTAGAGGCGGTCACCCCGCAGCAGACAGAGAGGGAGTGGGTGACCACCAGACAGAAGAGGAGGACTAGGCAGGTAGTGCAGCAGTCCCATGAGTCCGCCTCACTCTCCAACCGGTACTTTGTTCTGAGTACCGGTGGGGGCGATGGTGGCTCTGGGGAGTGCAGCCAGAGCCAAGTCCACGGCACCACGGGTGGCTCAGCTGCACAGGGGGGAGGAAGAAGAATGGAAGAGATATAGGGATTCAATCGTCAGGAGAGCAGACAGGTGTTTCTGCGGCCACAGACATGACTCCAGGATGGTATGTTGCCTCCCCGGTGCCAGGGTCAAGGATGTCACTGAGCGGCTGCAGGGCATTCTGGGGGAGAGGGTGACCAGCCAGAGGTCGTGGTCCACATCGGTACCAATGACATAGGTAGGAAGAGGGTTGAGGTCCTGCAGGCAGAATTTAGGGAGCTAGGAGAGAGATTAAAAAGCAGGACCTCAAAGGTAGTAATCTCCGGATTACCCCCAGTGCCACGAGCTAGTGAGTACAGAAATAGGAGGATAGAGCAGTTGAATATGTGGCTGGAGAGATGGTGCAGGCGGGAGGGCTTTAGTTTCCTGATGTATTGGGACCGCTTCTGGGGGAGGTGGGACCTGTACAAGCTGGAAGGGTTGCACCTCAACAGAGCCAGGACCAATATCCTCGCGGGGGGGAGTGTTTGCTAGTGCTGTTGGAGAGGGTTTAAACTAGCTTGGCAGGGGGATGGGAACCTGACAATAGATTTAGTAGGGAGGGGAGTAAAGCTGGAATTAGAAAACAAAAATAAAAAAAGTGAGTTCGAAGGAGAGAGGAAACAAACAGGAAAAAAGGGTAAAAAAAACAAACTTAAAGGCACTTTGTCTAAATGCACATAGCATTTGTAAGAAAATAGATGAGTTGACGGTACAAATAGATACAAATAGATATGATCTGATAGCCATTACAGAGACGTGGTTGCACGGTGACCAGGACTGGGAATTAAATATTCAGGGGTACTTGACAATCCAGAAGGACAGACAGAAAGGAAAAGGAGGTGAGGTAGCTCTATTGATAAAGGATAGAATCACTGCAATAGTAAGAAATTATATTGGCTCAAATGATAAGGGCGTTGAAACAGTTTGGGTGGAAATAAGGAACAATAAGGGGAAAAAGTCATTGGTGGGCGTAGTCTTTAGGCCCCCTAACAGTAGCAACTTTGTTGGTCGGAGCATAAACCAGGAAATAGTGGGGGCTTGTAAAAAGGGAACACAATAATCATGGGTGATTTTAACCTCCATATTGATTGAACAAATCGAATTGGTCAGGGGAGCCTTGAGGAGGAGTTCATAGAGTGCGTAAGAGATGGGTTCCTTGAGCAGTATGTAACAGAACCACCAGGGAGCAGGCTATCTTAGATCTGGTCCTGTGTAATGAGACAGGATTAATAAACAATCTCCTAGTAAAGGATCCCCTCGGAATGAGTGATCATAGCATGATTAAATTTCAAATTCAGATGGCGGGTGAGAAAGTTGGATCTCTAACCAGCGTACTAAGCTTAAATAAAGGAGATAATGAAGGTTTGAGGGCAGAGTTGGGTAAAGTGGACTGGGAAAATAGATTAAAGTGTAGGATGGTTGATGAACAGTGATGTATATTTAAGGAGATATTTCACAACTCTCAAGAAAAATATATTCCAGTGAGGAGGAAAGGGTGTAAGAGAAAAGATAGCCATCCGTGACTAACGAAAGAAATAAAGGACGGTATCCAATTAAAAACAAGGGCATACAAAGTGGCCAAAACTAGTGGGAGGACAGAAGACTGGGAAGCTTTTAAAAGCCAGCAAAGAATGACAAAAAAAATGATTAAGAAAGGGAAGATAGACTGTGAAAGTAAACTAGCACAAAAGATAAAAACATTTAGCAAGAGTTTCTATAGGTATATAAAAAGGAAAAGAGTGGCTAAAGTAAATGTTGGTCCCTTAGAGGACGAGATGGGGGAATTAGTAATGGGGAACATGGAGATGGCAGAAACTCTGAACAAATATTTTGTATCAGCCTTTACGGTAGAGGACACTAACAATATTCCAACAGTGGATAGTCAAGGGGCTATAGGGGGGGAGGAACTTAACACAATCACAATCACTAAGGAGGTGGTACTCAGTAAGATAATGGGACTAAAGGCATAGAAATCCCCTGGACCTGATGGCTTGCATCATAGGGTCTTAAGAGAAGTAACGGCAGGGATTGTGGATGCATTGGTTGTAAATTACCAAAATTCCCTGGATTCTGGTGAGGTCCCAGCAGATTGTAAAACTGCAAATGCAATGCCCCTATTTAAGAAAGGTGGCAGACAAAAAGCAGGAAACTATAGACCAGTTAGCCTAACATCTGTGGTTGGGAAAATGTTGGAGTCCATCATTAAAGAAGCAGTAGCAGGACATTTGGAAAAGCAAAATTTGGTCAGGCAGAGTCAGCATGGATTTATGAAGGGGAAGTCATGTTTGACAAATTTGCTGGAGTTCTTTGAGGATGTAACAAAAAGGGGAACCAATGGATGTGGTGTTTTTGGACTTCCAGAAGGCATTTGACAAGGTGGCACATAAAAGGTTACTGCACAAGATAAAAGTTCATGGGATTGGGGGTAATATATTAGTATGGCTGGAGGATTGGCTAACTAACAGAGAACAGAGAGTCGGGATAAATGGGTCATTCTCAGGTTAGCAACCAGTAACTAGTGGGGTGCCGTAGGGATCAGTGTTGGGACCCCAACTATTTACAATCTATATTAATGACTTGGAAGAAGGGACTGAGTGTAACGTAGCCAAGCTTGCTGACGATACAAAGCTGGGAGGAAAAGCAATGTGTGAGGAGGACACAAAAAATCCGCAAAAAGACATAGACAGGCTAAATGAGTGGGCAAAAATTTGGCAGATGGAGTATAATGGAGTATAATGTTGTGAGGTCATGCACTTTGGCAGAAAAAAATCAAAGAGCAAATTATTATTTAAATGGAGAAAGATTGTAAAGTGCCACAGTACAGCGGGACTTGTGCATGAAACACAAAAGGATAGTATGCAGGTACAGCAAGTGATCAGGAAGGCCAATGGCATCTTCGCCATTATTGCAAAGGGGATGGAGTATAAAAGCAGGAAAGTCTTACTATAGCTATATAAGGTATTGGTGAGGCCACGCCTGGAATACTGCATGCAGTTTTGGTTTCCATATTTACAAAATGATATACTTGCTTTGGAGGCAGTTCGGAGAAGGTTCACTAGATTGATTCCGGGGATGAGGGGGTTGATTTATGAGGAAAGGTTGAGTAGGTTGGGCCTCTACTCATTGGATTGGAATTCAGGAGAATGAAAGGTGACCTTATCGAAACGTATAAGATTATGAGGGGACTTGACAAGATGGATGCAGAGAGGATGTTTCCACTGATAGAACTAGAGGGCATGATCTTAGAATAAGGGGCCGCCCATTTAAAACAGAGATGAGGAGAAATTTCTTCTCTCAGAGAGTTGTAAATCTGTGGAATTTGCTGCCTCACAGAGCTGTGGAAGCTGGAACATTGAATAAATTTAAGACAGAGATAGACAGTTTCTTAAACGATAAGGGGATAAAGGGTTATGGGGAGCCGGCAGGAAAGTGGAGCTGAGTCCATGATCAGATCAGCCATGATCTTATTGAATGGCGGAGCAGGCTCAAGGGGCCATATGGCCTACTCCTGTTCCTATATCTTATGTTCTTATTATGGAGCTCGTACATTGTACTGGCTTAATCTGGTCAAATGATCATAAGGGAAGCAGCATCTGCATATCATGCATCTCTGTTTCTTCTGGAAACTGCAGCAGGTAAATGACACCGGAACTATTTGGGAATATTAAAGCTAATGCTAGGCATCATCATACCAGAGCCTGTGCCACATATGCTGAGGATGAAATCTCTGCAGTATCTTCACCATCACTGCTTATCTCCAGTTCAATATGGTTCTTAGTCCAGCTCAGCAAACTAATGACAACTTTAAAAAAGATGTAAGAGTAATTAACATGTTGTGGAACTTGTAGAACTGATCATGGCCATCAGTCCGGCACTCCAATTTGAAGTTGACTAGCTATGGATAGTTGACAAATTGCATGATGGTAACATCCCATTGTTGAACACCTTTTGCAAATTCATACAGGACATGTAAAAAAAATGAATAGAGGGTTTGAACCTTCACTCACAAATAGATGGAGAGGCAGTCTTTTAGTGCTTAAAAAAGTAAAATCTTATCTTTAGGCTGTATGACAAGTGGCAAACATACAAATTTCAGTAATTTTCCACAACATTGTACCCCCAAATTATACCACAAAATACCTGCCCTATAGTGAACAGGTCAAATACATCTAAAATAATTTTCTTAATTTGTAATGAATTTTCATAGCTCCAAATCTCGAATGCCTCATCTCAAAACATCTATACAGCCCACTCACAAAGTTTAGTATAAAATGAATTTGATTTTAATTAAAGCTGAAATCTTGAATATAATTGAATGGGTCATGTAAATAAGGTGATCTGGTAAAAAATGATATTACAGCAATTCCCTGCTATCTTCTTTGACAGTTTCTAGCTCCGCATAACAAACAAAATGCCTGGTAGTTTTCTTTACTTCTGCCAAAACTATATTTAATACAATTTTTTATACATTTTTAGATGCAGGCATTTGCTGTTTAACGTGTATGAATTGGATTTTTTTCTGTTCAACAGTTCAGTATTCAGGGTAGTGGAACAACTATAATTCTAAGGCCTTAGACTCTTAACCAGGAGGCCAGCCTTCTGGACTGGATTTCATGTTCAGACTCCTCCTAGAGAATGTATTTGTCAGTACAGGATGGTCATCTGCAGAGGCAGGGAATGGACTAAGATTAGAATCTTTCTGCATCACTTATAGGCTTCTCCTGATGGATTAACAAAGGGATAGCAATGAATATGCTATCTGTGGATTGTACCATCCAAAACCCTCTGATTAAGGTGTCTAATTTGAATGTTCCAATTGAGGGACAGAAGACATAAATAAAATGCACTTTTCACTTTCTGTCAAATCACTAATTTTGAAATATTTGCAATTGCTCAACCAGAAATCTTTGTGCAGCATGGTTGATTTTGATTTGGGACCATAATAAGTGGACTTTCGTAGCAGTAAAATCTAAATAAGCTTGAAAAGAAAAGTGCAGCTAGTCAATAGACATAGAAATCATGAATTCTGATAATGTGCTTAAGTTTTATTTTTAGTATATTCCTACATGGGAATGTGTGTCTGGTAGCTACTGCTGGCTTTGCTTGGGTGCTGGAATATGAAAAATGACTTGGGTTCTGGATTCAACCATTTTCAATAGTTTGTATAATATGTGCAACCCTGAATATTTTGGGAATGCAGTCTGTGAAATTTCAATTGAAGTGCTAATGCCTCCCTCGGAAAATAGATGGAGTGACAAATTTGAGGAAATAATCTTACTATCACACAGCACTAAAAGCATCCTGCAATATATTACATCAAATTTACAACAGAAATGTGCAAACCCGAGATGATCTGGTTAAGGGAGGCTGGGCCTCAGAAACAGAAGCTCTGCTTTTTGTCTGTCAGTGATCTATACAGTTTGGTTTTCAGTATGAATAAGATAATTGTGAACCAAGTGGTTTCAGAACTCCTTTGCCCTTTGTGCATTTGTAGAAGAAAGCAGGAACAGGGACGTGACAATCATCTGCTATATAAACCTTTTTTCTTCCCCCCACCCCCACCCCAAACCCTGCACAACCCCCCACACCCCACACCAATCATTATATTACTTTTGACTTTCAAACAAAGGGTTACCAAATGTTACTTAGTTTTGCATAGTTAACATTTCGGTAATGGGTAGTCAAGATTCTCTCAGCAACTATACAGCATTTTCTAAAGCAATTTGGCGTTGTTGTAGCAACTTGTGGTAGAGCTCTGAATAAAACAGATGTCACTGTGGCAGACTGATGCAAGAACAATCTATCACTACGTTGTTACCACTCCTCCTGTCCAAGCAAGTCATCAGAATGACAGTTTCAGCTGCATAATCATCACCATAAGCTGTTAGCAATGTCTTCCTTCAGCCTGTTATTAAACGATGTGATGTTATGATATAAATGTGGAGTATTTCTTAGTTAGTCTCCGTGACCGCTTGGTTGAAGAGCTGCTAAACCAATGAAGCACTGACCACTTGCAAGCTATTGTTCACATGTTGTCTTGTTAGACTGAGACTCACAAATTTCTCTTCCTCAAACCAAAACGTTGTGCATTAAAATATTCTCAGTCCGACAATTTGAGGTTTTGTCTTGGTGAGAAATGGATTTCATCCAATGATCTCTCTGTGGGTTTTATTTGGAAAATTTTACAACCTTTACTGCTTTCTCACATTCGATTTATGCTAATTATTTAAGGTTGCGAAATATTGCAGTTTATGAAACTGGATAACTTTCTATATTATACAAACAAGGTCATCAAAACTGTTAAATGCTGCAGTATTGGAATTTAATGAAATTGTTAATAGAGCAGTACTTTAGTTTCTGACAATTATTCATAATAAAATACAAGTGTAGTTTTTTGTTTCTGAGTAAGATTGTGAAATGGCATTATATGCATCACCTGTGTCTGAGATGCACATAGAAGTCCATACAAAAACTTCTTTTGAGCAGCTTGGGTTATCATGGTCAAGACTGTGGAATAAATGATATATGCTACATGAACCCGGTGTGTATTCCCTATGCATGTCTAAAAAACTAGATTATAAATTTGAGATCTTTGTTTTTTTCATTATTAATTTTTTCAATGACATATGGTATTGGATTTTCCTTTTTGGCAAGAAGACATCTCTCGAAAGTGGATGTTCATCTGTAAGTGAGATAATTACATATAGATATATATCTATATGTATATATCTAAAAACAAGCTCCATAGGAAACAACATAAAAATTAGACATCAAAGTACCTTGCAAATATTTTCAGAGAGGGCAGAATTTGAAGTGGGCACATAGTTGTAGTACATATTGGTCCATGGAAATTAGTTGTTTTAACTAAGTGAGAATCTTAACTAAATAAAAAATTCAAAATCTGATAGGATTTTAGTCTGCATGTTTTGGAGCTAGCACAAACTACAGATTTCTGCATACTCTTGGTCTAACATAATACTGTAGAATTTTAAAGTTTAATAGCCATAGTACACTTGAAAGTAAAAAATATACAAGATTTACCTGTGCTGTAAAGTGCTAAACAGTGAATGGTAGTGAAACCTTCTTGAATTCTCAGCATTCTTTATGAAAGAAATAGACCACTTTTCATTGTTGTTACAGATAACAGCTCTGTCTGTTATCTGTGTGAATCAGACAGTGTGTATAGTGCTAGTTTGTACAGTCACAGTCTGAAGCATGGCAATGACAAAATCAATTTGACACTTCCACAATATGGAGCTTTATCTCAAAGCACACACAGCACATTTGCTAGTCATAACCCCACATTTTAATGACTGACGCATGCGGGAAGCAATTTAAATTTTTTTTCTGAAAGGGATAAATGAGTATCCAGTTAATACCAAACATGAATTCAAGCCAACTAACAAAATTGATGCTACATACCCTGTTCTTGTTTTGCATATTCTGCAGTTTGAAATGCAATAATGAGCCAGTTTGTACACACACATCCGGATAGAGCTAATCTAAGAACGTTAATTGTGCATTTGGACGCATCTACCATTTGATTCTGAATTTATCCAGCTTGCTGCTGTTCTGTCCATAAACTAATCAGTCTTAATGCTGTTAAATTCCCTCAGATCTATTACAAATAATCATAGCTTTTATGCCTGTTTTAAGAAAAGTACTGGTTATAGAGTTATACAAGCAGAAACAGTATAAATAAAATATTCATATAAAAATAGTCTCTTACAAAATATATTCTCTTAACCTATGGTTCCTTTTTCCACATGACGGGATTTGTCTGGAGTATCAAGTTTGATAATCTTTAGTTCAAATGGTTTATAATTAGTTGACATTTCAAAGTGAAAAATAATCAAGTTTTTACAGTAGTTTATAATGATCACAACCAGTTTGATTTTCCAGACAACTAGCAGCAAAACAGCAGAAGATTTACAAAAGATGCCTGCTTTTGTCAGTTAAAAGCCTGATGCTGCAGGACACAGAATGTTCCTGCAAATACAGCTATTAGAAATATCTGAGCAAAACCTAATATATACAGCCAAACAAATCCAATTCTTGCTGTATCTAAAGAAATTATTCCACAAAAGAAAGTAAAACTCTTTCTTTGTCGGAATGCCCCAAGTTAAGTAAAGTTCTTTTTAAATAAATTAATATTAGTTTTTTTTCTCTAAATATATTGTTAAATATTGTTGTTACTATTTATTTAATGTTGCTGGTATAGTCAGTCATTATGTCCAAGTGCCCCAGTCCACCATGGTGTTCTTAATGGCTGTGAAAAAATGTGACAGAAAAGAAAAAGCTGAGAAGTCAGTGTCTATGGGAAACTGAAAACAGTAATACTTGCTGTAGCCAATCCTGTGAGATCCAGACAGGCAAGACAAGCAGAAGCTTTTCACAAATGCAGAAACCTAAATCTGCATAATCCACACTCAAAGCAGAAGTTCTCACAGGGGCATTGTCAACCCTGTCCTGTTTATAGTCCATATTTAAAGGGTTTTTTTTTCAAGCCAAGTTACTGCTGATTTCACTACGGCTCTTTCAACCTTGTGCCATTTTCTGTTCAGATCTGGATTTATTTCAATGCACTAATTGAAATAGGCTTTAAGTATTTGAATTCTGTGTGGTATATTTATGGAGATGGTAACAGGTGCTTTTTTTTCTTTGTAATCCAGATGAGCTCATGAATCTGGCAACATTATCGGGCAGGGATCCTCAAGCTTTTGCACTCTATAAGAGAGCGAGACATTATTTGCAAACTCACAGCCACTAGGTTGAGATCATGTGCAAATGGAGGAATATTTCCTTTTGAGGATATGACTCTCCTCCCTATAAAAGATCAATTTCATTTACATGTATAAACTTCCGTTCGTTCGCTGCAAGTGTTGCATTTGACGTAGCAGCACCAGTGGAATTTGCAGTTGCACTGCCAGACTCTGGAATACTGGTGAGTGTTGTATCCTCGTCCACAACACATCAAATCGCAACTGTTATTTTGCGAGGATGTCTTGTTACACATTCTGCCCTGTGTCCCAACGCTCCCAGTGATTGGATCCTCCTCGCAGTAGTTAGGAGATTTCTCAATGTACACTAAGTCTGTCATCATAGGTTTACGATATGAAAGTGGCTTTTTAATCTTCAAGAAGACTGGTCGCTTGTTTCGATGCGTCCTTACTGGTTCAACTTGAACTGCTTCATTGTATTTCTCTTTCAGGATGTAGCCCAGTTCTCTGAATTTAGGAAGCATTGTCCAGCATGTTTTAGTGGTACAAGATCCAGACACTCCATGACATTTGCATTCTAATTTCATATTTTCTCCAAGGATCTAGAATGAAGCAAATGCAATACATGTAATCAAACCCACAATAAAAATGTCAGCCTCTTCTGCACTTGCACCAACTTATAAGAGCCTTAAATGTGACTGTTTTATAACAGTGTCTGACTGGACACTGATGAGATTTAAAAAGCAGTATAGGTTAATGGGATGCAGCAAACCAGACCCAAGAATCAGTCCATCTTCAAGGACTCATTTCTGACCATAATTCAGCTGAAATGTCAGAAAAGGTATCAACACTGAGTTACTATCAAAAGTCAGGGTGACAGTAGTCTAATAACTTCATAAAATTTACAAATAGACAATGATGAAAGTCTTCTGAGAAATGGTTGTTTTATGATTAGATGGTTTAATGCTGTTTCTATCAGTAGCATCACTTCAGGTGGTTTTCTGGCAGTGCTGGTGTTTGATTTGATGGCTTGCCCTGTTCTGGGTAAACTAAATGATTAAATCAAACTGTCACTTGCCCCGAGATGAAACTAAACACATTTTAGAGAGCTGGGTGGTGCAGTCGGAACTTTCACCGTTGAATCCTAGGTTTGAATGCAGCCCAGATGAGATGAAAGTATCTTTCTTCTGCACAGCACAAAACTAAATCGCATTATGCAATAACGGGCAGTCTAATTTAAAAGAAGCTAGGTGTGGGAAATGGAAAGATCATCTTAGTGCAGGTCCAATTGCAGGTTTGAGGATGTTTTATTCTACATCTTACCCATGTTATAGCTAATATGAGAATGCTTAATCCCAATTCTGATTGCAAAAAGTGAATAATGTTCCCATCCTTGGTGTCATGGTGGGCCCAAATAATGATCGCTGTACTTATACATCACTGCTGTCAGGAGGTATGTAGACAACTCCCACCAGAACCTTGCATCCATTACTGTTCCTTAGATGCACTCACACTGTTTTCACTACCTGTTCACCCTGACTGAAATCCTTTCTTTCCACTGCTGTGATTGTGTTTTTTAGCACTATTGCTACTCCACCTCCTTTCCCAATTTCCCTGTCCTTTCTGAAAATCCCACACCCGGGAATGTTTAGCTCTAAATCATGTCCAGCTTGTAGCCAGGTCTCTATAATGGTTACTACATGATATCCTTTCAGATGAATTTGTGCTTCTAACTATTTTTTATTTTTATTTTTAATGCTGCATGCATTTGTGTACATAACATGTATTGGGTAACTGTCCCTACTCTGCCCATATGTCCTGATGGTGCATTTCTCACACTTTTTGACCTATCACACTTGATGGCTGCTGTGCTGCACGTTGCTATACAGGCAATTTAATATATTTCTATTTGTCATCACTCCTGCTTTATTTTTAACAAATATTTTATTATGACTTCCTATAATCTTCTCTGTTCTCAGAGTATTTACATTATCTTTATCTCCTTTTGTACTCTTATCCCCTCTTTATTTTATCTTTAGGTTATTATTTTTTCCACCCAGACCTTCCTTACCGGCTTAAGTTCCCTTCCACAGTCCATTTATATCCTTTCTGCTAGGACCTTGATTCCAGCCTGGCTCAGGTGCACCAGCAGTATAATGTCCTCCTGTTCCAGTGTCCAATGAAAAGGAGCCCTTCCTTCCCACACCAGTCTTTCAGCAACACATTTACATTCCAGATCTGGTTATCCCTATGCCAATTAGCACGTGGCTTGGGTAATAATCTGGAGATTACCACTCTCGAGGTCCTGCTTTTAATTTAGCGCCTAGCTCCTTTCTAAAATGTTTTATTTATTCTCCGGATGTGGGCATTTATTGCCCATTCCTTGTTACCACACTTGCTAGACCACTTCAGAGGTAACCACGATGGTGTGGAACTGGAGACACATATAGTCCAGACTTGGTAAGAATGGCAGGTTCCCTTTCTTAAAGAACATTAGGTTGGGTTTTTACGACTTCATGGTCACTTTTACTGGTCCCAGTTCTTTATTTCCAAAACTTTTAAAAATTGAATTTAAATTATCAAACTCCCATGGCAGGATTTGAACTCACATTCCCAGGATTATTCATCCAGACCTCTGGATTTCACGTCCACAAACATAATCACTACACCACCATCCCGATCCTGATACTCCATCAGCAGGACCTCCGCCCTGTTGCTTACTATGTCGTTGGATCACAACAACTGGTTCTTCCTCCATTTTCAAGTTCCTTTCCAGTCAGTAAGAGCTATCCCTTACCCTGGTCGGCAACACAACCTTCTGACTTAGATGCAAGAGTGCTTTAATTTGAGTCAAGTTGGCACGTAAAGCATCCATATTATTAGGCTCTATCAGAGTATATTTTTTGTTTTATTTTGCACTTTATACAGACTAAAATAGTTCCCAACTTAAATTCAACTTCTGAAATTCTTGCAAATGTAGTTAACGATTACTAGCGATAATAATTGTATCCATATTTTGAAACAGTAGTGAATGCTTCTATTTTTACTCCAGTGCTCAGTGTTGTATCTTAGAGGGCAGGCAATCTACTTTGAAGCCTCTGCCAATGTTGCTCTAGCCCGGCTATTAAGAGACATGCAAGGGCAGCTGAGCAACAACTTTCCCTTATTCCCTCTCCTCTTGTGGAGAGCCGCATGGCTTTCAGTTGGCATTCTTCAATCAACAGCGTAGCTGAGCTCAGGATCTGGATGGAACAGGGTTAAAATTGAATCAGCATCTTTCACTACTATGTCACTACAAAGCTGCATTCCCAAGTATTACACCAAGTCGCAGTACCGCTTAATGCCTTGCAAAAAGGGGCATTGAGAACTACAGCAACAAGTTATGGCAATGTCCTTTCTTCACTGGGACCTGTGTTTGCAGTTAAAACACATTGTTGGAATAGAGCATTAAAAACTTCACTCTGCTACTAGCCCGTGATATACCTGATCGAGGGATTGTTGATTCTGACACTAGTGGGTCTATGCCAGCAGCAGGAACCTCGCCCACCATCAGCATATAGCAGAAAACCACAGGCGCACCGCTAGTCACAACTACTTAAAAATGATCCCTTAAATATCAAAGGTGCTGCAATCCTCAGCATCACCTTATTAAAATACCCACCAGGTAGATCAGCATCTATGAAGAGTTGTGGACTGAAATTGCTCCCTTTTTTAAGGCCCGTTACTGCCTCTGAGAGGGGTGGTAAGGCCTTTCCACCCGGGGGCAGGTGGCGGATGTGACCCATCTGCAATTGCCCCTGGGCCAGGGGTGGAGGTAACGGGTCTCCTGCCCGCCCGCCCGGCGCCAACCCCTTTTGGATCCTGCGAGGACAGCATGGTCGGCGCCAGTCGGTGCTCTCGACAGCTTCCTTTAAATGAAGGGGAGGGATGTTGTGACGCAACAGCACGACACGGCATGTCCACATCGCGCTGATGGACACCGCACCACTCCCACCCCGCTCCTGCCCCACTACCACATCCAACAGCGCCCAAAAGCTCTGGGAGGCATTTTTTGATTTAAAGAGCCCAATTTCCCATTATCCCGCCGGGCAGTAATAATCCAAATAATTCGAATTATCCGCCCAAAATGGGGCGGAGTGCAATTTTCCTCCTTCAACTCATAAGTAGGAGTCTCAAGTTTCAATTGCACTTACACTCAGTTTCCCATAAAGATCAAAGAGCATATTTTCCCATTATTACACTTGGACATATTGAATTGCCTGAGCAAGGCACAGAGCAAAATATGGCTGCAAGAACCACACGCATGATTTTTCCATCTACTTAAGTTAGTGGACGCAAGATTGATCAGGCTGCTTGAAGGCGTGTGATCCTTCATCTCTGTGCTGTGCTCAGGTGATTTAACACACCTAAACTCAATAACAAGAAAATTCATTCTAAGTATTATAAATCTCAGATGGTTTATTTGTCGGAGCAAAGGAAAACTGCTGGAGCAATTCTTTTCTGCACCACTGGTGACTGAGTAAGAAGTAGTTTAAATGCACCTATGCACTGTTTCGCATCTTGGACTATCCCTCATGACCAGGGTTAACATCAGTTTGAAGAGCAGGTAACCATTCCATTGTCTAAATATTGCTATTCAAAAGTATGATCCGTACTCTTTAGATTATCAACTGTAGATTATCGATCAATAAATTTACATTGATGGCTTCACAACTGTTAATCTTTGAGCGTAGATATCATTGCAGATAAAGTGTACAAAATGCAAAGGTCATTATATTTACAATGACATCTTCCACTTGGAAAAAAGACACAAAACAATGAAACCACCTTCAGGAACTTTTCTGTGCACATGTAAAATATATTTTAAAATTTCATATAGCACACTTTCTGTGAGTGTTCACGTTTACTTTTTATAATGTTTTTCTGACACACTATTTCTGTCACATCTGCCTGTCACGTTTAAACTTACCTACACTGCAGTTTTATACTTTGCTCTTATTAAGTCCTCCCAACTATGCCTCCAAGGCAGGCTGAACTGTGGTGTTAATATCCATCCACCTAAAACCTCTTAAACTTAGGCCTGTTGCCCAGTAATCCCCCGACTACATCTCCTCACCTCCTCAATCCCCTTGTCCTGATATTATGAGCCCTGGGCCGTGCTTTCGCAATCCCCAAGGCTGTATTTGTGCAAGAACATCGGCGGGTCCCAGGTACAGTGGAGGAGTGGGAAGGTCAGGATGGATGAGCGTTGAGAGATCGTGTCGGAGGAGCGGCGAGAGATTGTGGCGGAGGAGCGGTGAGAGATCGTAGCGGAGGTGCAGCGAATGTTTGTGGCGGAGGAGGGCAAGAGATCATGGCGGAGGAGCGGCAAATGTTTTTGTAGCGGAGGAGCGGCGAGAGATCGTGGCGGAGGTGCGGCAAATGAGGGTACAGGGCCCAGAAGAGCCAAGGGCCCAGGGGCAGCATAAGCCAACTCAGACTGCGATATGCGTGCGCACTAGGTGGACCTTGGTTAACCCTTGCCACTGGATAAAGGCCTAGCTCTGTCAAGCCCGTATGGTGGCTGATGTGCAACGGTCACCATACGTTAAAAAAAAATCCACACACAGGCATCTTCCACCCCTTCAATTGGAGTTCAGGACTGGAACATCAAGTCCTTCATTGAAACATCTGTGAACTCGTGGAAGCAAGTCATCCTCGTTCGAGGGACTGCCTATGATGATGATTTGTGCCCCAACGGCAATCTCCCTTTCCACCTAGCCCTTGTTTACCCCACCCTGCCCACCCCAACCACCAATCTCAGACCATGTCACCTATTAGCAATGGGCTTTAAGTTATATTGAAGCATTTACTATGCATTTACTATTATTTACTGCACCTTTACTGTAATTTACTGAGCTTTCATTATTGTTTCTTGCATGTTGCTATAATTTACTCCATCTTTACTGTTATTTACTGTGCACATTCCATTATTTACTACAAATTATTGCCAGTTACTTTGTTTTTGATTATTTACTGCACTTTTGCTGTTATTTACTGCACTTTTAAAATAATGTGTAGAACTTTTAAAATAATTTTATAATTATATAATTTACTGCACTTTCATTGTCATTTACTGCACTTTAACTATCATTTAATTGCTCTATTATTTATGGTGATTTTATTAGCTTTTACTGCACTTTTACAATGAGTTTATTGTGAATTTACTATCGTTTACTATGGTTTTACCATCATTTGCAGGTGTGAAATGCTTCATTCTCTGAGGAGTTGCCAATGGAGCTGAACATTGTGCAATCATCTGTGAAAAGCCCCACTTCTGACCTTATGATGGAGGAAAGGTCATTGATGAAGCAGTTGAAGATGGTTGGGCCTAGGACACTGCCCTGAGGAACTCCTACAGTAATGTCCTGGAGTTGAGATGATTGGCCTCCAGCCGTTACAAAAGTTGTCGGCCCTGGCCCAGTGGTAGCACTCTCGCCTCAGGGTCAGAAGGTTGTGGGTTTAAGTCTCACTCCAGAGCACATAAAGTAGGCTGATACTTCAATGCAGTACTGAGGAAGTTCTGCATTGTCGGAGGTGCTGTCTATCGGATGAGATATTAAACTGTCTGCCCACTCAGGTGAATGTAAAGAATCCCGTGGTGCTATTTTGAAAAATAACAAAGGAGTTCTCCCCGGTGTCCTGGCTAATATTTATCCCTCAACCAACATCAATAAAACAGATTACCTGGTCATATATCTCACTGCTGTTTGTGGAATCTTGCTGTGCGCACATTGGCAGCTGCATTTCCGACATTACAACAGTGGCTACACTTAAAAATGGTACTTCATTCACTGTAAAGTGCTTTGGGACATCCTGAGATCGTGAAAAGTGCTATACAAATGCAAGTTCTTTCTTTCATTTCTATCTTCCATTCTGCCAGGTATGGTTTCAGCTACTGGAAAATTTTCATCTTAATCCCCATTGTGCTTTTACTATCATTCACTGCATTTTTATCGTCATTTACTGTGGTTTAGCCATAATTTAATTAGCTTTTATCATCATTTGCGGTGCTTTTAGTATCCTTTACTGCGGTTTTACCATTATTTGCTGAGTTATCACCATAATTTACTGCCATGATTATCATTTACTACATTTTTTCTATTTACTGTGCTATAACTATCATTTACTGCACTTTTACTATCATTCACTGTGCCTTTACTATATTTGCTTTTTATTATCATTTACTGCACTCTTACAATCATTTACTCTGCTTTTATTATCTTTTATTGTTTTACTATCACTTATTGCATTTTAAATGTCTTGTAATTACTAAGAACGTGGATTTGCATTGTCGGAATAGGATTTTCAAAATCAATTAGGGACGCCTCTTTTAATTTCACTTTAGTAATGCATGAGCTCAGTATTCACTTTAAACAAATGGCTTCTCTTTACCACATTACACTCAAAGTACTTTATTTGGCTGTAAAGCGTTTTGAGAAGTCCGGTGGTCATGAAAGGTGCTATATAAATGCAAGTCTTTCTTTTTTCTCCAGCTCAATTCTGGGGAGAGCAAAGGATTAATGAAGGCTCAGAGCCTTAATTTTCCAATAGTTCCCTCTCACCCTGCCTCACCCTTGGCACCAGTATATGTTTCCCCTTCTTAGCTCCCTCCTGCCACCTCTTACCATCTTGCCACCATCAACTGCTTCCCATACCCATGCCTATATCGCCCTCTCTGTTTACCACTCCCTGCCCTACCCTGCCATCTCTCACATTCCCCACCACGAGAATCTGTACCTTGCCCTGCTTCATGCTCACCATCTCTCTCTCCATCGTACTGTCCCAAGCTAATGTACCTTTCCCCCTTTCCTGATCCCTCCTGTCACCTGTCACCTCTTGCCACAGTGCCCATGGTAACATAATAAAAATGCAGTAAGAACTTCAAACCAATTGCTGGGTCACGGCTATGAATGCAGCTCCAGCACTTTTCTCAACAGCATCTCACACGTCCTCTCCCGCTAACTTCTGTTCCCAGTAGTCAGACAGCCAACAACCCTCTTTCCCAATGCACCCACACTCCACCACAATCATCCCAGTGCTCCCACACCCTAAAAACCCCTCTCCCATTGGTTCCACACACCACACTTGTAACACACTACTCCCAGACCCTGGAGCCCTTCACCACCACCCCAATACCCAAGGACCCTCCCCACCCCACCATCACCGATGCTCCCACACCCCTCCATTCCTCACATACCTTACTTCCTGTCTCCCACTGCTCGCAATCCCCTTAGACCACCCTCCCATGAATAAAATTATATCACCTCCCCCCATCCTGAATACTGAGTACAACTTGAAGCATCTTCCCCGGCATCATCCTCGGGATCCTCGATTGTTTTTTAAAAGTAAGGCAGCAAATTCATTACATAGCTTAACAAACATAAAATAATAATCAATGCCACTGATTTACAATCTGATTCATAATAGGTCATAATTATATCATTTAAACCCAAAGTACTGCTAACATCCCGTAATACATTGTAATAAAATGCAATTTAAATTATTCAATCACGATGGGTGGGGGGGGGGGGGACTTTAACCAGGGTCAGGTGGGAGGTTAAAAAGTTACAAATGTGAATCCCGACCTCAACCATCTCGAATGTGCCAAATTCCAGTTTTAACGGAGGGGGTTGGACAGCCAACCCGCTGACAGGAGGTGGATTAGCACTTTAAATATTATAATGAGGGTTTCACCATTTGAAATGTAATTGTGGACGGGCAGGTTTCCCAGTCCTGAGAGAACAAGCCAGTTAAAGGGAGGCGAGGACTGCTGAATCCAGGAGTTGTGTCTTTCCATTTACCCACTGGTTCCAGCATCCCTGCCTCACCAATACCCCACAATCAGACACTGCCCTGACCCTTCTGATCTCCCCCCAACCTTCGTCCCGAGACCTCCGACCCACGAGGCCTCCGATCTCCAGTTCCCCCTCTGGCCTTCGATCCTTCGCTCCTGGCCCCCCAAATCCTCCACCAGCCTCCGATCAGCTGTCCGACTTTCCGACCTCCCCCTCCTGCTCCCAATCACCCTTCGGCCCCCCCCCGATCGCCTTTCAACCTCCCCCTCCGGCCCCCGATCGCCTTCCAACAGCACCCTCCGGCCCCCGATCGCCTTCCAACAGCACCCTCCGGCCCCCGATCGCCCTCTGGCCTTCGATGCCCCCCTGATCCCTCCCTTCCTCCTCTCTGTGGCCTGATGCCTTAGGCCTACCCGCCTGACAGCAAGCCAGCCTCTCCATCTGTCTGGCTGCGAGATTCTAAATGCTAATCAGGCCCTGCCGCTTAATTCAGCAGGGCCTGTGGGAAATCCGTTCTCCTGGGTTTCCCGACCGTTTTCCAGTACCCCTCCCCCCACCTCCTGCCCCCCCTAAATCACCACACCCGACCCACTTCAAATTAAAATTCTGGTCTATAAAACAGTGGCCCTGATAATATATAGTATGCTACATATCAAAAATCAGCACAACCTCTGCCTCACCATGAGCGTTATCACAGGAGATTTGCTAGTATGTATAAAAGAGTTGTGTGTTTTTCACACTTAAGATACCATATTTCAAAGCATCAAAAAGTGTATAAAAAAGAGCCAAAGACAAACAGTAATTTCCTGCTGGTTTCTTCGAACCAAAAAGCAGGAATTTATCGGCACATCCCAATCTGCAAACCTCCCCCAGGGGTAGGGCCAGGAGGAGCAGGAAGTCGACTCTCCCAGCCCCACCACCCCCTCCATTGAGACTAATATTCCACTGAAAAGAAAATCCGTTCCCTGCTTGTCAACTGGGACATGATACTACTCCAAAACTCTCAGCCTTATAGACAAAAAAGATGGCCTGTCCCCTATGTATATACAGGTACAGACACGAGGTACAACGTACCCATATCAATACTGAGAAAAGTAAATGCAATAAAGTGAATGTATTCCCCATCTCATCTGCCTCTTCCAGATGCTGTCCATCCATATTCAGGCACAATAATTCAGGGTTCCAATATTTATAATTCCTATGGATTGGCAAAAATCCATGGATACAATGAAAATTCCTCCAATTTCTCAACAACAACAACTTGCAAAAATATAGCACCTTTAGTGTAGAAAAACATCCCAAGGCACTTCACAGAAGGAAAAAAATTGGACACAGAAGTGGTATTAATAGGGATGACCATAGCTCAGTCAAAGAGGGATCTTACAGAAGGAGAGGTGGGACGTTTAGGGAGAGAATTCCAGAATGTGGAGCCTAGGTAGCTGAAGGCATGGCTATCAATCATAGGGCACAGGAAGGGGGCATATACAACACGCTGGAGTCAGAGGAATGGAGACTTCAGGAGTATAGTAGTGCTGGACAAGGTTGCAGAAATAGGGACGGATGAAGCCATGGAAGGATTTAAATACAATGATTAGCATTTTAAATCTGGGGACCGAGAAGCAATGTAGATCAACAAGGACAGGGTGATGGGTGAACAGGACTTGGTGCAGCATAGGATATGGGCAAAAGAGTTTTGGAGGAGCTGAGGTTTACAAAGGGTGGAGGATGGCTGGCCAGCCAGGAGAGTATTGGAATAGTTGAGTTTGGAGGTGACAAAAGCATGGATGTTTCAGTGCAAGTTGAAGTATGATAGGGATGGAAGCAGGAGGTGGAAGTAGGCGTTCATTGGGATAGAGAGGATATGAGGTCAGAATCTTAGTTCAGGGTCAAACAAGCTACCAGGGTTGTGAATAGTATGGTTCAGCCTGAGACAGTGGACATGGAGGGGTTTGGAATCAGTGGCAGGGGTAGAGATAATGACTTTAGTCTTCTCAATGTTTAACTGGAGAAAATTGTGACTCCTCCAAGACTGGATGTTGGACAGGCAGTCTGGTGGTACAGAGACAGTTGGGGGGTGGGGGGGGGTATAGCTGAGCGTCATCAACATACATCTGGAAGCTGATCTATGGCTATGGATGTTGCCATGGGACAGCATGTAGATGAGGAAAAGAAGGGAGCCAAGAATAGATGCTTGGAGGACTCCCAAGATAACATTGCAGGGGCAGGAAGAGAAGTCATTGCTAGAGAGGCTTTGGCTACAATTGGATAGGTAAAAGGAACCAAGAAAGGGCAGGCTGACCAAGCAGAACAACAGTATTAAAGGAGGATGTTGCAGTGGACTATGTCAAACGTTACAGATAGGTCGACGAGGACACAGTGAGACAATGCACCATGGTCACAATCATTCAGAATGTCATTCATAACTTTAATTAGGGCCGTTTCAGTGTTGTGGAGATGTAGAAACCTGATTGAAGGCATTCAAAGGGAGTTGGGGGAGAGGTGAAAATAAATCTGAGGGGCAGTAACATGTTTAAGGATTATGAACAGGAAAGGGAAATTGGTGATGGGATGATATTTTGTAAGGACATGAGGTCAGTGTTTTTTGGGGGAAAGGGATGATGATGTCATTTTTAATAGAGAGTTGGATAGTCCCTGAGGAGAGGAAACCATTTATAATTTCAGCTGGAGTGGGAGCTAGGAAGGCGAGTTGGTTCGTCAACAGTTTAGTGGGAATTACAGGCCCAAGCCTCCCAAACTTCTAACATTATCACTAGGAACCAATTCTCGGCAATTATTGCCTCAGACGTGAAATGGGAACACACAATTTCCATAAACAATTTACAATTTACACTGACGCTATCTCTTGTCTATATTCGCCCTCTCTACAGTTTGGTTATTGGTTAGCTCTCAACTAGCTACAACATGTAATACATGAAGACATCACTGAAATAAACCTGGTATCTCAAAAAGCTTCAGGTCATCATGGCTCTGCAGCTGTTGGCAAATTCCACATCACTCAATATAATATATTCCATTGCTTTCAAATCTACTGTTACCTCTAAGTTACAAAAGTATGCCCCAAGCTCCTTACAACTATGCTTCCAAAGCCAAAAGATCTCTGACAGACAGATCTCCTCCTTCTGTTCAATATCCATCTTCACATCAACCGAGCACACAGAAAACTTGACAGAAACCTGAATGGCCAGAGGCTGCCACATAATGACAGAGGAATAGAGAAGATATAGAAGCTGCTCCTTGATAATCAAATGTAGCAGAATCCAAGCATAGTAAACCAAAATCATACATGTAATGTAACACCGTCACAACAAGCATCACAAAATCCCAGCAATGGCTGCTGAATGAGTCTTGGGATAGTACTTGCTATAGATACACATACCCACATGCTCTAGCCTTTGAATGCTTGGAGTAGTACTTGCTACAGATATACATATCCACACGCTCGAGATCTTTGAATGCTTGGAGTGGTAATTACTATAGATCCACATATCCACATGCTCGAGACCTTTGAATGCTTACAAAGCACAAGGGCCAGTGCCAGTCCCAATCTCATGCCTGTATTGTATGATGGCCAGAAAACTTGACACATCAGCAGTGGGCAAGTTATTATAAGCAGTGATGCATGAGGCTGGTATTCCCGTCCCTAGCAAACCAAGTTAAAATCCCTGTCCAATATTTTGCAATCTAGGCAACTAACATATGGCTGGAACTGAGTAAGCACAAGAAACTTTGAGCACTCATCCTTAAGCTTGTCTTGAGGTCTTAAGCTCTACAATATATGCAGATATGCAGGTGATTAGGGCCTTTAGGAGGATTACGTAGATTTAGTACTATTAGGTTTTATGGCCCAAGGCTGTATCTGATAATAGCTAAGGACACTGGGAGCTGGAATACTATTTATCAGAGATATAGACAGCACTGGGGAGAGTACCTCTCTATCACAGCACCACAACATTTAGATTTCCCATGTCAGCCATCCTTGCATTCTCTGTGAGGAAAATTTGGGTACATATTTTCCAAATTAGTACATGGAATATTTTGTTGTAAGTCGAGTTGGATTAGACTTAAATTCCCTGAGGTTGATTCTCCTATAATATGCAACATTACAATGGATGTTGCATATTATGATTGCTTTTGATTATTCTCATAGCACTATTAAATGACCAGCTATACACAAAGATATGAATAAATGAGGGAGGCCATTCATGTCATTCATCTTTCCATCGAAACCTATCCCCTCACCATCACAGCATCTAATTGGTTGTTGAATGATTCCAAAGATTTTGCTTCCATTATCCTTTCCAGAAGACCATTCCAGGTATTGATCACTCTTTGCTGGAACAGATGCTTCCTGACATCAGCCCGGAACCTGCCTTTTATCTATTTCCCAAAACCTGCAATCTTAGTTCAATTTGAAATAACGTCCTGAGTTAACCATTTCTGTTGTACTTAGCATGTTTTTATATATCAATAAAGGCCCTTCTCATATATTTTCTTTCAAGGCTAAAGTGTTTACTTTTTTCGAATCTTTCCTCATAACTCAAGTCTTCTGACGAGAGGAATCAGCCTCGTTGCCCTACTCTGCAGGGTTCGAATGTTTTCATTATGTCTCAATGATCCGAACTGAACACAGTACTCAAGGTACAGCCTGACCAGAGCACTATACAATTCAATGTGACTTCCTCAGAATTACACTCTGCTGATTTGGAACTATAGCTCAATATGCTGATTGTGTTGTTAATTGCTGCAATGACTATAAGTGTTGAGTCTACTATCACTCCCAGATCTTTCATCCTCCCTTTCAGCTAGTTCAACACCATTCATTCAAATATGAATGCCCTCCATGTTTTCTTCGATGGTGAAGCACCTTGCACTTATGTCTATTTAATTTCATCTCATTGTTCTGCTGAATTTGTTAGCTTTATCGGGGTCCTTCTGCTTAATCAGCTTCAACTAACCCTGCCCCTTCCAGTTTAGCATCATCTGTGAAATTGACCAGCTAGCATTGTATTTCCGTATCGAGATTTTTTATGTAGAATAGAAATAGTAGGGACCAAACAATGATCCCTGAGACACTCCATTCAGTACATGTCTCCTGCTGATGTCATTCCACTAACTATACCTGCTGTTTCCTCTCTTTCAGTCAATTCCCTAACCACTTAGAAACATAGAAACATAGAAAATAGGTGCAGGAGTAGGCCATTCGGCCCTTCTAGCCTGCACCGCCATTCAATGAGTTCATGGCTGAACATTCAACTTCAGTACCCCATTCCTGCTTTCTCGCCATACCCCTTGATCCCCCTAGCAGTAAGGACCTCATCTAACTCCTTTTTGAATATATTTAGTGAATTGGCCTCAACAACTTTCTGTGGTAGAGAATTCCACAGGTTCACCACTCTCTGGGTGAAGAAGTTCCTCCGCATCTCGGTCCTAAATGGCTTACCCCTTATCCTTAGACTGTGACCCCTGGTTCTGGACTTCCCCAACATTGGGAACATTCTTCCTGCATCTAACCTGTCTAACCCCGTCAGAATTTTATATGTTTCTATGAGGTCCCCTCTCATTCTTCTGAACTCCAGTGAATACAAGCCCAGTTGATCCAGTCTTTCTTGATAGGTCAGTCCCGCCATCCCGGGAATCAGTCTGGTGAACCTTCGCTGCACTCCCTCAATAGCAAGAATGTCCTTCCTCAGGTTAGGAGACCAAAACTGTACACAATACTCCAGGTGTGGCCTCACCAATGCCCTGTACAACTGTAGCAACACCTCCCTGCCCCTGTACTCAAATCCCCTTGCTATGAAGGCCAACATGCCATTTGCTTTCTTAACCGCCTGCTGCACCTGCATGCCAACCTTCAATGACTGATGTACCATGACACCCAGGTCTCTTTGCACCTCCCCTTTTCCTAATCTGTCACCATTCAGATAATAGTCTGTCTCTCTGTTTTTACCACCAAAGTGGATAACCTCACATTTATCCACATTATACTTCATCTGCCATGCAT